>NC_135490.1:62311585-62644585 GCF_052094955.1 Ictidomys tridecemlineatus
TTCCTTTGCTTTTTAGTCTCTGTTTCTAGGATGTCATAATCTCTCTGAAACGTGTGTTTTACTCTGTGCTTAGACTCAAGTTTGGATATTTCAGCCAGGATAACATTCAGCATTCTACTTTAGAGAGCATTCATTCATTCAGCAAATTCTGGTTGAGCGCCTTTGTGTGCCAGGCATTTTATGAAATATAAGGAAAAGGGAAGTCACTGTCCCTGCTGTTTTGGAGCTCACAGTTTAGCAGGGGCCTCTGAGCATTGGGAGTAAACTTAGAAGCTGGGCCAGAATAACAGCTGGTCCCCCTTGCCTCAGCCACCCACTCCTTTAAAATCAGTCCATGCCATTATTTTGATCTTTAAGTCTGCTCTCAAGGTCTAAGCAGATACTAAGTTGGCTTTGAAGAAAACATGTTTTTTTAAAGCCTGGCATGGTGGCACATGCCTGTAATCCTAACTACTCAGGAGGCTGAGGCAGGAGCATCACCAGTTCAAGGGCAACAACTTAGACCCTGTTTCAAAATAAAAATAAAGAGGGCTGGGAATGCAGCTCAGTAATAATAAAGTGCCCCTAGATTTAATCTCCAATACCACACACCACAAAAAAAAAAAAAAAAGAAGAAAGAAAGAAAGAAAATTCAAAACCAACAACACTAAAGCTAAAGTGTTTTCTTTGCTAGTTTTTCTGAATATCATTCACCTTCAGTTCCTGCTCCTAAGCCTTCACCTCTTTCCCACTACCCACCTTTTATCTCATGTGGTCCTCTTGTCAAGCAAATTTTAGGACAAAAATGGATCCTTAGGCTACAAAGTGTTATGTCCAGTTATATTCATTATGGGACTTGTAAGGTTTTCAAGGACCCACTGAGGAGCCAGTTAGGATTTCACAGATCAGTGGCTTCTCATTCAGGATCTCTTAGCAAAACAGCAGTTTTGTTTTGTTTTTTTCTCAGTACTAGGGATTTGGGATTGAATCCAGGGATACTGTACCACTGAGCTGCATTCCCAGCTCTTTTTTGTTATTTTATTTCTGGCTTTGAACTTGTGATCCTCCTGCCTCAGCACCCCCAAGTAGCTAATATTAATGGCATGTGCCACTGCACTCAGGTAAACGATACATTTTTATTTTTTGTATATACCTGTCATCAGGTACTAAGGCCAGTTGAATTTTCCCAAGGCAGCCAGACTACAGGTTCCTTCACCCTAGGGTCATGCTGAAGGCATGCAGTTAAGACCCCCACAGACTGACCTTTCTCCCCAGGTGTTTTGCTACAGATATTACCTGTGGCTGACGTCATTCCCAGGGCAAGGGGGCACACATCAAAAATTTTTCATCAGCTTGACAGAAAGTTAGTTCCAACTAAGTCAAGAGGCATATCACTTGCAGAGTGGGATTAAATAGATCTGAATCCAGACATGTATTAGTCTTGACCACTGTATGTAATTCTCTCTAGAGTTGTGCCAGCTTAATCATTGTTAATTAGAAATGTTTTTTCCCTATATTGGCTTTTTGTTGTTGTTGTTGTTGTTTGGTACTGGGGATTGAATTCAGGGGTACTTGGCCACTGAGCCACATCCCCAGCCCTATTTAGTATTTTTTATTTAGAGACAGAGTCTCACTGAGTTGCTTAATGCCTCGCCATTGCTGAGGCTGGCTTTGAACTAAAGTTCCTCCTGTCTCAACCTCCCAAGCCACAAGGATTACAGGCGTGTGTCACTACACCTGGCTCCTGTACTGGGTTTTGAATCCATGGGTACTCTACCACTAAACCATGTTTCTAGGCCCTCCCGGCTATTTTTTAAATTTAAGACAGGGTCTTCCTAAGTTGCCCAGATTAGCCTCCTACCTCATCCCTCCAAGTTAATGATATTGCCGGCATGGGCACTGCCCTTGGGCTATAAATATTTTTAAATAATTGATAGAAATTAAAAAGAGGATAGGAATGGGAAAGACAGTAGAATGAATCAGACATAACTTTCCTATGTTCATATATGAATACATGACCAGTGTAACTCCACATCATGTAGAACCACAAGAATGGGAAGTTTTTCTCCATGAGTGTATGGTATGTTAAAGTATATGCTACTGTCATGTATAACTAAAAAGAACAAATAAAAAAAGAAATAACAAGGAAATGATTTTGGAAAGGAATTGAACAATTTTGTATTGATGGTATTCAGTTTTAAGGTGATTCATCCACTAACTATATTCAGAGCTGCCTTTGGGCTTCACTTGCTTTTGCTAAGTAGCAGGAGAGGGATAGGTGGAGAGCTCTGAAACTGAGGCCTGAGGCAGGGACCCACTCCTTTGCTTCACAGATGTGGAGCTACATAAAAAGGAAGCATGTGGAAATAGGAAGTGTCTCTGGGTAGCTGTACTTTTTTAGATTATGCTGTCAACATGTATGATTTTGCCCCCAGCAACAGACTTGTACATAACTAGTCCCCGTCCTAGGTAGGTACTTTCAAAGCACTTTTTCATCTTTGGTTGATCCTTACACCAGCTAGTGTAAAATGCCAAAAGAATCCAAAGCAGGAGCTCAGGATGTGGCTCAAGTGGTAGCACGCTGGCCTGGCATGCGTGAGGCACTGGGTTCGATCCTCAGCACCACATAAAAATAAAATAAAGATGTTGTGTCCACTGAAAACTGAAAAATAAATATTTAAAAAATTCTCTCTCTCTCCACTCTCTCTTAAAAAAAAATCCAAAGCAAAGAGAGAGAGAGAGAAGGGCTGGGGGGCGGGGATAATCTCCCCAAGGTTATAGAGGCAAAGAGGCAGAGCAAGAGTTATAGGGGCAAGAACCACAACAGTCCCTCCAACCTCCCAGTGCTAGGGATCAAATCCAGGGCCTTGCACATGTTAGGCAGGTGCTCTGTCACTGAGCTACATCCCCATCCCCCAGAACATAGTCTTCTGTTAGACTCTGCATTTCCTGCAAAGTCTAGTTTTTGCACTTCATCCAATTTCCTACATTCCTTCCCCCTCAGATGCTGCATTTCTGGCCCGGGAAAAGGCAAAAGCTGACGCTGAGTGCTACACTGCTTTGAAAACAGCTGAAGCAAATAAGGTAAAGGCTCAGCACAGCCTGATGAAGACATGTCTTTAGATTTGGGTTTACATTGCTTGAGAGTATCTGGTATTAAATGACTGTCACCACCTAGAGCCCCTTGGGGCCAGAATTGAGGGCTCCAGTTTTGTGTGGGTCAGGTATTTTCCTTTGATAGGAGTTTTTAATAGAAATTTAATTTTTGATGTTAAACATGGAAATTTCTACAGCTCTTGCCACTCTGTCTTGAAGAGCTTAGATTACTTCCTCCTAAAAGAAATGGCTCCACTGTTACTAATATAAACAAGGAGCCCATGGAAAGTAGAAAGAGGCATATTTCTTTGATAGAAACTCTTTGTATATGAAAATTGAAGGGGTGCTGCCAAAAATTTTCTCCAATATAATCCCACTTAAGGCTTTACTTTTTGTCACAGCTGAAGCTGACACCAGAATATCTACAGCTGATGAAGTATAAAGCCATTGCTTCCAACAGCAAGATTTACTTTGGCAAAGACATCCCTAACATGTTCATGGACTCTGCAGGCGGTATCAGCAAGCAGTATGAGGGGCTAGGTGACAAGCTGAGCTTTGGCGAAGAAGACGAGCCTCTGGAGGCAACCACACCAGAGAATTGAAAAAAAAAAATTATACAACTTCAGATGACACTTAACAGAGATCTTTATTTTTTAAGATGAAACAGAATGCTCCTTCCTCCCACACTACCTTCTTTGACTCTTCAAGTTACTATGGTGAAAAGAAGAAAAGGATTTAAATCTGTTCCCCTTCTTGGGAAGGGAGGGTGGGGATTGATGATTTGGGGTTTTATTCAGGTAAGTAGGTTGTATCTGGCTTCTGATAAGATTATAAACCATGGGTTGGACCTCTGACCTGCAGGCACCAATTTAGTCCCTTTGAAGTTGACTTAATTAGGGATGTTGTCACTAAAGGGTGGGAGAAGTAGGCTCTTGCCTCCTGGTGATTTGATTTTCCTTATTTGGGAAAATACAGTTCACCATTCGCACTCCCCTTCTCCAAGGCAGAAGTCTGTGGGGGAGGCTTACAACTGAACAAACATGCACTTGTACGTTTGCCAGTGGAAAAACAGCTGCAGAGAATGTTTGGCTTCCCTGGCATTTTTGTCAGTGCATGTATGGGTTATTTTAGAAGCAAGCTTTTTTGAGCCCTCTGAAGGAAGAACTGGTGCTAGGTTTTGCAAAATTTTCTATACACTATGCTCCTTGCCCTAGGGCTCAAGAGTGGTGGTTTCTGACTACATTTCCAGAGTCAGGGCTTGGTTACCACCACACATTCTTTTAGAAACTTTTCATTTAATCTGTGATTCAGTTTTTTCTTCTCAAATAATCTCTCTGTAGGCTCCACTTAGCATCAAGAAGATAGGAACAAACAACTCAAGTGGCTTACTAGTGCTAAAGTGGGATCATTACACTATTAGCCACTGTAGTACCTGCTTGGCAGATTATGTATGTACCTTGCAATCAAGTATCTTTATTGTTGTGGCGATTCTTCATTGAAGAGCTCTGACACCATGTATGGAGGAGGAAGAAGGGTCAGCCAAGAGATTTCTGAAGTCCTAATGTTTATGGCTCCTGTTGGGTGTTTATCTGACATGGTGATAAAGGGAATCTATTCTCTAAGTAGTGTATGTTTTTAAATCCTGGGCTCCCAGGCAGCCACACAGAGGTTGGACTGAATGTTAACTCTCCAGAGACATCTGTGTGGATATATGTCAAAGTTCATGCCGTGTTCCTGTGCTGAGTCCCTGGTCTACATCAATATCTGTTCAAAATGTTTTCTTTTTCATTCCTAGTTGGGAAAATTATGAGTCACCCTGGAAGATTCAGGATGGGAGAGAGCAAACATGAAAGAAAGGTTTTTCTTGTATCCTGAAAATAATGTTTTGCGGGTAGGGAATCCAACATGTATAGCTCATGACTGGTGTACAGAATTGTTAAGTGAAGAGCAGCTATCTGGAGTTAATTTGCAAGCGTATTGGTATGCTAAGTGACCATTATCAGCCTTGGCTTAGGATTTTGTCTAGCTGCCCCTACCCCAAAGAAAGAGCAGAAATAAAAATTCCTACTGTACCCCTCTTCCCTCTGTGAATACTAGCAGTGAGCGTTTCTGGCACCAATCCCCACCTCATTTTTAGTCCCATGCCCAGACTTCTGTTTTATCCAATAGTCCTAGAACTCAGGGTAGCTTGCTCCTAAGTAGCACCAGGCTTGTCAGGAAATGTTCAGCCTGCCTAGAAAGAAAGATGCAAAATATTACCTCCCCTTACTTTAAATGTTGCCCTTCTCTGTTCTCATTCCTGGCCCTGAGAATTCTCAAACCACAGTCCTCATTTTGCTTTGTTCAGGCAGCAAAATGTTTCCCAGTAGGGATGGATTTTAATGTGCTTAAGACTTCTTACTTGCAGAAGGTCCATCTCCCCATTATTAAAATGCATTCATCCTCCTTTCATTTCAATGCTGTTAGTCACTTATTAGGAGCAGCATGACACAGCCAGCATCCCCTGTTTACATATATGTCTGTTCTGGTCTGAATTATTCCACATGAGCCTCAGAAAACACCATCTCACCACAGTAGATTCAGGAGTAGTGTTATCTCAGCCTCTAAATAGCACACTTTCCTCAGGTTTGTTTTAACTTGAAAGTCTCTCCTGTACCAACATCCTGTGATAGTTTGTCCCTTGACCACAAAAGAGCCTCAGTAAGTCCTGTTGCTGCAACTACCTTCCACCAGATTAATGTTGCTTCCTCTTTAAACAAAAAATATAAATGTTGTCACGCTCATTAGCATAAATCCAGTGGTTGTGGGTATCTGTCTGAACAGTAAAATCATGGAAATCAGCTGTCTCCTTTAACCTTGGGTAACTAACCCATCTTTATTGTTTTAACACTTACTAGAAAATCTGATCTTCAAACATTTGAATTCTAAACATAAAATGTGATAGCCTGCAGTGTTGTAGGCAGTGAAGTAATGGCTGCTATTTATAAGTGGAACTTCTATCAAAATAAGTAACTGTTTATAAAATTCAGTTTTTGTAGAATTTTCCCAAGGAATAGCACCTTGGTGGAATGTTTCTCATTAAAACTTTACAGAAGTGATTCATATTCAGTACCGCTTTTAATCACTCTTTTTAATATAAGTACAGAATGTCTGTAAGGAAGCCAAAGTTTGTTAATTTTTATATAACTAAAATAAAATAGATTTGGAGGGATCTGTGTTCATATTAAGTTGAGAAAGAGGGAATCACTGAAGTTTAGCAATGTGTTGATCCCAAAAAAGGGAGATGTTTTATAAATGATCTTTCGAAGTTTCTATGAGTCTGTTTCCTTTAACACTGATAACTTTACCATTTAAAGAGAGTAGTTAAAGTCAGATGGTCATATTTACTGACTTTATGGAGTTTGAGAATAAACTGTATCTTAGTGAATGGCAACTTTGTGTCTAAAATCTTAACCACTATTTCTTGGTCCTGTTCAATATGGTTCTAGCCACTGTTTTTATTGTTTCCTTATAAAAGAGGTAATAACCATTCATTTGTGTTTGTATTTTCATTCCTTTTTATTTCTGCTTTTGTATGGGCTAGTGATTGAATAATCAAAGTAATTTTTCAAAGAGCCCCAAGAGTTTAATGATCCCCTTTGTTACTGAGAAATAATTTCTTGTTATATTAATCATTCTATAAATGATACTGCCTTGGGTCGAAAGCTGGAAGAATTGTTTGGGACAACACAAAAAGCCTCATGAATTTATGTCTTAGTTTTATTTTCAGTCTGTCTAAATAAAATAAGTCTTTGGATTTATTTTTTATTAAAGTGAATGTAGCAATTGCTAATATAAGGATAGGTGATATAAAGAAATAAAACATCCCTGGCTAGTGAATTAAGTTATCCCTTAAAATATATTCAGATGAAAATCAATCTCATTAAGAACACACAAGCAAACAACTTAATTTGTGAATAAATTTTTCGCAGGTGTTATAGAGAATTGTCATTTTAAAGAATTAATACACTGAAGTTCTCCAAAGAGAAGGAATATTTTCAATTGACCCAAAATGCATTTTGATATCAATTCAGTGGGGAAGTCCCAGGCTCTGTTCGGCATGCTTCCTTGCCTGGTGTTGCCAGAAAGAATACAGGGTGGCTCGTTAAATGTAAATTTCAGACTAACAATAATTTTTAGTGTAAGTATATCCCAAATATTGTATGAGACATACTTATTTTTTTAAAGTATTTTTTGAAGTATGTTATTTATCTGAAATTCCCATTTAATTGGGTATCCTATACTTTTATTTGTTAAATCTGACAACCTGAGTCCAGGCTTTCCTGGGGCTTCCAGACTTTAATGGCTCAAAGGCCCAATACACAAACTATGAATTTGGAATTGAGTGAGTAAGATAAGAGTACCATTCCTGGAGTTAGACTGCTTAGGTTCATATCCCTGCCCTACCACTTCCTAGGTGTGTGGTCTTAATATAAGCCTCTGTCTTCATCTATAAAATGTATCAAGTGAACTATAAGAAATAATTCATATGGAGGATTTTAGCATTGTTCTTAGCATGTGTAAGTGTTCAAAAAGAACTTTTACTCCTCTGGGAAAACAAGTTAGAAAGCACATAACTATTAAGTGGGTGCCACCAAGTAGAAAGTCAAATTTGCTTTTTAAAAAATAAATAAGAGGGCTGGGGATGTGGCTCAAGCGGTAGCGCGCTCGCCTGGCATGCGCGCTCGCCTGGGTTCGATCCTCAGCACCACATACAAACAAAGATGTTGTGTCCGCCGATAACTAAAAAATAAATATTAAAAAAATTAAAAAATAAATAAATAAATAAGATTACAAATAGGATAGCATGTAGAGGAAGAAGGGAACATGGCCGTGCAGCAAATACAGTATTGAGAATACATACCTCTGTGAAAATGGAGAATGCAGAAAATAAGCTGGTTTGACCCTGTTGAGAGGAATTGTCTGGTTCTGGGCTCCAATTAAAACAAACAGGGCTGGGGAGTAGTTCAGTGGTGGCACTTGCCTGCCATGTACAAGGGCACTGGGTGTTCCATTCCCGGTATTGAATGAATAAATAGAAACCTGAAGATTCTAAAAAGAGAACAATGTTAAAACCAAGGTGGAGGGCGTGGGGGAGGGGAAATGTGGCTCAGCAGTAGAGTGCTTGCCCAGCATTCATGAGGCCTTAGGTTCAACCCCCAGCACTGGGGTCAGTGAGGAACTCTCTAAAAAGTGAACTCACCAGTTGCCCCCACAAAAGGCAAAAGGGAAATTTAACAACTTCACTGGGCTTTGTTGTTAGATTTTGTTTTGTTTTGTTTTGGGCTGGGGCGTGGGGAGGCACAGGTGATACTGGGGATAGAACTCAGGCCCTTTACCACTTAATGACATCCCCAAACCCCAACTCTTTTTTTTTTTTTTTTTTTTTGGAGACAGGGTCTCACTAAATTGTCCAGGATGGACTTGAATTTGCCATCTGCTTCAAGTAGCTCAGCCTCCAAGTAGCTGGGATCACAGAAGTACACCTCTGCACCTGGCAGAGTATTTTAAAAGAATTTACATACATCTGGCTAAAGTTTGAAATAGGAATAAGTAGTTACCTGCCAATAGAAAGTAATTAAGTCCAGGGATTAGCACAGATAACATTTTCTTCTCTGAGAAGTCTTCAGAAATTGGGGAAAATTTTATGCTCTTTGGGAAGGTCTAAATGTCATTCTTTCTATGTGAAAGATCAGATGATTTTTTAGGGCCCTCCCCAGGTCTACAATCTATACTTGACATTTCAAAAGCCAAATATGACAGCCTGTTTGTGCAGGAATTGCTGTCATAGGCTACTCTGCCTGAATTCATTTAAACTGGGACATGGGCACTATGACTCCGCTTCTCTTCAAAGTCAAATAACTAAGCAACAGTAATCTTTTTTTAACATCCCCCGCCCCCGCCAAAAAAAAAAAAAAAAAAAAAACAGAATTACTATAGGCTCAGGAAATAATTTTAAAATTTATATGCTTCTCTCATATAGAGGACCTAGGACTATAGAGGTGAATATTTTTAAAAACTTGATGACATTTATGATGAATACCAAGTTTTAGATTATTCATAAAATCTGTTCCTCTGAAGCCAGGCATGATGGCATATTCCTGTAATGCCAGCTACTCCGAAGGACAAGGCAGGAGTTCGAGTTCAAGGCCAACTTGGGCAATATAGCAAGATTCTGTTTCAAAATAAAACTGTAAAAAAAAGGGCTGGGGATATAGCTCAGGTAAAATACAAAGGACTGAAAGTTCTGTTCAGTGGTAGAGCACTTGCTTAGCATGCTCAAAACTCTAGATTTAATCCCCAGCACAAAGAAGAAGGAGAAGGAGAAGGAGAAGAAGATGATCTATTCCTTTTGGGTGTTTGGCTTCTTAATCTGTTTTTTCCTTTGTTTCTGCAAATTATGGGAAGGATTTAAAGACATATTACTGGTGCTGAAATAATTCTGGACTCGCATTTTTCAAGGATTATGTAGCAGGGGAGAATAAAAGGTTAAGTTAGATAGTTGATATCCATCCAACTGAAGAAAAAACTAAAAAAGAAAATAAGGAGCTGGATGCAGTGGTGCATACCTGTAATCCCAGTTCTCAGGAGGCTGAGGCAGGAAGATCATAAATTTGAAGTCAGCCTCAACAATTCAGTAAGGTCCTGTTTCCAAACAGTAAATAAAAAGGGCTAGGGGGCTGGGGATGTGGCTCAAGCGGTAGAGCGCTCGCCTGGCGTGCGTGCGGCCCGGGTTCGATCCTCAGCACCACATACCAACAAAGATGTTGTGTCCGCCGAGAACTAAAAAATAAATATAAAAAAAAAAAAAAGAAGAAAAAGGGCTAGGGATTTAAAATGCCCCTGGGTTTAGTCCCCAGTACTATAAAAATAAATTCAAAAGCTAAATAATTTTAAACAGTAAAGAAGCTGGAATGTGAAACAATAATAGGACTAGGACCATTAACTTTTTTTTTCCTACTTCCATTTTCATAAGATCGTAGAGTGTTAGAAATGAAAAACATCTTAGAAATAAATCTACAGTAAAATCTCAACTCATCCTGGTCTCCTGCAAGTTTCCTTTACAGAGTAATGCCTCAACACAGGCTCACTGAATAGGTAAGAAGGTGGAGGATGGCACTGCCTAGTAATTCACAGAAGAGAGAGACCTCATCTATTAAGTGAAGATACAAACTGGACCAGTGGTATACACTTGAAATTCCAGGGGCTTGGAGGCTGAAGCAGGAGGATTGCAAGTTGAAGACAGCCTCAGCAACTGACTGAAACCCTGTCTGAAAAATAAGGGGATGTAGTTACTTTTAAAATAAGGGCAGGAGATATAGTCACTTTGCTAAAACTCCCTGGGTTCGATAAGGAAGGAAGGAAGGAAGGAAGGAGGGAGGGAGGGAGGGAGGGAGGGAAGGAAGGAAGGAAGGAAGGAAGGAAGGAAGGAAGGAAGGAAGGAAGGAAGGAAGGAGAAAAGAGGGAAGGAAGGGACTACTTGTTATCATAGTGACCTATCACCTGAATTGCTATCACCATTAGACATGCCCTAGATCTATGAAGTATTTATGGGTTTTTTTTTTCTGTATGTTTGTTTTTCTTGGTGCTGGAGATTGAACCCAGGGATGCTTTACCACTGAGCTATACCCTGAGCCATTTATATTTTTTTTATTCTGAGACAAACTCACTTAGGTGGTTAGGACTTGCTAAATTGGGAAGGCTGGTTTCAAACTTGTGATCTTCCTGCCTCAGACTCCCAAGGCAGGGATTACAGGTGTATGCCACTAAAGCCAACATATTTATGGTTTTAAAATGTTTTCCAAATAGCATATTTCTTTAAAAGTATTTCATGCTCATCCTTTCCTTTCTCTATACATCCCTTCACCGCCATCTCCTTTGTTCCTTCCATCACTTCCTACTGGCTAGTTCTATACAATTTTGTGCCTCTACAACAAACAACTATTAGGCTTATTCCATGAAGGGCTATTCTGGTCACTTTTTAATGTTTACCACTTTGGAGTAAAAATGTATCAACGCTAGAGATACTTGAATACAATTACTCCTAATATCTTCAGCAATTCTAGTTTATAATCTAGTCATGTGTACCATGAAAAATGACCATAGACTTCTCCAAAAGAAGTCTCATTGCAAGGATGTAAGGTTCTGTCTGGTGGGAAAAGGTATAAGAAGAATATTATCTCTTCTTTCCAGAAATCTGAGTGAGCCCAATCACAAGACCAAAAAAGCAACCTAAAGGGCTAAAAAACAAACTTTAGCCTTTCTCCAACATAATAGCATCACATGTCATTAAACTGAATTGAGACTCTTTGAACAGTAATTGCAACCAAATTTGCTTTCCATAAAAGCAATCTCTTTCTACTTGCCATAGTACCTACTATTTTACCATCAGACTGTGTGGTGTTTATCTAGCTCATCAAATTTAGGACCCTATTTGCCAGAGAACTGGACAAACAGGAGACTGAAGAACTGGACTGTGTGCTGAGCTCATTTTTGTTGGCCTAAACCTGTCTGTCCTCTCCTTTGACAAGTGTGACAAGCAGCACTAGCCTATGCAGCCCCTGACCACTTGTGTTATGGATAGCCCAAACTGAAGCAGGCTGTAAGTCAAAACTATACACTAGATTTCAAATACTATCTAAATTTTTTTCCCCAAGAGTTAAAGCTGCTCTTTTGGTTTTTGTTTGTTTGTTTTGTACTGGGGATTGAACTAGGGGCACTCTACCACTGAGCTACATCCCCAACCCTTATTAATCTTTAAAACAGGGTCTCACTAAATTGCGGGGGTTGACCTTGAACTTGGGGTCCTCCTGTTTTAGCCTCTGGTGTCGCTGGGATTATGGGTCTGCGTCACTGCAGCTTGCTTTATTGATTGCATGTTGTAATCTTACTTTGGATATATTGGGTTAAATAAATATATAATTTAATTGGTTTATTTTTTATAAGCACGTGGAAAATTCTTGATTTCTGTGTGAACCACATATTTCTATAAGCAAGCACTGGTTTACAGGATGACAAAAATAACCATACATTTGAATCGTGCCTTGTCTTTGGAGTGTTCTTTTATATCTATTAAGGGTTTCTCACAAAAACCATCCAATATATTAAAAGCTATATCTCTGCTCTAGCAGTATCTAATCCTGGTCACTTCGCCTAGAATTTCAGTTTATACAAACGGGCAAACCTTGTAATGCATTTAAGGGAAGAGGACCCTGAGAACGTGCTGCGGAGTTTGCCTCAAAGAAGTCCCTTGGGGGTAGGGAGCGGCAGGAAGGAGAAGACTGCAGACCGGGTACCCGAGGACTCGCGGCGGAGGCCTCCGGCACCCCGCGGCGGCCTCAGCACCCCGCGGCTGGGGGACCCAGCTCCCCTCCAGGTTTCCCCCGCCAGGCCCGCAAGCGACCTCCCCAAGATGGCCACTGCGGAGGGGCGGGCCGTCCGCCGCGTGCCTTCCCCGCGCTGCCGCGTGTGGATTGGGTAAGACGACTTGGTGGAGAACTGTGATTGGGTCTCAGGGCGGGAGCTGGGCGGGACCGGAAGGTGGTCCCAGCCCCTGGGTTCCGAGGGTCCGGGGCTCTGCGTCTGTCCCCGGGGAATGTGGAGAGCTGGCAGCATGTCCGCAGAGCTGGGAGTCGGGTTCGCCTTGCGGGCAGTGAACGAGCGCGTGCAGCAGGCTGTGGCGAGGCGGCCGAGGGTGAGGAAAGGGCATGTGGGGGAACGATGGGCGGCCTCTGAGGAGGGGGACACCTGCGTGGGACTAGGTCGTCACGGTGACGCACAAGTGTCTCCCCGAGGGGCGGGACCCGCAGGCGAAGCGTGAGCGAGGAACTGCGGAGCCCCAGAAAGGCTAGCGAAGGATCTCCTCCGTGACCTCGAGTTGTGTCTGTTAGGTTCCCCAGAGGTTGGCTTTCTCGGTTCAAAAATGACCCACCACATAGTAAAAATGACTGGTCTCCAGATGTCGGGGCCATTTTCCATTGCTTGGTGTAGGGGTCTTGTAAGACACAGGCTGCATGAGAAGTGTGTGATTCCACAGCATGCAAAGGAGCCTCATCACCCGAGATCACGTGTGTGGCAGTGTCTGACAGCTAGTAGGTAGGTGCTCAGTGAATGTCGTTTCCTCCCCTGGCTAATCCTGGTGGTGGATTGGCCCGACTTTGCAGGCACCAGAACTGCATTTGTGAGTCTGGAGCTGGAGGAAGCCATCCCAAGCGGTTTTAAAGAAGTATGTTGTTGGGGTTTTTTTGTTTGTTTGTTTTTTGTTTTTTCTACCATATATATTTTGTTGCCTCTTGGGCTTCCAGGATCATCAGTACCTGCTCATCTCTGGGCAAGATAGCTGAATAGTATCAATGATCTGAACCCAAAGGATAAAGGCCTCTCTGATAAAGTGTTTATGGTTTCAGAACTCGGAATGCTGGCAAGAAGACAGAAGACCTGTATTCCAGTCTTTCCTTAACTACTAATTAGATGCTACCGTGAACAAATCATTTAACTACTCTGGCGCTCTGTTTCCTGTTCTGAACAGCAATAGAATGAACTCTGAAAGCTCTAAGCTTCTTCCTGGAATTAATATTTTATGATTATCAATGATTCTCCAAGAAAAAAAAATCTAGGTTTTCCCCTAATAAACATCACTTTGGGAGGTTATCCCAGGGTCTCTGGCAGGTAGATGGGCTGCCTATTCCACTTTTCCCTCTGAAAACCATTTATTCATCAGCATGATCCTAGGAATTTTGTCTCCTACAAAACTGATGGTCTTCCTAAGAAAGAAGAAAAATGAGACTTTTTACACTCAACCGGACTCCTACATGTCTTTGAGAATACTGTGATTCTATGAAAATCCCAGGTTGAGTGAGGGACTTGAAGACTGACCTATATGGATTAATCAGTCTCTGATTGCTTCTGTGTGGATTCGTTGCAGCAGAATATACAGGGAAGCAGTGCTCTTTATGTAATTGGTATAGGAAGAGGTCAGATAGGTCTACACCTGAGTCCAGAATTGTTTGTGTTCCAGTCTCAGTTCTGCCACTGGGTGGCAGAGTCTTAGATTGAACAATAAATTACATATCATCATCCATTCAGGCATGTTCACAGGTGGTTTGGACATAGACCTAATCAGACCACTTTTAGAATAAATGGGGCAATATTAATAATTAGACCAGGCCGAGGATGTGGGAAAAAAAGGTACACTCCTACATTGTTGGTAAAAATGTAAATTAACACAACCATTTTGGAAAGCAGTACGGAGATTCCTCAAAAAACTAGGAATAGCACCACCATGTGATGATCCAGCTATCCCACTCTTTGTTATTTTTCTCAAAGAACTAAAATCAGCATACTCTAATGATATGGTCACATAAATGTTTTTATCAATGCAGTTCACAATAATCAAGTTATAGAACCAGCCCAGGCATCCATCAACAGATGAATGGATATAGAAAATATAGCATGTATACACAATAGAGTTTTACCCAGCTGTAAAGAAGAATGAAATTATGGCATTTGCTGGTAAAGGAATGGAACTAGAGAACATCATGCTAAGTGAAATAAGCCAGACTCAGAAAGTCAAGGATCAAATGTTTTCTCTCATATGCAGAAGCTAGAGCAAAATAAGGGAAAGGAGGGCAGGCAGATACCATAAAAACAGCAGACAGTATAGTAAAGGAAGGGTATTGAGAGGGAGGAAGAGGGACAGGAAAAGGGAAGAACTACAGAATGCAATTGACAAAATTATGCTGTGTACATAACTGAATGTACTATAGTGAATTCTATCTCTGTATATCTATAAAGCACCAATTAATAAATAGGTATCCCAGTGAGCAGCAGGGAGACTGAGTCCAGGCATGTTGGAGCCAGTTTTACTTCCCCAGCTTGCAGCAAATAAATCACTCTTTTCTTTTCAAAAAAAAAAATAAATAGGTTGGACACAGTGGCCCATGCCTGTAATCCCAGCAACTTGGGTGGCTGAGACAGGAGGATGATAAGTTCAGTGCCAGCCTCAGCAAATTAGTGAAGCCCTAAGCACCTTAGAACAGTCCTGTCTCCAAATAAAAATTTTTTTAAAAAAGTTTTTTTTAAAGGGTTGAGGGTGTGGCTAAGTAGTAAAACACCTCTGGGTTCAATCCCCAATACCTAAGTAAATAAATAAAAGGAAGAAGAAAGACCAGTAGAAGAGAGGAAGGGGAGGAAAAGGAAGGGAGAAGATTAGGGGAAGAGGAATCACTGGGGACTGAAATAGAACAAATTATATTCCATGTACGTATGATTATGTCAAAATCAATCCCACTTGTATGTATAACTAAAATGCACTAATAAAGACATTTTTTAAAAACACCAAAAACCTAGAAGTTAATCTGGAACCTTAGAATGGTTCTTATGCATAATCATCTGATTTCACCTACCATGAAAGAACCACAAGCTTAAAGCTTAAAAAGACCACCATATCCTTATACAAAAAGTACTCCCTAGTCGGGAGTAGTGGTGCATGCCTGCATCCCAGTTCCTCCTGAGGCTGAGGTAAAAGGATCACAAGTTAAAGGCCAGCCCCAGCAAATTAGTGAGACCCTGTCTCAAAATAAAATAAAAACAAAAAGGGCTGGAGATGTAGCTCAGTGGTAGAACATCCCTGGGTTCAATCCCCAGTACTTGGCAGGGGGCGGGGGAGTATTTCTACAAAGACATCTACCCAAAAGCTATGTGTTCAACCTCAGAATGACACCATTCTTGTTATTAATCATGGTGACAAAAGATAATTGTTTCAAAATATCTGATGTAATCTTCATTTTTGTCTCTTAAAACTTCCCTTTAGCCAGACTCAATGGTGCATACCTATAGTCCCAGGGACTTGGGAGGCCGAGATAGGAGGATCACAAGTTCAAAGCCAGCCTCAACAACTTAATGAGGCCTTCAGCAATTTATTGAGAACTTGTCTCAAAATGAAAAATAAAAATGGGCTTTGGATGTACCTCAGTGGTAAAACCCCCTTAGGTTAAATCTCTAGTACCCACTCTCCCAAAAGAAACACTTTCCTTTGCCTCGACCTCCTTGAATACACCCATAGTTTACTGTAAGGCACTCATATTACCCTTGTAGTGCTCTGCTGTTCCCCAATAAATATTATTGTTCTTTGAAGAAAAAATAAAGTAATTTTACCAGGGCTAGAGTAAGTTTCCAAAACTGTGTCCCCTCTCTAATTGTGGAGAAAACGACTAACATTTTTCCTGTCTCAGGTTAAGCTATCATGCCCACAAGTATGAGGAAATTCCAGACCTGGAAACCCAAGCAATGGCTCTCTCAGGGACACAAGTTGGACTTATTATATTTACTGATCATAATGCTTGCAGCACAGTCCATGTATTCCCCTTTTAAAAACCCTCTGTTCTCCTGGCAGTTAGAATTGCATACAGCCTTTAACAGCTTAGTCTGCTGCTTTTCTCGTGTGCTAGCAAATTGGGAAAACTTTATCCTTTTTCTCAAAACCTTGTCCCCTGTTATTGGAATGTCACCATGGACAAGGACCAAGCCTCCCTTTAGTGAAATGACTTTTTGGGTTTTTTTGTTGTTTCTTTCCTTTTTGCAGTGGTGGAAACCCAGTGCCAGGAAGTGCTGTACCACTGACTACACTCCCGACCCCAGGAAGTGATTCTTAAGTCTCCATGAAACTTCCTTTAGCCAGACTCAGTGGTCTCCAACATTGGTGTACATGAGAATCACTGGAGAGCTTGTTGGAAAGGAGATTCTTTCTAGACATGGTGGGCATGCCTGTAATCCCAGAAGCTCAGAAGGCTAAGGCAAGAAGATCGCGGGTTCAAAGCCAGCCTCAGCAATTGGCAAGGCACTAAGCAATTTAGCAAAACCTTGTCTCAAAAGAAAAGGGCTGGGGTTGTGGCTCAGTGGTTAAGGGCCCTTGAGTTCAATCCCTGGTACCAAAAAAAAAAAGATTCTGAGGGTCGGGGGTATAGCCAGTGGCAGAGTACTTGTCTGACATGGAGAAGGTGCTACGTTTGATCCGTGACACCATAAAAACAAAACCAAAGGGAGATTCTCAGAACCCAGCCCCAGAGATTCAAATTCAGTAGATCTCAGTGGGATCCTGGTGATACTAATGCAGTTGATCAAAGACTGCACTTTAAGGAAATATTGCTTTAACTTGTCTAGCTCCCCTGAGAGAGAAATACCTTTTGCTAGTTATTAAAGTAGTTAACACTAAGTTGAGGAACCAGGAATATAAAAGACATTTATGAACCAGGTACTGTGATACACACCTATAATCCCAGCTACTTGGAAGGCTGAGGTAGGAGGATTGCAAATTCAAGGTCAGCCTGGGCAGTTTAATGAGTCCCTGTCTCAAAATAAAATACATTATTCACTGTGGGAGACCAACCTTGCATGTGACTGAGTCACACTCCCTAGCTAGATGCTGAGGTGCTCAGTGGCAGAATGTGGCAAAGCTTTCCCCACCCTTTTTGGGTTTGAGGGATGGTGTCTCATGCATGGGTGTGTCTTGCTATAGACCCATGGGTGGAGCTACACTCACCTATTCCTTTGTAATGTTACCCCTTGCCCTGTTTAGGATAAAATCTTCCATGGAAGTGCCTTGTGTGTGTCCCCTTCTCTTACTGTGCCCTTGAGTGTGGCCTACACAGGTGTAGGTCAACCTGCTGACAGCAGACATCATGAAGATAGACTCAGCCCCTGACACCTGACCCCTTGCCTCATTTGAATAGCTTCTCCTCAATAAAAGGGGTCAGTGTGTGCTCTCTCTCTCTCTCTCTCTCTCTCTCTCTCTCTCTCTCTCTCTCTCTCTCTCTCTCTCTTCTGTGGATCCTTAATATCAGAGGAACTGTCACAGCAACCCCAAAAGAAAAAGGTATTTGTGTCTCTTGTGTGGTTATTTCGCGCAACCCAATTAGCCCAGTTTCCCTGGAGTTATCTCTGAGTTTTAGTCGGGCAATTCACTATTCTTTGATACTAATCTCCCTGAAATATCAGAAAAATGTATCTTACCAATGCCCAGTTGATATCTATGCCGATGGTTCTACAGAATGCATCCTACAGGACTTAACTGGGATAATTTTCCCAAATGTTCACTCATGTGATGCTTTATCTCTTGGCAGGATCTCCCAGCCATCCAGCCCCGGCTAGTAGCAGTCAGCAAAACCAAACCAGCAGATATGGTGATTGAGGCCTATGGTCACGGCCAGCGCACTTTTGGAGAGAACTATGTAAGAACCCTCTCCCAGAGAGCCTTTGAAAGAGTCATGATTGCCAGGCTTCTGACGTTCTGTTTTTACCCTTTAGGTTCAGGAACTTCTAGAAAAAGCATCAAATCCTAAAGTAAGTGGATATCAGAAGTCTCCTGTTTGTATCTGAATCTTGACCCTTTAATTGAAAATTAGATTCCTTGTTGGTGGTTAAGCAGGAAATTGGGCTGGAGTAAAAAATTTTAGTTCATTTCTGCCTTCTGTCCCAAATACTCAGATTTTTCTGTCTTTATTCACACTATTGTTTTCTCTTTTGTGGCCATTTGGAAATGGTATTTTTGTTGTTGTTTTGTTTTTGGTACTAGGGATTAAAACCAGGGGTACCTCATTGCATTTTATATTCAACTATACCCCTAATCCATTTTATTTTTTATTTTGAGACAAAGTCTCATGATACAACTGAGGCTGGACTCAAACTTGCAGTCTTCCTACCTCAGCCTCCTGGTTTTCTGGAATCGCAGGTGTGCACCACTGTGTCTGGAAAGAAGTGATGATTTTTAAGAGCTTGCTGTAATCCTCTGTCCTTTTGAGATTTGAAAGCTTAAATCAGTTCATCCTTAAAGGGTAATATCTAAAAGATGGAGAAAGTAGATGGGAACAAGGAAGGCACACAGTAGAAGCCTTAGATTTTTCTTTTAAGTTTCCTTTTGCCTCATTAAGAGATGGCAATAGCAGTTTATTACATTTAAGGGACAGAGCAGATTGAAAGGTCACTAGAAGTGTGCAAATTATTTGAACTGGAGAGGCCTCCATAAAACATGAGTCAAACATGGTTATCTTTTTCACTTCAGATTCTGTCTTCATGTCCTGAGATCAAATGGCATTTCATTGGCCACCTACAGAAACAAAACGTCAACAAATTGATGGGTAAGATGAAACTCTAAATATGAAAACAAAACTACTGCAACATCATATGGCTTAGGCTACCTTCTATGTAAGAGAGCAACTTACTAGAGCATACCCAATTCACCATGTGTATTGTTGAATTTTTTAAAATAATATTTAGAAAAGTAAAATTAAGAATTAACTATAGGGGCCAGGTGCAGTGGCACACATCTGTTATCCCAGTGGTTTGAGAGGTTGAGGCAGGAGGATGGCAGGTTCAAAACCAGCCTCAGCAACTTAGGCCCTAAAGCAACTTAGTGAGACCCTGTCTCTAAATAAAATATTTTTAAAAGCCTGGGGGTGTGACTCTATAGTTAAGCACCCTTGAATTCAATCCCTGGTACAAAAAAAAATTAACTTCAGGGTTGAGGGTTATACTTCAGTAGTAGCACACTTGCCTAGCATGCACAAACTCCTGGGTTTGATCCCCAGCACCAAAAAAAAAAAAAATTAACTATAGAAAGGTTTAACTATATGATAGTGACAGATGGAGATCTTGAGGAACTGAATTTCTCTCAAGGTATCAAAACTAAACTATTTTTTTAACAGCTTTATTAAAATATAATTGATAAAAGTATAATTGACTTATGATAAATTGCACATATTTAAAATGTACAATTTGATAAGTTTAGGCATAAGTTTATACCTGTGAAACCATCGCAATTAAAAAATCAACATATCCATTTCCCCAAAAGGTTTCCCCCTGTCTCTTTGTGATCCTTCCCTTCTTGCTCCTCCCCATTTCTCTTGCTCAAGTGCCTCTTACCTGCTTTATCACTGTAGACTAATTCACAATTTTATATTTTTTCGTATATTTGTCATTCAGCATAATAAATTTGAGATTCATCATGTTCGTGCATGTGTTTAGCAGTTTGCTCCTCTTTACTGTTTCTCTTTATTTTATTCCATTGTATAAATATGTCACAATTTCTTTATCCATGGATCTGTCAAAAATTTGACTCGCTTGTAATTTTTATCTGTTACAAGAGAGTTGCTGTGAACATTCATGTACAAGTCTTTGTATGGACATATATTTTCTTCTCCATTGGAGTAAAATACTTAAAAGTAGAATGACTGATTCACATAGTGTATGTCTAATGTGTAACTTTTTTTTTTCTTTTTAGTGCTGAGGTCTAAACTCTGTACTGCTCTTTTATCTCTACCTTTTTGGGGGAGGGGTGGGGGGTACTGGGGATTGAACCCAAAGAAGCTTTATCACTAAACTACATCCCCAGTCCTTCTATTTTTTTTTTTTTCAGACAGTTCAGATAAGATCTCACTGAGTTGCTGAAGATCTTGCTGAGTTGCTGAGCCTGGACTCAAATTTGTGATCCTCCTGACTCAGCCTCCCAAGTGCTGGGATTACAGACACATGCCACTGCACCCAGCAATCTTTAGATTTTAAGAAACTGCCAGCTGTTTTCCAAAATGGTTGTGCCACTTTAAATTTCTACCAGCATTGTTGAAGTTCTTGATAACAGTATATGGTCAGTCCTTTTTTTGTAGTTGTGGGGATCAAACCTAGCTTTGAACGTGTTATGCAAGCACTCTACCACTGAGCTACATCTCTAGCCCCAGTCTTTTACTTTTAGCCATTCTAATAGGTATGTGACTAATTTGATAGTGCATGGCTATAATCCCAGCAATGAAAGGCTGAGGTGGGAGGATCACAAGTTCAGGGCCAGCCTCAGTAACTTAGCAAGGCCCTAAGTAACTTAGCAGGACCTTGTTTCAAACTAAAAAAATAAAAAGGGCTGGGGATGTAGTTTAGTGATAAAGCATCCCTGGTTTAAATCCCCAGTACCCCCTTCAAAAAATAAAATAAAGGACTGAAGATGTAGTTCAATGGTAACCTCTCAATTCAGTCCTTATTACAAAAAAAAAAAAAAAAAGAAGAAGATGATGATATGGAGTCAAGTCTTTGCATTTATCTAATGGCTAGTGATGTTGAACATCTTTTCACCTGTTTACCATCTTTGATGTCTACATATTTTCAGGTGTCTTAAGTCTTTTGCCCATTGTTTTTCTTTTTTTTTTTTTCCTGTTGCTGGGGAGTGAACCCTGAACCTCACACATGCCTGGCAAACACATATCTACCACTGAGCTATATCCCCAATCCTCTTTTGCTTATTCGTTAATTGGATTGTACTATTACTATTGAAACTAGAGAGTTCTTTGTACTGAATATAAGTCCTTTATCAGATATGTGCTTTGCAAATATTTTCCTCCAGTCTATGGTTCTCTTAACAGTGTCTTTTGAAAAACAATTTTAATTTGATGAAGTCCAATTTATCAGTTTATTCTTTGTTGCTGGGATACAAATGTACACCACTGCACCTGGCTTGTAATATTTTTATATTATCCTTTTAATATCTTTAGAATCTCTAGTAAGGTCAACTCTCTCCTTCCTGATATTGGTAATTTGTATCTTCTCACTTTCCCACTAATCCCATCTAGCTAGAGATTTATCAAATTATCTACTGTCGGGGACACCCTGAACAGGAGCTGGGCACACACTTTTGAGTCCTGAGTAATGAGGTATTGGACTGGTATTGTACTCTGCAATGCAAGTGGACTTTACCTCCGGCTCAGATTAGAAAGGTGCATCTCTGGGAGTGGGCATCACCAATGGGGTTGAATTACACCCACCTGTTTGTTGTAATCCTACCCTTTTGCCCTTATTTGGATAGAGTGTTCCATGGATTAGCTCCCCTCAGAAATAAAAGCTGAACCTCAGAATGTGCCCCCTCTCTCACACCAGCCTCTCGTGTCTTTCTCTTGCCCCATTTTGCGGGAGCTTGAGGCTGTGAGACAGCGAAGCTGTCCTGACGCCCAGAAAAAGGTATTTCCGTGTCTTCGTGATCTTTTCATGTCACCCCAATTTCACTCCAGCGACCCGGGTTCAGTAGTCTGTGCTGGACAGAGCCTACAATCTACCTAATTTTTTCTATTATTCTATTATTATAATATGTTGTCATATAAACAAAAATATGTATTCTGGGGTTTATCACATGTGAAAGCAAAATGCATAACAACAATGACATTAAGAATAGGAGAGGGCTGTGGTAGAGCGCTTGCCTCACACACGACCTGGGTTCGATCCTCAGCACCACATACAAAAATAAACAAGTGAAATAAAGGTGTTGTGTCCAACTACAACTAAAAGAAATAAATATTTTTTTAAAAAAAAAGGAGAGAAAAATACAGTGTTGTAAAGTTTTTGAACTATATGTGAAATGATGATATACCCCTTGAAGGTGAACTGTTAAACCCTAAAGCAACTAATAAAATCACTTAATAGGGGCTGGGGATGTGGCTCAAGCGGTAGCGAGCTCGCCTGGCATGCGTGTGGCCCGGGTTCGATCCTCAGCACCACATACAAACAAAGATGTTGTGTCTGCCAAAAACTAAAAAAATAAATATTAAAAAAAAATTCTCTAAAAAAAATCACTTAATAAAGAGTTATTGCCATTGCCAAGCACACTAGCGCACACAGAGGCTGAGGCACAAGGATCACACATTCAAGGCCAATCTGAGCAACTTGGTGAGAGACCTGTCAAAAATTTTTTAAAAGGGCTACGGCTGTTAGTTCAGTGGTAAAATGCTTGCCGGGCATACGCAAGGACCAGGATTCAGTCCCCAGTACTACACACAAATACACACACACACACACACACACACACATACACAAGAGTTATGGCTAATAAGTCAACAAAGGAACTATGGAATCATAAAATATGAAATGGTAATTTTTTTTGCGTAGTGATTTTGATTTTCATTTACCTAATGGCTAATGATATTGAGCATTGTTTCCTGTGCTTATTGATCATTTGTATACTTTGGAGAAATATCTATTCAACTCCTTTGTGCTTTTTAATTTTAAGACAGGGTCGTGCTATGTTGTCCAGGATGGCCTCAAATTCTAAACCTTCCTACCTTATCCTCCCAAATAGCTGGGATGATAGGCATGCACCACCACACCTGGCTATTTCCCCTTTTTTCATATTTCTTATATTTGGGGTTTGATGAATTTCTTGGATCTGTGTGTTTATAGTTTTCATCATATTTAGATATTTTTTAGAAAATTACTAAACAGGCTTAGGATTTAGCTCAGTTAGTAGAGCCCATGTTAGCATGTGCAAACCCTGGGTTCAATCTCCAGCACCATAAAAAAAAAAAAAAATAGACTTTTTTTAGGACTATTTGGAGCATTATTATTTCATTTTAAATAATTTCTTCAAGGTAACTAATCTTTTCTTTGGCCATGTCTAATTGGTCATCAGTGAAATTTTTTATCTCATACCTTGTAGTTTTCATTCTAGAAGTTCAATTTGAGCCGAGAACACCTAT
The DNA here is from genome assembly GCF_052094955.1 of Ictidomys tridecemlineatus. Classification (NCBI taxonomy): domain Eukaryota; kingdom Metazoa; phylum Chordata; class Mammalia; order Rodentia; family Sciuridae; genus Ictidomys; species Ictidomys tridecemlineatus. The sequence continues at coordinate 62,335,201 of NC_135490.1, forward strand.
TATCCCAGTGTCTTGGGAGGCTGAGACAGGAGAATAGAGAGTTCAAAGCCAATCTCAGCAAAGATGAGGCGCTAAGCAACTCAGTGAGACCCTGTCTCTAAATAAAATACAAAATAGGGCTGGGGATGTGGCTCAGTGCTTGAGTACCCCTAAATTCAATCCCCAGTATAAAAAAAAAAAAAAAAACAAGTAAGTTCAGTTTGAGTCTACATATATATGGGTGTGTGTGTGTACACACACATACCTTCCATGTTTTTTTTTTTTTTTAATATATGGGACAGCTATAAGTGTTTGTCTAACCTTTTCTACTAATTCTTTCATTTTTGTCTGTTCTAAATCAGTTTCAATTGATTGATATAACTCCTCATTATGCATCATATTTTTCTGCTGCTTACATACCTGGTAATTTTTGTTTGGATAGCCAGACTTTGTGAATTTTATCTTGTTGAATGGTAGTATTTTTATCTTCCTATTAATATTTTTTAGCTTTTTTCTATAATAGAGTTAAGTTTCTTGGGAATAGTTTGATACTTTTAGGTCTTGCTTTTAAGATTAGTTGGTGTGACTACAGCAGAACTTAGTTTAGGGTTAATTATTCCCTGGTACTAAGGCTAGACCCCTCTGTACTCTAACCATTGCCCTAAATCTTGAGTTTTCCAGCCTGATTGGTGGGAATTGGCACAGTTCCACATCCTATGAGAACCTCAGGCACTGTTTCTTCTTATCTTTTCAAATAATTTTTTCTTGGGCCTTGTGCAATTTCCTCACATGAGTACACTGATCATTGCCCACCTGAATACTTGAAGGGAGACTATTTCAGACCACTGGCATCTTGTGTGCAGCTCCCTCCTCTCTGTCATTCCATCCTGTGAACTATGGCTGCCTTAGTCTTCCTAGGTACTCAGCTCCATTCCCTTAACTCAAAGTCCACCACACTCTACCTCCGTTCCTCTTCACAGTATCATATTCTAGAAAACTCTCTCCAGACAGTAAGCTGGAATAGTTGTGGTGCTCTTTCCATTTGTTTCTCTTTTGTCTTTCATTATGTGATATCTAGTTCTTATAACTATTATTTCATGTACGTTTCTTACACTATTTGTTGTTTCAAAAGATGGGAGGGCAAATCTGGTTCCTGTATTCCATTTTGTCTGGGAGCAGAGGTCTAATGTATTGTTGTTGGAGATACATCATGGCACCAGCATGGTGTTGCATGCTTATAATGCCAGCAACTCGGGGGCTTAGGTGGGAAGATTGCAAGTTTAAGGTCAGCCTCAGCAACTTAGAAAGTCTCAGCAATTCAGTGAGATCCTGTCTCAAAATAAAAAGGGCTAGAGAGGGCTGGGGCTGTAGCTCAGTGGCAGAGCACTTGCCTAGCATGTGTGAGGCACTGGGTTCCATCCTTAGCACCACATTAAAATAAACAAATAAAATAAAGGCATTCTGTCCATCTACAACTACAAAAATAAAAAAAAAAGATTTTTTTAAGTAAGCCTGAAAAATCAAAGGGAGGGGAGCGGTACTGGAGATGTATCTCAGTGGTAGAATGCCCCTGGATTAAATCCCATACACACACACACACACACACACACACACACAAATTACTTCCTGCTTGGTTAGTCATTTTAATTCTAGAGCTCATTTATTTCATAGAAATACTTATACATGTGCACAAGTTCTACATCTAAGCCTTGTAGTAAAAAAAAAAGAAAGAAAAAACCTAATATGTTCATTAAAAGAGGAATAATTATATAAATTGTGATCATATGTTTATGGAATGCTGTTTTTGTTTGTTTGCTTGTTTGTTAAGTAACAGTGGCTCTATGGTACTAATGTGGAAAAATCTCCAGTATATTTCACGAATGGAAACAGACAACCCATGGAGTGTTTAGTATGATTCAGTTTGTGGTATTTGTTTGTTTGTTTTTTAATGGAGGCTGGCATTGTACATCATTGGTGAGGCCCAGGGTTCAGTCCCCAAGTCCCCAGCATCTATAGATCTGGAAGAACTCTCATCTCAAAGGTCACACAGTAGAATCTTCTAGGGTGAGGGACTTTGACTTTTATTGTACCTGCTCTTTTGTTTTGTTTTGTTTGGTACTATCGAATCCAGGGGTACTCTCCCACCAGCTCCATCCCAGCCTTTTTTTTTTTTTCTTTTTTCTCCCCAGCCCTTTTCATTTTTTATTTTGAAACAGGGTCTTATTAAGTTGCCCAGGTTAGCTTTGAACTTGTCATCCTCCTGCCTCAGCCACCTGAGTAGCTGGGGTTAGAGGCATATGCCACCATATCAGGTGCTATTACATATATGCTTCTACATTGCTTGATTTTTTTTTTAAATGAAGCACATATACTTTGTCATTTTTTAAAAATTTATTTTCTTAAGCAAAGTAGCCTGAGCTTAAATTCAGTATTAAGAGTATAGAATTCATCTTGTATATCTAAAAAGAATAAATTTTTTAAAAAAGAGTATGGAGGGACTCAGGATGTGGCTCAAGTGGTAGTGCACTGGCCTGGCATGCATGAGGCACTGGGTTCGATCCTTAGTACCACATAAAAATAAAATGAAGATACTGTGTACTAAAAATAAAAAATAAACATTAAAAAAAAAAAAGAGTATGGAATATGGAGGTAAGGGATAGGGTAGAGCAATCCCCAGGACCACAAAAAGAAAAGAAAAGGGAGTCAGTTTGCCTTAATTTAAATCACAATTCTAATATTTGTTAATTTTGTAAACTTGAATTTAAAAAGACTATTCTTTGCCTCAGTTTTCCCTTCTTTACATGGAGATAATAGTATTTCATTAGCTGTTAAAAAGGAATAATTAAGCTGGGCACAGTGGCGCACACCTATAATCTCAGCGGCTCAGGAGGCTGAAGCAGGAGAATCATGAGTTCAAAGCCAGCCTTAGCAATTAGTGAGGCCCTAGGTAACTTATCGAGATCCTGTGTCAAAATAAAACAACAACAACAATAAGAAACATTTTAAAATAAAAAGGAAGGGGACTCAATGGCTAAGTACCCCTAGGTTCAGTCCCTGGTACAAAAAAAAAAAAAAAGAATTTAGGCCAGGCACCTGTAGTTCCAACTATTTGGGAGACTGAGGCAGGAAACTTGAGAGGGCAATGCTACCTGGGCAATATGAGACCCTGTCTCAAAAAAAAAAAAAAAAAAAAAAAAGGAAAGAAAAAAATGATTATGTGGGCTAGGGGTATTTTTCAGTGGTAGAGTGCCTGCCTAGTGTACACAAAGGCCCTGGGGTCTATCCACAGAACGGTGGGTAGGGAGTTAAATGCTAAATAGCTGGACCTATAATCCAAGCAACTCAAGAAACTCAAGAAGCTGAGTCAGGAGAATTACAAGTTTGAGGCCAGTTTAGCAACTTTGTGAGATCCTGTCTTAAAAAATAAAAAAATTAGCTCAGTGGTAAAGCACTCCTGGGTACCACAAAAAATAAAATTAAATTAAAAAATAACTAGTTGGTGTTGCCTGTCACTGTTGATCTTTATCTGAGGTAAGCAAGGCTGATACTTCATCTCATGTACACTTTGAAAAAGGAGATGGCTCCAGTGCCTTCAGTGAACCACTTAGCTTTCATTGTTTGGGTCATTTTGATATCCCTGTCACACAAGAACACCTGCATCCCAGAAGGGTTAAGAACACATTGATATCATGTACTCTGGCTTCCACTAGTTAGTCTTTCTTGTCACCTACACCTTTTTCTCTCAGTGTGAACTGAGACTTAATCAGATGAAACCTGTTATTCAGAATCTCTCAAATTACCAGCCTCCTGATTGTGGTGTGTCTGTTTCCCTTTCCATATTCAACTTTGCTCATGAGCCATTGATGATCTAATGTTTGAACTTAGATCTTGTAAACTCTTGTGTTTGTCTCCTTTTATCTCCTTAGTGGAACTAAGCTTTGAATGTCTTTTTCTTTTCCTGGGATATTTTTCCCTATAGCAGTTCAAAGATTTACTGCATGTTAATTACCTTGCTTCTTTCTTATTTACAGCTGTTCCCAACCTCTTCATGCTGGAAACAGTAGATTCTATGAAGTTAGCAGACAAAGTGAACAGTTCCTGGCAGAAGAAAGGTTCTGCTGAAAGGTTGAAGGTTATGGTCCAGATTAACACCAGTGGAGAGGAGAGTAAGTTACCATCCCTGAATTATAGATTTTTTTTCTCTCCTTTAAGATGACTAAAGATCTCAGAGAATGATAAGCATAAGTATCTGACCCATAAAGTTATAGAAAGAAGTCACAGGCCTCTAAGTTGTTATATGTGTGATATAGAAGTATAATGATATGCAAGCCAGTCCTTATATGATTCTTTAATATGTCCTGGTTTGTTATATCTTAATTTGGGCGAGGAGAGGATGAATCAAGAAGGAATTGTGCAGAGCTGGGAGGGGTGGCAAATGCTTGTAATCCCAGTTGCTTGTAGGCTGAGGCAGGAGAAAATTAGAGACCAGCCTCAGCAATTTAGCAAGGCCCTGTCTCAAAATAAAAAGGGCTGGGGATGCGGCTCAGTGGTTAAGCACCCTTGGGTTCAATCCCTGGTACAAAAAAAAGAAAGGATGTGGATGGGTGCAGTGACACATGCATGTGTAATCCCAGCAACTTGGATGGCTGAGGCAGGAGGATCACAAGTTCAAGCCCAGCCTGGGCAACTTAGTAAGACCCTGTCTCAAAAAATGAAAAGGACTGGGGATATAGCTCAGTGATAGAGCACCACTGAGTTCAATCCTTAGCACCAAAAAAAAAAAAAAAGAAATTGAGACTCTGATCTCCTGAAAATCCCCAAAGGTCATCATCACTCCTGAAAGGGACTGTAGAGTTACACGAATAATGCATTTTAGGGTTTGAAAAGATTACCTAGTGTTGCATTGGAAGAAAATCGAAGAAAAATCCCTGTGAGTACCAGTCAATGACTATCTTACAAGGCCTAGAATAACAACTTAACATAGCAAGAAGGATCATGACCTTTAAAATCAGACAGGGTTGAACATCACCACTTTCCAGCTTTGTAATTTGAGGTCCGTTACTTAACCTTCCTGTACCTCATTTTCCTTGTCTGGCAATGGTATCATAATAGTACCCATTTCAGAGAATGTGGCAAGGATTGAATATGGTGATGCAGGCAAAGCTGTAAGCACAGAACTCCACACATCTTCCTTCTTAGTTTTTTGTTAAAAATAAGTGTTTGAAGCCAGGCATTGTGGCACAAGTGTCTGAGTCCAGCCTCAACAATTTAGCAAGACTGTCTCAAAATTTTAAAATGTGGGCAAGCAGGTGGGCCCTGGTGGTATAGTTCATTGATAGAATGCCCCTCGTTTAATCCTGGACCCACAAAAAAAAAAAAAAAAGGCTGGGATGTAGCTCACTGGTAGAGTGCTTCTGAGGAAAATCCCCAGTATGACAAGTAAGTAAGTGAGAAAATAAATAAAGGAACTTTTTGGTAGGTAAGTAAGTAAACACACACACACACACACACACACACACACATATAAGGTTGGAAGCATCTTTTTGTTAAGAATAAATGTTTGAAGCCAGGCATGGTGGCGCATGCCTATAATTCTAGCTACTTTGGAGGCTAAGGCAGGAGTACCCAGTAGTTTGAGTTTAGCCTTTGCAGTTTAATGAGACCCTGACTCAAAAAGTAAGAAGGTTTTGAGATGTAGCTCAGTAGTAGATCATCTTTGGGTTCAGTCCCTATTTCCATGTATTAGGGGGAAAATGGGTGGGGATGTAGCTCAGAGAGCTCTTACCTAACATGTACAAAGCCCTGGGTTCCTCCAGCACTACACAAAAAAATGAATAACAAAATTCTGAGATGGAGTAAAAAGAATCCGATTTATAGCTCTTTCCTTGAGAAATTCAGAACCTGGCTAGAAGGGGAGCAACACAGAACACCAAACCTAAAGTTGCTCCTTAGGACTTGATGATAACGTATTCATCTGAGAGTTACCTTCTCTGGTAGAAGAGATGGAAGAAAATGGAGCCCTCCTCCTCTGGCTGTTTAAGGCATTTCAGCTTATGTGTCTTCTGTTTCTTTTTGTGAAGGTAAACATGGCCTTCCACCTTCAGAGACAATACCCATGGTGGAACACATAAATACCAAGTGTCCCAGCCTGGAATTCGTGGGACTGATGACCATAGGAAGCTTTGGGCATGATCTTAGCCAAGGACCAAACCCCGACTTCCAGGTACTGGGGGCCAGGAATTGGGTGGGGTGAGGGATTACTCATGTGCAAAAGAAGGATCTTAGGGTTAGGGGTGTAGCTCTATGGTAAAGCGCATGCTTAGCGTGCATGAGGCCCTGGGCCGGCTGTTTAACTTCAAAGACATTTCACATACATAAAAAGTAACAGTCAAAAATAAGGAAAATCAGAATAGAGGAGGGAAACTAGGCGGAGGGAGGAGAGGAGGGAAATGCAGGAGAGTGGGAACTGAATGGCGACTGAAATGGAGTAAATTAAATTCCATGCATATATGACTTGTCAAAATGAACACCACTGCTAATTTTAAAAAAATTATGAGCTATGAAAGAAAAAAGAAAAAAAGACATCCCTCATATTGCCTAGTAGATATTATCTTCTGAACTCTCTCATAAGGGAAAGGAAACAGTAGGTTCTCAAACACCACAGACATTTCTAGCTAATTTGAAATTGGCTCACACAGTTTTTAAAGCTTTTTCTTCCTAATGACTGATAGTTTTCTTCTTTCATTGTTATTTTTTTCTGTTTTATTTTGTTTGCAGTTCTGGGATTATACCCAAGGCCTCCTGCAAGAGCTGTACCACTGAACTACATCCATAGCCCAATAGTTTTCTTGAAAGTGGGGGGTTTTATTAAAGCATTTCTAATACTTCTGGCATTTTTGACAGGCCTCAGAATCATGCAGAATAAATAATCTTCAGGGATGATCAGATTTGGTTATTTTCAGACATCATTAGAGATGGCAGGAATAAAATGGGTATCACGCTTGTGTCTCTGTCAGGTGTTACTGTCCCTGCGGGAGGAGCTGTGTAGAAAGCTGAGCATCCCCACTGACCAAGTTGAGCTGAGCATGGGCATGTCCATGGACTTCCAGCATGCAGTAAGTGTCCTTCTGGGTGCCCTTTTCTGCTTTAGAGTAGGGTCCAAAAGGATGAAGCAGAAATAGGTTTTTGGTAGGTAAACTTTTGAAATGCCTCCTTGCAGATTACTCAGTCCCAGGAATTGTCAACTATTCTAAGAAAATTTATAGACAGTACAGCCTAACATCTAATTTTCAAAAATTCAGTATAATTTCCTGAGTGTAATCTAAAAGAAAATAAGAAACTATAGGCTGGGAGGATAGCCCAGTGGTAGAGCACATGCATTAGCATGCACTAAGCCCTGGGTTCAATCCTTTGACACCAAAAAAAGAGAAATTCACTAATTTTTCATCATGTAAACACCAGGGCATGAATATATGACAGTATTTTTTTCTTGTCTTTTTCTTTCTTTCTTTTTTTTTTTTTTTTTTTGTGTGTGTGTGTGTGTATGTGTGTGTGTGCCAGGGATTTTAAAAAGGGTTGCTTAATTACTGAGACACATCCCCAGCCCTTTTATATTTTATTTAGAAACAGGGTCTTGCTGAGTTATTTAGGGCCTCGATAAGTTGCTGAGGCTAGGTTCGATCTCAAGATCCTCCTGCCTCATCCTCCCGAGCCACTGGATTACAAGTGAGTACCACCATGCCCAGCATGACAGTAAATCTTAGTGAGGTGATCTGATACTTAATCATGTGTAGATTCACCATGAATTCAACAGCTGTAAATACAAACTGATAGAGGATATTTATTGGCAACATATACATGAGTTTATAGAATAGTAAATAACTAGCCAGTCATGGTGGCACATGCCAGTGACTTTGGATGCTCAGACAGGAGAATCACCAGTTTAAAGTCAGCTTCAGCAATTTAGCGAGGCCCTAAGCTACTTAGCAAGACTGGTCTTAAAAAATAAAAGTACTAGGGTTGTATCTCAGTGGTAAAACATCTGGGTTCAATCTCTAGTACCAAAATAATAATAATAATAATAATGAATAAGAATAGTAAGTAATTTGATAAAATTCTAAAAAATTAAAGCATAATACATACCTGGAAAATTATATATACTAAACCAGTATAAAAAGTCTTTCTGTTTATAAGTTAAATGCAGTTAGCTTCTGTGCTCTAATAATTGTAGTAAGGCTTTTTGTTCTACCTGACCATGGCACATTGGAAAGGCATGTGGGCTGAGACAACTCTTCACTACACAGTTGTATCCTATATACCTCCAGTGTCCAACAGCCCTGGTGTCCACTGAACTAAATGCCATCGAGCTCCCCAAGTTCTGTGGAAACCCAGAAATCATTACTTGCTTTCTGAACACCTCCCTGGTACTTCCCCAGGGAGAACCACACCCCATAGCTGCATTATCATGTTCTTTATAGAAGCCTCTGGAGTGCCAGAAGGAGAGGCACAGTTTCAGATTAACTTCATTTTACTATTTTTAAAAATCATCCTCAATACTTTCTCCTCTTTCCCATAGATTGAAGTAGGCTCTACAAACGTCCGGATAGGAAGCACCATTTTTGGAGCCCGGGATTTCTCAAAGAAACCTGCCCTGGACAAGAGTACAACAGACCTGAAGGCCCCAGTGGGGGTGGCACAGGAACACTGAGCTGAGGACAACCAAGAAGACTAACTATGCACAAACCCTGATTCTCATTTTGATATCCCCGTGTTACAGCCCAATCATGCTCTCTTGTGACCTTGATAGAGCACTGATGATCATCACATGTGTTGATGGAAACCATCTCACATAGAAAGCTTGCTTCAGGCAGTGGCTCTGGATTAAATTTGAGAAATCCAGTCTCTTCTACAGAGCAAATACCAAATCCGTAGCCAGGAAGTGAGTTTAATGTTGAATTCTGTGGACAAGCACCAACCAATCTGTGAATCTCTTTTTCAAGTTAAAATTTGAGTCATTGAGCCAAAGGTAGTGGCATATACCTATAATCCCAGGGGGAGGCTGAAAGAGGAGTAACATAAGTTGGAGGCCAGAGTGTGTAACTTAGACCCTTAGCAAGTTTCAAAATAAAAAGGGCTGGATATAGCTTAGTGGAAAAGCATTTGCCTCACTTGTCTGAGAATCTGGATTCAATCCCCAGTACTGGGGGAAAAAAAAAAAATGGAGTCATGAATGCCTATAATTATGGAAGTCAGAGGGATTCCCCACCCTCCTCCCACTTCAATAGGAAATTCCTATGATTACAGACTTCTTACAAGTTGCTACTTAATGGTCACCTTTGCTGCTCAGTAGATAGGGAAGGCATTCTCTGCTCAGGAATGGCAATATAAGTAACATAAACAGTGGTTTAAATTAGGCTCCAAACACAAATTTTTGCTAGAGGGAGTTTGTGTCATTGACCACTGTGATACTGACCCTGAAATTACAGGGGTTAATTGATTGTAAATAGGACCTGGGTCTTTCTGAGTTCCTTGTGAACAGACCGGATTTTGAGCTTTTACCTCTAGGACCTACAGTGATGGAATTTAATACAATTTCTCCTCCACCATAATCCTCTTTCGGGTGACTTTCTAGACAATAAAATTGAATTTCACCACTCCTCAAAAATGAAAGTTCTATCCAGGCACGGTGGTGCACACCTATATTCCCAGCCATTTGGGAGGCTGAGGCAGGAGGAACTCAAGTTTGAGGCCCACCTGGGCAATTAGTGAGACTATGTCTCAAAATAAAAAAGGGCTAGAGGTATAGCTCAATGGTAGAGCACTTCCCTGGCTCACATAGAGTCCTGGATTCTATCCCCAGTACTGGGGGGAGAAAAAGAAAAAAATTGAAGTCATTAAAGCCAGTTCAGGCACATGGTTTCAACAAGGCTTTCCTTTGACGTTTCCTTTCTGGGGAAGCGTTTTCTACGCACATTTACAGCTCCCCGCTGTATTTATAAGCCAGAATTTTGAAGCTCTTCTTGATTGTTAATAAAGCATTGATATCTTCAAAAACCAGAAAGCACAATTCTCTAACAGTCATGACAGATGGATTCAACGTGGGTTGTTTATTTTCTAGATAGCTTTTTCTCTTATTTGTTCAAGCCGTCGTCTTTAATTTTATGAAATAACTTTGAGAACATGATGCTGCTGCTGAATGTAATTTTGTAACACACCATTATGATTCCTGTACTGTTTAAATCAAAGCTATAGTGTGATATTTCAGAATGTTAAATAAAATGTGAGTTTGAATTATACCATCTGTGCCAATTACAAAGCAATTAAAAGATTTATTTTTTATGATCTGGTGTAGTAAGTGATCTAACAGGAGGTGGGCATTGGAACCGACAGGGAGCAGCTGCGCCTGTTGCTTGCCAGCCTGGGCTTTGAAGAAGGGTTTTTCTTGGATCACAGATGCAGCCAAAGCCATGCTACGGATAAAAAAGAGATTCTGAACTTCTAGGGCAAGGAAATTAAAGATGATTCAGGAATTACAAAGAGGTTAGCTTTGGCTGCAGGAAACTCTTGAATTGCCTCTAGATGGCGACATTGGCTAAACTGGGGCAAGAATTAGGGCTCCACTGTCAGCAATTTACCCTGGAAGGGATTCCTGGTTATTTTAGTCTCCTTCTCTCTTTTGTTGGTTTATTTATTTGGGCAGTGCTGGGTATCAAACCCAGGGCCTTATGCATGGTAGGCAATCGTTCTATCATTGATTTGCACTGCTAACCTTATCATATTTCTTGGTGTGTTTATTTTTATGTTTTATCTTGAGACAGGGCCTCACTAAATTGCTGAGGCTGGTTTCAAACTTGTGATCCTCCTGAGTCTGTGGGATTTCAGGCCTATGCCTCCCTCCATACCCAGTAGGCTTATCACACTTCTTAAAGCAACCTCTCAATTGTATCCCCTTCCAGTTTTTCTCTTTTTTTTAGCATTCATGGTTAATAAGCACTCTCCCTCATATTCTCTTATTTTAATCTCATAACAGATGGTCGTGTATTTTAGGCTACTTGGTGATATCATTTTTTGGACAGGCAATGAGGCCCAGAGCAGGGACCCTCCTTGTTTGAGATCAGAACAAGTTGGTGGCAGGGTAAGAAATAAACTCCAGACTCCTGACTTCTCTGGTCTGCAGCTTGGTCACTACATTACCATGGTATTCTTGGCTTTTTGCCGTAACAGGGATTGAACCCAGGACTTCTCATGTCCTAGTCAAGTGCTCTATCTCTGGCTTTAATCACTGAGAAATAGCATTCTTAGATTTGCGGCTCTAACTTCAGAGACATATCACTATATAACAAATGTGCAGTTTTTAGTTTGTTGTATTACTTGAGAATCGATGCATCTTAATGCAGAACAAACTCTGAAACCACAAGCAGTGGTGGTGAGAAGGAAGGAGAGAATTAAACTCAGCCATGAGGAGGATTAGCCTCCCTTCCGTCATCCCACTTCCCTGGCATGCACATTCCTCCTCCAAATTCAAACTCTCCCACAGTCTGCGGGGCTCAGAGTGTGCAAGACTGTGCCCTCCCTCCCACCCCCGCTCCCCAGGGCTGAACCAGCAGTCAATTCTGTTACCCAAGACTAGACACAGAAGGAATGAGGTCAGAACGGGGCATTCTTAAAACCCAAGACATTTTTGTCCTTTGGAAAACAAGTAACCCCGTTCTTCCCACCAAAGCTTTTAGAGGGGAAGGATAATTCCTGAAGGACTACAGCAGGGGTGGGACTTTGCCAGTATGCAATTGGAAATGGTTTGCTCTGGGAACAGTGACTGTCTTTACCATGAAATCAGTTGAATGCTATTACATCAGCCTCATGACTAAGGGTAAAAGAATCCAAACCACCATCCTCCAAAATGATGTACAAATCTGCCCTCCATGAAGGAACACATAGGTAAAGAAAAAGAGAAAAAGATTTTTTTTCTCCCCAGTGCTGGGGCTCAAACTCAGGGCTTTGTGCATTTTAGGCAAGTTCTAGGCAAGTACTCTACCACTGAGCTACTGAGCTACACCCCCAGTTCAAGAAATGGGCTTCTTTCCTGTCCCATTTGTATCATTGCGTATATACTGTACCTATGTGTAGTTGAGTCAAAGTCACTTTGAGGTCGCAAGGGACATTGGAGCTAGCACTTTATTGTCCAACACAGATCAATTCTGGATACCAGGGCTGGGGATGTGGCTCAGGCAGTAGCACGCTCACCTGGCATGCGTGCGGCCTGGGTTCGATCCTCAGCACCACATACAAAGATGTTGTGTCTGCCAAGAACTAAAAAATAAATATTAAAATCCTCTCTCTCTCTCTTTAAAAAAAATAAAAAAAATAAAGGACTCCAAAGACAAAAATCATGTCATATGACTATATTTAAAAAAAAAAAAAAAGTGTGGGGACCACCAGAGGGAGTTTGGGTACCTTTCTTGTATTTGGGCCAGAAGGGAGAGGAGATGCTAGAGATTGAACCCAGGGGCTGTCTACCACTGTGCTACACTCTCAGCCACCCTTGCCCCACCTCCGCAGTGAGTGTGTGTGTGTGTGTGTGTGTGTGTGTTGAGACAGGCTCTTGCTAAATTGCTGAGGCTGGCCTTGAATATGCCATCCTCCTGCCTCAGCCTCCTGAGTAGCTGGGATTACAGGCACGTGCCACCACACTCCTTTCTTGTATTTAAAATACCTTTACAAGCTCAAGCTCCTGAGCTGTGGGATGCCAAGGGAGCAGATGCCACACTTCGATGCCTGAGTGCCTCTCCCATGGCTCAGGTCATGCTAGCCGAAACACCCCCTGCCAGCTGCCTGCTAGCGTCTGCCCCCACCCACCCTCCAAGGAACGGCCGTGCTGCTCTCCAGCTTCAGAGCTGAGCTTGACCCGGCTGCCAATCTCCAAAATAAAATCAATGTGTGACCTTATTCAGCAGATGTACCGAAGAAACACGCACAGACCAGGGCCAACTTTGAAGCCAAAAAGGGAAGATGAGAAGTGGGAGAGAGAGAGAGAGAGAAGGGAAAAGAAACTTGGCTGGACATGAAAGGTGTCTTGTCCGTCTGTTCCCCATTAGGCACAATTCTCTTGCAATCTGCAGCCTCAACATAATTCTCTTGACCAGAAACTCTCCGGAGAGATAGTGTCAGAAGGAAAAACAAACAGAATAGCATCTTCTGACAGCGAAGTCACTTAAAAACCTATTTGGGGGGAGAAGAGGAGAAATGTCAGCCCATCAGGGGCGGGCACTCCTTGACAGCAGGCCACATGTGGAGAGACACTTTGCCCAGAGACTGGACAAGGACAGAAAGGGCAGCCCAGAGAGGGTTGATATGCAAGGGCAAGGTGTCCCAGAAAGCCAAACCCCAAATTTTTCTGCTTACCATCTGTTCTGATGCCTCAAGATCTGCCTAGTCAGGCTTCCCAATATTAAAACCCACAAGGGCCGGGGATGTAGCTCCCGGGTAGAGCACCTGCCTAGCATGTGCAAGGCCCTCGGTTTATCCCCCAGCACTGCAAAAATAAAATCAATCAATAGAGGCTGAGGGTGTAGCTCATTGGTAGAGAACTTGTCTAACATGTACAAGGCCTTAGCTTGGGATCCCCAGCACCACAAAAAATAAAATAAACCCCACGGTGCTTTTTATGACCCCATAGTACATGGAGAATTCAGAAGGACTGTTCAGAAAGATGGCCACCAGCAACCAAAGACTAGAGACTCAACTATCCCTGTAAGTGTGTAACCATCTCCCCAAGCAGCAAGACTTCTTCTCCCCTGGCCGTTTTGACCTGCCCTGGAGCTAAGCATTCTAGTATTGGGGAAGCAGAGCCCCACCCCACCCGCGGGAGCCCAGGGGGAAGGTTCTGGAGGGGTGGGGTGTGCAGGGCAGGGCAGGCAAGGGCGGCAGTTCTGTGCTCAAGTTTCTGGGGCAGGCATCCTGTTATAGGAGAGACCTTTTTTCAAAGGAAGAAAAACTAATCAGCAGAAAGAAGCGAGAGCTTTCCCCTGCCTTTCGGACTTGTTTATTACTGGGATATCTGATTTCAGCAAAGGAAGCGGGCACCAAAGCAAGGTTTTTATTGGCCGTGAGCAAGAGGAATTCAGGGCTTGCCTTTGATTTGGCTTCCCCAGAACATGAGGCACTGAAGGGTGTTCGCTGCTTTGATGGAGAAACAACAGAATTTGGGGGGCCCAAATTCCCTATTTCAGGCAGCATGGACCAAAAAAAAAAAAAATCCCTTTGGAAGATGAAGGTAGAGTAAGGAGCCCAGAGTGGGATGTGGCCTCACAAACATTTCAGAGGGGAAATGGAAATGGAGGACAACAGTCAACAAGTTCTGCAACTGGAACATGAGTGAGGGGCCTGCCCTCCCTTCCCTGCGAGTGGGGAGTCGGAGGAGGGCAGGTCTGGTTTGGATGAAAGCACAGTGTTCTGAGACATCTCTAACCCACAGAACTAGGCAGGCTGCAGTGGAGGGCTGGAGCCTGATGGTTTCAATGTGTTGGGAAGATAAAGCCAGAGATTGGAGAGGCAGCCTCTGCCAACAGCACTCCACAGCTGGATGGGCTGGGGCTCGCTCGGGGAGGGGTTTCCCAGCTGGGCCACAGGTTCCCCCAGGCTACAGAGAGCTGCCACTCTGGGTCTGCAGCCCCAGGCAGTCCCATGGCCTCATCTCACCCTGGGCTGGTGTAGCTTTCCTGCTTCCTTCTGGTCTTCCTAGGAGAACCAGTCTCACACTGGAGAAAAAGGGAGTGTGCCCCAATTTGTGGGTCCTTGGAAAAACCCAACCATCTCTGCTCTCTCTGTCTCTCTGTGTCCCCCCACCCCACCCCCCACCTCGTCTGTCTGTCTCTCTCTCTCTTTATACTGGGATTAAACCTAGGGGCACTTTACCGCTAAGCTATATCCCCAGCCCTTTTTTTATTTCGAGACAGGAGCTCACTGTCCTCAACTTGTGATCCTTCTGCCTCGGGCTCCTAGGCCACTGGGATTCCAGGCATGTGCCACCACACTCAGCTCCATGTCCTGTCTCAAGCCGCCTTCCCCTCCGATCCCTTCATTATCCTTCTCCACTGGAAACAGGAGGAACTCCAAAGCTGAGATCTCTGAGTGGCCATGCTTCTCGTTACTCCTTTGATCAGCCCTAAGGGAGGAGACAGGAGGAGGCCAGCACCCTGAAGCTGCTACCAGGGAGGCTGGGATTTGGGGGCCTTTGTGGATGGTAGAGGGAGCCCCTTGGTGGAACTTTCTGGCAGGGAGATGGCTCCACCTGGGTCTGGCTCTCCTCCTGTTGCAGGTTTGTGAGTAGGAGGCAGCAGGTCTCCGTAAGAGCCACCCTTTCCTCTCTCTGGGTATGGGGTCTTCACAGGTGTCTCTGTGTGTGCCCAGTCATGGGCTTCTCTCTGAGGACTCAGCAAGTGCCAGGCAGTGTGGCACAGCTCACCTGGAGTCCCATACCCACTTTGGCAGCCAGTGTGGCATTTGGCCCTCTCAGCTGAGGCCCAGAGCCTAGGGCAGGGGGTGGGGAACGGGGAACAGGGCTCTCACTGTGTCTGTCCACTTCAAGGAACCCAGTCATCAAAAGCGCTTTATGCAGTAAGTTCAAGAACATACTTAGAGAGGGAGGAGCTTGCAGGAGTCTAAGCAGACAGCCTATGCTGCTACACAAACACACACATACACACATACCTACACACACATACTGCCACAAACACACAATCCACACAGCAACCCACATATACACATATGCATGAATACAACATACAGCCACAATACATGCACATAGACACACAGCCACAAACATACATATATCTACATGTTTACAATACACACATGCAATCACACACACACACACCTACACACAAGCCACAGGACTGTTCCTCCAAGAGTCTGGATTCAGTCTGTCTGGGTTTGAATCTCAAATCTGTTCCTTACCAGCCAAATTACCTTAGGTCAAATTCTTTTTTTTTTTTTTTTAACGTTACAAATCAAATTTTATTTTCATCTATAAAATCCTTCGGCCAAATTCCTCAGCGAAGGTACCAAGGGCATTAAGTAGGGTGATATTAAGAGCAACATGATTTTGCCAGGAGTGAGGGTGCACATGTATAATTCTAGTGACTTGGGAGGATGACAAGGTCAAGGGCAACCTGGGCAACTCGGCGAGACCCTGTCTCAAAAATAAATAGGAGTGGGGATGGAGCTCAGTGGTAGAGCATCCCGGGGCTCAATTCCCAGTACTGCAAAAAAAAAAAAAAAAAAAAGTTACACATGCTCCTATACTTCAGGGGACATGCACAAAGCCTGGCACTCAGAGTTCAGGTGGTGCATATTCAGCTGCCCAGTGCCTTTGCCCTCTTGACCCTTTGAATCTCCATGGAGAAATGGGGTGGAGCTTTGATGGACAGAGCTGATAAGGTCCTTTAGGAAAACTGCTGCCTTCCTTCAAAAGTGAAACCTGAAACTCTAGGGCCCAGAAAAATAGACCCTCCAAGAGGCCACTAAATCTCCATGTCCCCGAGACAGACTCCCCTCGTGGGTGGCTCATGGATGACAGCTGACATAACCACACTGGCCTGGGAGGAGGACCTGCCTCCCCGTAACTATTGCCCAAACATGGACATCCAAGCCTCCTGCAGCTCTCCCAGTTTTTTTTTTTTTTTAATTTATTTATGTGGTACTGGGAAAGGCTTGGCCAATAAACTAAGTCCCCAGTCCTTTTTATTTTTCATTTTGGGAGACAGATCTCTCTCAGTTGCCTTGAACTTGCTATCCTCCTTCCTCATCCTCCTGAGCCACTGGGATGACAAGTCTATGCCCCTTCACTGAGCTTCCCCTCGCTTTAAATGAAAGACCCGGCTGCAGGTCTAGGGGTTAGCTTGGCGGTACAGCACTTGCCTTGTGTGGGTGAGCCCCTGGGTTCCATGCCCAGCACAAAATCAAACCAAACAAAAACAAAACTGACAGCTGGGGCATGAAAACAGCAAATTTCAGACAAGAGTAAAACAAAAAGTGGGCTGAAAATGGAGCTCAGTGGTAGTGCTTGCCTGGCACACTCAAGTTCCTGAATTCAATCCCCAGTGCCACAAAGTGGGGGCAGGTGGCATGCACACACACACACACACACAAAAACCCATTACTCTGCCTCATACATTCTGGGTCTCCAGACTCCAGCAACACCCAAACTCCCTCAAATGCTGTCCCCAAGCTCCATTCTAGGGAAAGGATCCCCTTGGTTCATCTCTCCAACCTCCACTATAGGCCCTCTGGAGTCCAAGAAGGAGCTGACAGTCTAAGGAAATAACCTCTCCCCACGTGGTGCTGGGAATGGAACCAGAGCTTCATGCGCACGAAGCATGGGCTCTGCCACTGAGCTTCACCCGCAGCCTGGGTTTTGGGAAATAGAATGGCAACTCCCTACCAAAAGCTCTACCTTTTCTTTCCACAGTGAAGACCCAGGGTGTATGTGAGAAACAGGCACAAAGAGGACGGAGAGGAAGGCAGAAGTAAAGCACAGAAAAAAGTGGAGGAGAAGGAAGAGAAGCAGAGGGAGAGGATAAAGAAGTCAAAGCAGAAAGGGCAGCTCCAGGGTTCCCACAGGCCAGCAAGGCCCCCCAAAGCAGGAGGCTGCCGGAATCAGGGTTCTATGCAAAGATGGACTTTACCAGCCAGTTAAATATCCAAGCCACGTGCCCAAAATGGTGCATGCCTGTAATCCCAGCCACTCGGTAGGCTGAGGCAGGAGGATCACAAGTTCAAAGCCAGCCTCAGCAACTGCAAGGTGCTACGCAACTCAGTGAGACCCTGTCTCTAAACAAAATACAAAATAGGGCTGGGGATGTGGCTCAGTGGTTGAGTGCCCCTGAGTTCAATCCCTAGTACCAAACAAAATAAAACAAAACAGTGGATAGGGACATTTCTCTGAGGTTCCAGCATAACTGGAGGCAATTTCCACAGCCCACAGCTGGGGCCATGGTGTTGGGAAGGAGTCACAGTGACCCAGAGAAGCCAGTTTGGAAATCTACATAGGGCTCTGAGAGAGGTGTGGCCTGATGGGGATCTGGGAAAGGGAGTTCCTCAAAGCTGGATTTGAAAAACCACCTTCAGAAGGGGTAGGTGGATGTCTCAGGGTACTAAGCCTTGTTTGTTCCTCGGCTGCTTCAACAAAGAGAAGAGAACCAAAAGCAGGAACAGCTAAAAGCCATGGCCTCCGGGGAGCAAGCTGGGAAGGGGACTATTGCTTTCAATTATAAGCTCTTCCACATTGGTCCATTTTTTAACCATATGTCTGCATTACTTCGATAAAAAATAACTTTTAAAAGAGTGGTGAGAGGTGGAAGCAGGCTTAGCTCCAGACAAACTTTTGAGGTTTGCCTCAACCTCAGGCTCCCTGCCACATGCCTTGCAAAGAGGAGCTCACTTCTCACTGTCACCAGCCCCCACCTGGCCCAGTGCCCCTGGACGACCCCAAACACTCCAAGCTCGCCCTGGCTTCTCCACCCCTCCTCTTCCCCAGAATATTATCTGCAACTTTCTCCACCCAGCAACATTTTGTTCCCCTTCGGTTTTCTTCAAGTCAGTCTCTCTCTCTCTCTCTCTCTCTCTCTCTCTCTCTCTCTCTCTCTCTCTCTCTCTGGTTTTGCTTTTGCTTTTGCAGTGCTGAAGATGGACCCAGGGCCGTGAGCATGCTAGGCAAGTGCTCTCTGGCTAAACTACACCCCTCTCTTCTGTTTTGCTTCATTTCTGATTCAGGCCTCTCGAATGGTGTGAGGGGTGCTGAGGTGGGAGCCTTGGGCCTGGGTCAGGGAGGCCACGGTCCACAACTTGCCACACTCACCTCTATTGTGCAAGGTAGCAGGTAGCACGGAGAGGAGGCATCAGGAGAGCAGGCCCCAGCCCAGCTCCTCCGTGAGTGACCCTGAGTAACACAGAGACGAGGAAGGCCAAGCCCAAAAGGAGGATGACTCTCCCCAACCCCAACACACACACACACACACACACACACACACACACACACACACACACACACACACACTGAATTCCAGTCCTCATCTATGAAAAAGTAACAGTCACATGAGCACATGTGGACCAGAGGGAATGGTCAGTGAAACAACGCGTGCCCTACCGCTGAGCAACAATCCCAGAATACGCAGTGCTTCTCAGTGTCCCAGTGAGTGTGGCTCTTCTTCCTTTTCCACAGCCGTGAAGAAACACAACCACATACCTGCGTAAAATGTGAGCCTTGCTGAACTTGGTGAGGCACACCTGTAATCCCGGCAGCTCTTGATGCGGAGGCAGGAGGATTGCAAGTTGGAGACTAGACTCAGCAATTTAGGGAGGCTGTAAGGACTTAGGAAGACCCTGTCTCAAAATAAAAAATAAAGGGTCTGGGATTGTGGCTCAGCGGTAGAGCACTCGCCTAGCACAGGCGAGACCCAGGTTCGATCCTCAGCACCACATAAAAATAAAGGCAGTGTGTTATGTCCACCTACAAAATAAATACTTTTAAAAAATAAAAAAAGGGGCCTGGGGTTGTGGCTCAGCGATAGAGCTCTTGCCTAGCATGTGTGAGGCACTGGATTTGATTATCAGCATCACATATAAATAAATAAAGGTCCATTGACAACTAAAAAAAAAAAGCATTTAAAAAATAAAAAATAAAAAGGGCTGGGGATGCTGCTCAGTGGTAAAGCACTCCTGGGTTCAATCCCCATGTCAAAAAAAAAAAAAAAAAAGGAAAGAAAATGCTAGCCTCAAGCTGGGCATGGAGGTGCATGCCTGTCATCTCAGCGACCCAGGAGACTGAGGCAGGAAGATTGCAAGTTCAAAGCCAGCCTCAGCCACTTAGCAAGACCTTGCCTTTTTAAAAAGAGATTGGGGCCAGGCACAGTGGTGCATGCCTGTAATCCCAGCAACTCAGGAGGCCAAGACAGAAAGATTACAAGTTCAAGGTCAGCCCTAGCCACTTAGCAGAATCCTGTCTCAAATTTAAAAATAAAAAATAAAATAAAATATGAAGGTCTGGGAATGTAGCTCAGTGGTAGAGTGCTTGCCTCGCATGTGTGTGAGGACCTGGGTTTGGTCCCCAGCACTGAGGGAAACAAAAAAAAAAAAAACGCTCTGGCCTCAGGTCTCCTTCTCTCCCCTCTGCCGTCACCTCTTCCTTCCTCCACCCTCACACACATACCCTCCCCTGTTGGCTAGAAGTACTTCTTCCCTGTCGGACTTGAATAATCTTATAGCAGGTGGGCCTCATCTTCTCCACTATCTCTGGGGAGAAAAGGCTATGAGGGAACAGTCCCTCACCTGGCCCTAAGACAGGTCACAGATGGCAAGCCAGTCCCCTATGGGCATGGCCCTCCTAGTCCCCCCCACCAACCCAAAGACCTTTCTTTCAGGGCTTGATGAGACTGAGGATGAGGACACTCCTGAGTCTTGAGCCTTCTAAGACCCTGAGCGAGAGAGATCTAAGCTTCTTGGTTCAGAGGATCCCAGGAGCTGGAAGAGGTGCTTCCTGCTCCTGGCCAGGAGTGGAAGACCAGCAGGAGAGGGAGGAGGAGACAGCACCTCTGGTCCCCACCCCACACTCACCCACTCTCCCACTTGACTTCCTCCAACAGCATGAGGCTCTCCTAAGGCTGCCCAGATGTAAGGAAGCTCCTAACCGCTCTCCTCACCTGGCTAACAAGCTGTTTATCCTTCAGGTAATTTTACCTGTTACCTTGGAGAGGCCTTTGCTGACCCCACAGAAACCACGGGCCCCCTCTGCCGCACTAATTCTCTCTCATGGCTCCCTTCTCCTTCAAAGCATTTACCATAATTTCTGATTATCGATCGGTGCCCTTATCCATTCAGTAACGGCCTCTCCTACTGCACTGTCAACTCCATGAGGGCAGCAGCCGTGTCTTCATTGCACTGAGCAGAGAGGCAGGCCAAACTTGATTTCCTCCCCAGATCTTATCTTCTTCTTTCTGAGTGTTCTCCAACTTGATAAATGGCAACCCCACTCATTATTTTCCCCGTTTTGAGTCTGGATCTCACTGAGCAAGAACTTGCCATCCTTCCAGAATAACTGGGATTACAGGATGCATTACCATACAGGATGCAATTTACTCTTCTATACCTTCACCCAAAAATCTTGGGGTTATTTGTTGGTTTGTTTGCTTGCTTGCTTATGGGTACCAGCGATTGAATCCAGAAGGGCTTAAACACTGAGCGACACTCCTAGCCCTTTTTTCAAATTTATTTATTTAGAGACAAGGTCTCACTAAGTTGCTAATGCCCCATTAAGGCTGGCTTTGAACTGTGATCCTTTTGCCTCACCCTCCCAAGTTGCTGGGATCACAGGCATGAGCCATCACTCCTGGCTAGGGGTTGTTCTTGACAAAGGTTTCTTAATATATGGTTCAGAAAATCCTGTTTGACACCATGAGAAGAAAAGCAAACTATTTTTTCTCTGCTCGGATACAGAAAATTCTGAGACCCCCCCCAAAACATGGGGATGTCCCTCCATCTGTAAGCAAGCAATGCTACAGCAGACATCTGCTGGGTGTGCTCTAATTCCGCTTGGATCTGACACTGTCTACCTGCAAATAGCATCAGATCACACGGGTTGAGGTCTCCATCCCCCAGATGGCCCCGCCACACTTTTGGCTTCTGAGAATGGGCCATAAATCGGAGTTCCAACAATCCCCTGCTCAGGTTGGTTACTTTGATGGGGTGGCTCATAGAACTCAGGGAAACATTTACTTACACTTGTTGATTTGTTGTAAAGGATCTTTCAAGGATTGTCCATGCACAGGGCAAGGTACAGGGCACGGTGCATGCAGCTTCCACGCCCTCTCCTACGTGTTCTACATGTTTGGCTCCCTAAATGCTCACCAAACCCTGTCCCTTTTGGTTTCTAGGGAGTCTTCTTTACATAGACACAATCGATTCAATCATTGACCATAGGTGATCAACTTCACTTTCAGCCCCTCTCTCCTCCCAACCCTCTAATCCTGCCCTGGTCTTTCCTGTGTCCAGCCCCCACCCTCAAGCTCGTAGAGACTGCCAGCCATCTGTCCACTCGTTAGCCTACAAAAAGACACTTATTGTTTCAGACTCCAAGGATTTTAGGACTTTGATGCCACAAAATGGGAGCAAAACCAAGTAAAGTATTCCATAGTCTCACATCCTGATCTCAGACTATATCCAGAATCCAACCTCTCTTCACCTCCCTCACCACCTTCTGTGCCCAAGATGCCATGATTTCTCCCCTGGACTGTGGCTCTGCCTCCTCGCCATCTCCTGCTCCCCCCTATCTGTCCCACTACAGTTTGGTCCTCCAACAGAGAGGTGACTTAAATCTAATTCAGATCACATTATGTTCATTCTCAACCCTCTTAGCTTCTCCTCTAGTGCAGAGAAAATCAAAGTCTTTTTCCAACTTAATCTGTCACTGTGACACGGAGTTTAATTTGTCTCCCTCTTGCTTCCTCCCCTCCCACCACACTAGCCCCCTTACTCTCCTTGAGCACACCGAGCTCCCTCCCACCTCACTACCATTGCCTCTTCCCCATTGGCTGCTCTGTCCCTCCAAATCCCTGTGGCCTGCTACTTCATTCCTTCAGAACTCTGTTCCAAGGGTAGCTTATCAGACAGGCCTTCCCTTCATCTGTCATCCCTTGCCCTGTTTGATTTTGCTCCCTTGATCTTTTCCTCACCTGCCAGACCATGCCTATAGGTTTGGGGTTTTTTTTTTGTTTTGTTTTGTTTTGTTTTGTTTTTTACTACAGTCTATCCCCCTCTGCTGTAATGTTAATCCTCATGAAACCACAGACAGTCTTTTGGTTCCTTCAGAACCTGAAACAGCATATGGCACATAGTAGATGCTCAGTGAACACCTTTTAAACACATGACTAAGACCTTAGTAATGCTTGGTCAAGTGAAATAATGTCTCTAATTATTGGTTGGGCATTGAAACAAGCAGGGAGGTCATAGAATAAATGAAAGAAGCCAACATTGTGGCATAGGTCTTTAGTCCCAGCAACTCAGGAGGTCGAGGCAAGAGGATCACAAGGTTGAGGCCAACCAAGGCTGTCTAAGGAAGATCCTGGCTCAAAAGGAGGTAGGGGGGTGCTGAGGATGTAGCTCTATGAGTTCTATCCTTAGTACCAAAAAAGAAGGAGGAGGAGGAGGAGGAGGAGGAGAAAGAGAGAGGGAGAAATGAAAGAATTTCTAGGTTAGGAGTGTAACTCAATCTTACAGTGCATGATTAATATGCAAAAGGTCCTGGGTTCCACCCCTAGGACACACACAAAAAGTGTAGCTCAGGAACAGCTAAATGGATGAAATGCATAGGGTGAGATCTGTGGGGAGCAAAGGGCACAGAGCGCTAATGCTCTCTCTGGGCATGCCACATTCCCAGAACCTTTATGTGTTCACCGCCCTGGAAGGTCTCTGGATCTCATTGTTCACTAGTTTTTAGAGAGCCAGGAGCAGGGGCACACACCTGTAATTCCAGCTATAGGGCAGACTGAGGCAGGAGGATCTCAAATTTGAGAACAATCTCAGCAATATAGCAAGAACTTATCTCAAGATTTAAAAAAAAATGAAAAACACTGAGGTTCAGTGCCTTTGGGTTTAATCCTCAGTACCACACACACACACACACAGAGAGAGAGAGAGCATTTGTTAAGCTCAATCTCCAGCTTCCCACTCCCCTTCCTAAAAGTTGGTGGGTGAAGCAGAAAGTCCTCATCCTGCACTCACTTGGTTTTGGTGGCAAGCCCCATACTGAAGCTATCTAGGAACTGCATCTTAAGTCACCCTATTAACATAAACTAAGATATGACACAAAGGGACTCATTAAAAATCACTCCTAGCTAGGACAAGTGATAGCAGTGGGTCGGCTGTGGGGGAAATAAAGCTAGAACATTCCTACCATTAAGGGAATTCTGAGCTTTAGGATCTCTGGGGCAGGGGCCAGGGAGAAAAATCAAATACATGTCTGTAATATACTACACAGAATAAAAATCCCACTCTAGTCTCTCAAAGCCGCTACAGTGATAAAAATTTACAGGTGTTGGTTTGGATAAGCTCCTGCATTAGGCCCAACAGACCAAACCAAAAGAGAGTCACTCATGCTGAAGTTCCATGTCACCAAACTGGAATTAAGCTGCTCTATCTGGCCTTCTGAGAAATCAGGAGCATGAAAAGATAATACCCAAATCCTCCAACAGGCCAGTTTTAGCCAGAAAGATAAGGAAATTCCCTCTGCTTTAACCTTTACAAGGTAAGTAATTTGAATCAACTATTGTTTTTTGTTTTTCTGTTTCTGCTTTCCTCAGTCCTTTTTTCTCTATAAAACCAAATCTGGCCAGGTGCAGTGGCACAGGCCTGTAATCCTAGGGACTGGGGAGGCTGAGGCAGGAGGATTCCAGGTTGGAGGTCAGCCTTGTCAACTAAAAAGACTCTTATCTCAAAAATAAATAAAAAGGACAGGGATGTAGCTCAGTGGTCAACCATCCCTGGGTTCAATCCCCAGTATCACCATTAAAAAAAAAAAAAAAGTGTTGTGTACAAAGGGCTAGGGATGTAGCTCAATGGCAGAGTGCCCCTGGGTTCAATTCCCAGTGTCTTGGAGGGAGGGTAGCGGGGAGAGTAGGACTTTAATAGCAACAGAGATTATGACCCTTTCCTGTGGGAAAGTCTAAAGTATACACAAGTATTTTATATGTGGTGGAATCCGATCACCAAAGAGAAGTCCTTGCAGGCCCAGATATTTATCTGGGTAGCTTCCCACAATCCTGATTCGTTCCTTCTGGTTGAGGCATGTGCTTTTCTCTGACAGGAACACTCAGTGCAGATGTTCTAACCGGGCAGGCAGCTTGGCACAGTCCCCACAGGGAAGTACAGGATAGGGAAGAGGGTCCCAGGATGACCCAGTAGCGCCATCCTAAAAGGGAGGTAGGGAAGGGTCACCAGCTCTCTCTCTCCTTACGGTTCTGTGCTAATGGAAACCTGGAGAAACCCCATATTTGCACTGTCCAGTCTGTGTTGTTAGGATTCTGCCTCTGAAAAGCCATGACTCACAGAACAGAGTTAGAAAACCTAAGAATCAAAAGGTGAACAGCCTGGCGGGGCACCAGACAGATCCCAGGAGGGAACAGGGCCTGGTGCTGAGAAAATGCCACTATAGTTTCAGATACCTCTATGTGTTGATTTTTGTGGGTTCTTTCTTTTCTTTTCTTTTCTTTCTTTCTTTCTTTCTTTTGTTTTTGTTTTGGTACTGGGGATCAAACCCATGGTCTCACACATGCTAATCACATGTTCTACCACTGAGCTATACCTCCAGCTTCAAAGTTATAATTTTACTTGCATTTATTTATTTATTTGTTTGTTTTTACAGTACTGGGAGTACTGGGGATTGAACCCAGGGCTTAGCAAATGCTAGTAAGCATCCTACCCATGAGCTACATCCCAGCCACCCCCACTACCTTTTTAAAATCATATTTTATTTATTTATTTATTTGTGGTGGTACTGGGGATTGAAGCCAAAGGCACTTTACCACGGAGCCACATCCTCAATATTTTTTTTTTTATTATTTTGAGAGAGAGTCTCACTAAATTGTCCATGATGGCCTCAAATTTATAACCCTCCTGCTTCAGCCTTGCAAGTACTTAAGATTATAGGTGTAGTGCTGGGGCTTGAACCCAGAGCCTCAAACTTGCTAAACATGGGCTCTGCCACTGAACTATGCTCCCGGCCCCCTTCCTGGGTTCTTTATACACCACCTTATTATCTCCTGGCTTCAGAGTGAGGCTCCTTTGGAAAGTTTCTTCCCTGGCTCTGCTGGGGATTAAGTAAAGGGGGTTCTGGCTCTACTGCCACCTCTGCTTTAGAAGCAGACATCTTTAAAAACCTGGTTCAGAGAGAGCCAGGGAATCAGAGTGAGCAAACCTCAAGGGAAATGTAATTTGTTGGAGAATTGAGAGCTGTTTTCCTCCCAAGAATTTCTAGAGAATGACTGTTAAAATTTTGGACCTGGGGCTGAGAGTAGTAGAGTGCTTGCCTAGCATGCATAAGTTTGATCTCCACCACTAGGGGCAAAAAAAAAAAAAAAAAAAAAAAGTAGATACCGGTACCAGGAGTGCCTGTGTTCAAATCCCAAGTCTCTCATTTACCAGTACATATACTTGGGGAGGTGACTGTTCAGATGTCTCCGCACTCCTTGGTTCCCTTTCTGTTAAAATAATTGTCCTCATCTTGTTGTGAGGACTAAATGACTTAAGTCTTGTAAAATGTACTGAACTAGGGCCTCTCACATAGTCAGTACTCAGTCAAATGGCCAGCTGCAGTCACACCTGACAAAGACAGACTTTTCAAAAATTCTATTTTTAGCTGGGTGAGGTGGCACAGGCCTGTGTAATCCCAGCCACTTGGGAGGCTGAGGCAAGAGAATCCCAAACTCAAAGCCAGCCTGGGCAACTTTGTGAGAATCTGAGTCAACTTAAAAAAAGGACAGGCAAGGTAGCTCCGTGGTAAGGTGCCCTGGCTTCAATCACCAGTAGTGAAAAAAAAATTTTTTTGTTCAAATAAGAATAGTTATTATATTTTTGAGGCACAATATTTATACATCTTTATGGAGTAAAGTATAATAATTTGTTGCATGTATATAATGTATATTGATCAAATCAGGGTAATCAAAGCAGAAATACAGGTGGGCATGGTGACATATACTTGTAATCCCAGTGATTCAGGAGGTTGAGACAGAAGGATAGCAAGTTTTAGGCCAGCTTCAGCAACTTAGCAAGACCCTGTCTCAAAAAATAAAAAGTGCTAGGAATATTGTTCAGTGGTAGAGTACCCTGAATTCAATCTCCCAACCCCCAGTGCCAAAAACAAAAGACAAAAATGTGTCATAGAATATTATAATCAATAACCAATGGTTACCCTACAGTGCCATAGAAAACTTGAATCAGCTGGGCATGGTGGTGCACACCTGTATGTAATCCAATCCCAGCTATTTTGGAGGCTGAGGCCTCAACAATTTAGCGAGACCCTAAGGGATTTAATGGGACCTTGCCTCAAATAAGATTTAAAAGGGTTGGGGATGTGGCTCAGTGGTAAGAGCCTCTGAGTTCAATCCTGAGTACCAAAAAGAAAACCAGAATCAAGTAATGTTGTGAACAACCAATAAAAAAAATAAAAAATTTAAAAAAAAAAAAAAGGAAAAAAAAAAAAAAGAAAACCAGGATCAAGAAAGGTGTCCATCAATGGATGAATGAATAAGGAAAATGTGGTATTATTCAGCCATTTAAAAATTTAAAAAGAAATTATTCAGCCATTAAAAAGAATGAAATCTTGGGGCTGGGGATGTGGCTCAAGCAGTAGCGCGCTCGCCTGGCATGTGTGTGGCCCGGGTTCGATCCTCAGCACCACATACAAACAAAGATGTTGTGTCCACCGATAACTAAAAAATAAATATTAAAATTCTAAAAAAAAAAAGAATGAAATCCTGTCATTTGCAGCAACATGGATGGAACTGAGGTCATTATATTAAATGAAAAAATAAGGAAAAGAACTTAGATAAGGGCACCAAGCTTCTTTTCAGAAGACAGTACATGGGAACCCCCAGACCTTATGGAATAAGATCTAATAAAAAGGATGGGTTACATTTCTACCCTCATTGGACTTACACTTTTGGTAAGTACCCTCCTTGCTCTGGTCAGAATTAATTCAGCCTTACTCTATTATCATAGTACCTTACCTCCACTGAAGAGTTTATCACCTCTTATTAAAGTATATTAAAGGGACAAGGGTGTCGGTTAGTGATAGAGCCTGGAATGTATGAAGCCATGGGTTCAACCCCTAACACAAGAAAGGGAGGTGGGTGGAAGAGAGGATGGAAGGAAGAAAGAGGAAGGAAGGAAGGAAAGAAGGAAGGAAGGAAGGAAAAGAATTGTTGGTCAAGTTCCCTAGTCAGATATTCTGAGGTCAGGAACTAAGTTTGAAGCATGCTATCTCAAACTTCAAACTATGAAGCTTTTTATTTATTGTATTTTATTTAAGAAACAGGGTCTTACTGTGTTACCCATAAACTCCTGGGATCAAGTATTCTTCCTGCCTCAGCCTTCTGAGTAGCTGAGACCACAGGCATGCACCACTGTGCCCAGTTTAAAATAAGATTTTGATCATGCTAAGTGAAATAAGCCAATCCCCCAAATCCAAAAGTCAAATGTTTTCTCTGATATGTGGACACGAATCCACAATAAGGAGAGGGTAGAAGTTCAATGGAGTAGACAAAGGGGAATGAAGGGAAGGGAGGAGAGATGGGAATAGGAAAGACAGTAGACTAAATCTGACATAACTTTCCTATGTATATATATGAATATATCCCAGTGAATCTCACCATTGTGTACATCCACGAGAAATTAATTTTAAAAAATAAAGTAAGATTTTGATGTGCAGTTTGTTTACTCCCCTCCACCCCTCTGAGTACAGATAGCAGGAAGCATCCTATGGGAAAGTCTTTTGAGCGATTCAGAGGGCACTTAGAAAGGAATCAGAAGGTAAGGTCCATCCAGTGTGACACATGCCTAATCCCAGCTAATGAGGAAGTTGAGGCAGGAGAATTGCAATTTCAAGGCCAGCCTGGTCAATTTAGAGACCCTGTCTCAAAAAATAAAAAGCATTGGGATGTAGCTCAGTAAATAAAGTACTCCTGAGTTAAATGCCCAGTGCTGTAAAGAAATAAAAAATATAAGGTAAGCTTCCACCCCTGGACTCCAAGCTCTTTGACTTGGTTTCCTCATGCATACTTACAAAATGGGAAAGTGGCCTCTATTCCATTTACCTCTCGTGTGTACAGAAGCCAAATGGGAAGTCCATCGAGGCAGGAGTGTTTGTGAATCTCTCCCCTTGGCACCTCATTCCCACCCACAGGAAAGCCTCCCTTCCTTGTCCTGCCAATGTCATCTGGCCTCTCTTCATCCTCAGAGAGTGGGTGAAACTGGAGAATTTCTTTCCAGACTTCCAGTGTCTTCAGTTAGCAAAAGGAAGTCACAGAGAAGCTGTGTGACCCAGGCCAGAGGCCTTTCCTCCTCTTCTCCCTGAGCTTTCCTTGCAAGAACAGGAGGTCTGCATGGGCAGCCCCGCCTGTGGGCTGTGGCTCTGCTCGACCCTTTCCTGAGGAATGCAGTCTCAGCCAGGCTTTCCAGGGCTCCTGCTGGGGGAGTCCATTCCTCTTCTCCCTTCCTCCATTTGCAATCACTATTTATTTATCTTTGGAAGTTCAAGGAACCAGAGCCTGCAACTGGGAGAGACTTGTGGAGCCAGGGGGGGAGAGTGGAGAGGCCAGTGTCAGGTCCAGTATCTGCTGCCAACCAGCGAGGGAGAGAAGCCACTTCTCTGCAAGGGGGTGGGAGACTTGGCTGGCAGGCCACAGTGGTACTAGAAAAGTAGAGCCAAGATCATGAAAAGAAGTGGTCGCCTTAGGGGACACTTTGGTGCTGCAGTAATGATTGGGGGACAGGAGTCCTGCCTCATCCTGGCAGCTGGCCTCTTGGCAGCAAAGATACCATTAAGTGACAGAAAGGCCATCCTCTGTGGGGAAACTGAGGCAGCCACCCTGGGCCACTCTTCCCCTTTCCCTCTGTCCCCAACCCCCTCTCCAGTTTGCACTGTAGTTCATCTCACACCCACAGGCACTCTTCACCCTCCTCCCCAGTTGTCCAGATCAGACCCTGCCCAAAGCTGTCCCCTCTCTCTCCTCTCCTCCTTTTCCTGTAACAATTTATACTTATAGGAGGCAGACAGGACTCCATTTTGACCTCAGAGATATTATGAGTTATGTCCAAAGTCACACAGCTTATAAGAGACAGAGCTCACCCTAGACAGAGCTGAGCCTAGCTAGACCCATTGGATGTCCTGTCTTACTGCCCAGTGCTCGACCCACACTCTGGCACAGATCCCTATAACTCTTCTTCTCATTTTCCCCCTCCCCCTTCTCGCTCACACATACACCACACACACACACACACACACACACACACACACACGGAGGTGGAAAGGGGAGGAGGCCAGATCTAGCAGGATCTGCCTTGACCTTTGACCTCCTTTTAGCCTAATGACATGTACTCCCCGCTGGGCAAGGTCACTGCTCCAGGTCTAGGTCTGCTACCTCCTTGTTTCTGTCTTGTATTCTCCTGCGGTGACCCCAATAGGGCTGTGAGAGTGAGAGCCAACCTCCAGACTGGCCCATCATGTCAGAGGCCAGTGGAAACCTCACAGTGGTGAGCAAAGTTCAATCCAAATCATGGAGCACCAGACATCTCAGGTCACACCACAGGTCAAGGAAAGCCCCATACGCATAGGTCTGCAGGGTGCCTGGGAGGGTTTTGTGGAAAGTGATGGTGTTTGGTTTAGAAGTCTGAGACGAGTTGTAGAGAGGAAAGGTTCTAGCCCGGGGGAACGAGTGGGGAGGCAGAAGAGTCTTGGTTCAGGGCGGGCACTGGGAACACAGGGGGGTCTCAAGCCAGCTCTTCAGCTCACACTGCAAAGGGGGCAGCTGCCTGGCTGAGCATCTGGAGGCGCTAGGGCCTCGCGGAGTGCCGAAGCGGGAGGGGAGAGCGCGGGGGCTGGCGGCGGCGGGAGCAGCACGGCGCCGAGCTGCCTCCATCCATGGCACGGAGTAGCGGCGGCAGCGGCGGCGGCAGGATCCCGGCGCGATCCGCTAGGTCCCAGCCCAACGCTGAGCGAGTGGGAGACGCGCAGCGGCCGGGCTTTCACCGGCCCAGGAGCACTGCCCTGAAACTCGGGCCGCGCCGCCGGGGGCTGCCCGAGCTGCGCTGACAGCCGCGCCCGCGTCCTCCCCGGCGGGGCGCTCGCCGGACATGCCCCCGGGGCGCGGCGGCGGGGACCCCAGGGCTTGCCT
The DNA here is from genome assembly GCF_052094955.1 of Ictidomys tridecemlineatus. Lineage (NCBI taxonomy): Eukaryota > Metazoa > Chordata > Mammalia > Rodentia > Sciuridae > Ictidomys > Ictidomys tridecemlineatus. The sequence goes on from NC_135490.1 coordinate 62,366,118, forward strand.
CCGCCCAGGGCCCCCCGCCCCGCCCTCGGGCGCCCTGGGCCCCCGCTGAGCACGCCTCCCGCACCGCCGGGTCCCTCCCGCCGGCTCGCAGCTTGGCCCCAGCGCTGTGGGTCCCCGCGGGGCGATGGGTTGATGGGCGCCAGGGGACGCAGGATGCGGGGGGCGCCCGCGCGCCTCCTGCTGCCGCTGCTGCCGTGGCTGTTGCTCCTGGCGCCCGAGACTCAGGGCGCGCCCGGCTGCCCGGTCCCCATCCGCAGCTGCAAGTGCTCGGGGGAGCGGCCCAAGGGACTGAGCGGCGGCACCCCAAACCCGGCACGCAGGAGGGTAGTGTGCGGCGGCGGGGACCTTCCAGAGCCTCCGGAGCCTGGCCTTCTGCCAAACGGCACCGTTACCCTGTGAGTACCCTACACCACTGGCACGAGCCGGGACGAGAGGACAAATGCAGGCCAGACGGGAGGAGGAGAAAGGGGGCCATTCCGCCACTTCAGAGACTCCGGGACAGGCCTATGTCCAAGCGCTGAGCGGGAAAGCTTGGAAAAGTAGGGGGAAAGTTGGAACTTTGGGGCCGCGGAGGGAGGAAGGGGCTTGTGCGGTCAGGTATGCCCCAGAGAGAGGCACCCACCGCAGGTCACCTGCACAGGTGAAGTGGAATGCACGCTTGCAGGACGTCCCTGCCCCTTGTTTCCAGCCCAGGCTAGTGTTAGGGACTTTAGGGACCTGAAGAGGGTGGGGGCCGAGAAAGCTTAGGAAAGATGCCGCCCGCGGCCCAGTAGGTCCTTAAGATCGCAGCCCGTTTGGGGCGGTACTGCAGGAGTCTCCCGGGCTTTGGGGCGGTACTGCCTTCTCACACTGAGGGTACTTGATCCGCTCCCCGGGCCTTCCAGCCCCGCTTCCAGCCCTTTTGCATAGGGCAGGCGGGAGAATACACTCAGAAAATCCGTTCTTGGAATTCGGGCGCTCTGGTCTGAATGAGACCCGGGCGTCCCAATTCCTCTTGGGTCCCTTTCCCATTGAGTGCATATGTGTCGTGAGCTTATGCAGGGTCCTGAGCGCCTGCCTGTTCTTTCCCTTCCCTGGAAATAAATGGAGATTTGGCTGTTTCTGATTGACTTTGCGCAAGGATTAGGAAAAAAGAAGAGGGGAGGCGCATGCCTCCCAGACTCCTGTGATTCCCATCTCAACCAGGGACTCTTGCTTTACCGGCTACAAGCGCCGCTGCTCCACAATGTAAGCCCAAGCCTCTTCAGTGGGATCTTAAGTCCCGGCAACCGCAGGAGTATTTGCGACCCCTTTCCATCTTTGCGATTTCCTGTGCTGACCACGTGCTCATACCTCCACGCAGGCCGTGGAGTTGAGGATTGGTCCGAGGTGCGGTCCCTTGCTTTCCCGTCCTGATCTAGCCTAAAAGTCGCTTCCCCTTTCCTGTCCTCCTGACCCCAGTGGCGACCGTTTCTCCACCACCCCATGCTCGGGAGTTGGGGCTGGCTCCGTCTATTCGATTGTGTCCAGAACAATACAGTAACGCCTCTGGTTGGGTGAGTTCAGAGGCTGTCCGCTTCCTGACAGGACACAACTGGTCAGCCTGTGACGTTGGCCGCCTGGCCTGAGTTTTCCCCAGCTGGGGTGTGTGCATGCGTGTATGCCTTGGGGTGGAGGCAGTGTGTCTGTCCAATCCCAACTCGGGGATATGGCAATGCCAGAAAGGCAATAGTTGCTATATCCCAAACCCGTGGGCACGCAAGAGGGTGGTGTGCGGCTGTGTTTAAGGGTCCGCAGGCCTGGGCATTCACCGGCCCCCTCAGTTCTGGAGAATTGCTTGCTGTGTGGAATAGTTGGGCTGGTCTCAGTGTGAGGCGGAGCTGCACAATGATAATCAGTTCTGAGATTGAGATGGGGGCTGTGCACTAGCTCCTGTGGCTGAATGCACTCACATATGTGGACCTTGTCTCTGTATGCCTGTTGGTGGGGATTAGGGAATCCTAAGACAGCCAAAGCAGAAAGAAAGAGGGGGGAGGTCCAAAGGTGGTTTTGCAGTACATCTTAGAATGATTTGGCAAGTAATGCTTTCCAGCCATGGCTAATTCCCATTGACGCCACTCCAAGGAGAGAGTGGGGCAAACCTTGGTGAGAATATATTGTGACAGAGTGACAGCAGATATGACTCCTAGCATACCTTCCCATCTCCAACCCTCCCCGGAGGAAGGTTCCCCTCTTTCCTCCTAGGACACTGACCTGGCTGGTTGAAGACACTTTTCAAAGGAACAGGGCCCACAAACCTGACTTCACATCCCCACAGGGACAAGGCAGGCAAGGAAATTCCTTGAGAGCCCAATCACCCATCAGCCTGGGTGAGACTGAAACCCCAGCCAGACACATAATCCTGATCCTGGTGGTGCCCTCCTTCCCCCAGCTGCCTTCTGAAGGGAAAAGGGAGGGGGAGGGAGTTCTTCTTCAGCAGAAGTAGGACAAGGATTTTTTCTCTTCTTCTTTTTTCTTTTTCTTAAATTTTTGCTGTACTGGAATTGAACTCAGGGGTGCTCTACCACTGAGCCACATCCCCTGCACCACACCGCCCCCACCTTTTTTAAACTCAGGGGCACTCGACCACTGGGCCACATCCCCAGCCCTATTTTGTATTTTATTTAGAGACAGGGTCTCACGGAGTTGCTTAGTGCCCCTCTTCTGCTGAGGCTGACCTTGAACTAGAGTTCCTCCTGCCTCAGCCTCCTGAGCCACTGGGATTACAGGTGTGCAGCCCTGTGCCAGGTACCAGGATGCAGGCCCTATAGAAGTGAAGGGCTGGGAAGGGGTTGCCACTTCTGCCTGGTAATAAAGCAAAAGACCAAAAAAAAAAAAAAAAAAACCAGCAACAACAACAAAAATCATGGGAGACTCCATCATACTGCCACACCCTCCCAAACTCCTCTAATCTAATTTATTTTCCACACAAAATTTCCCTTTTGCCTTTTAGCTTGTCACCTGGTACAAACAAAAGACATGAGCCAATTAATTGTTTTTGCATTGTGCAGTGTCCTCCCTCCCTAACATCCCCACATTCCAACTTAGGACCCTTTCCTTTCCTCCAGAATGGGCATGCAGGTAGGTCCCAGTCACATCAGTCCTCAGGGACCTCAGGATTCCACCTTGGGAACCCTGACAGACACTTAGTGTTGGGACTCAAAGTGCCAGAGAAGGTCCCGTCTGCAAGGGGGCTGGCTCCCTTCTCAGTTCAGAGAGAGACTGAGGAGTGAACAGTCCTGTTTACCTCCTTGGAAGCCCTTCCTCCACCCTGTTATCTCTACTCTGCCTTCTGTTTTTGTAGACTCCATGCCCCCTCTCCCCAACCCTTTGTTTTTTTTTTTTTTTTTTCTTTCTTTCATGGACTTTCATTTGCAGTTTTCCAGGAAAGTGGAGCTTTTGGCTTCCTTCCTGATCCATCTGTCCCACCCCACCCCCAGTCTCACAGCTCAGTCTGCAGGGCAGCTGTGGGCACAAATGCTCTGGTCCAGAGCAGGAGCCTTCAAGGGCCCCTCCGGAGAGAGATGTCCCAGGGAGAACCTGGCTGTGGATAGGAGCCCACGGTGAGCCTCCCCTGACTCCTGGGCAGCAACTGAGGGCCTGCCCACTGGTTCTCGGCTCTGGAAATTAGGAGGAGGAGGAGAGGGGTCTGAGAATAAGGAATTCCAGGAAAGGACTGATAATAGATAACTCCAGAAGGAAATCTCCTCTGCAGACCTCCCAGGGCATCTGAGCAGCCCCTCAGAAGACGCCAGCCAGTGTCATAAATTCCTACACTGACTGTACTGAAAAGGGTCTTTGAGATAAGCAAGTCCAGCCCCCACATCTTACAGCTTAGCACACTGAGGCTGGAGAGGGACAGGGCCTGAATAATGGTCTCCCAGCTTGCTGGAGTCGGCATCTGACCTAACCCAACCAGTTGGGCTCTCCTGGCTTCCCTGTCAGATGAGGGCCTTGCTCTTCACTTACCTGGACCCGGGACACAAACACTGCTTTAAAATCCCAGATTTTTTCCAGGAGGACCAAAGACCTTTCAACCTGAGACCATTCCAGACTGGGGAGAAGGAGGCAGGCGTGGACAGGGCAGTTCATATTCCCTCAACCTGCTTAGCCTCCCATCGCAGGGGGTTTGCCCGCCCTGGGGAGAAGGGGCAATCTGCCTCAGATGTGCCCAGGGGTGGCTGTGTGTTTTTGCTGGGAGTTCGGTGGTCTTGGTGGGGAAGGATGGGAGACAGGTAAGGAGGCCACTTCATGGCCCTTGTGCAGTGCTCCCACCTCGGGGAGGTGGCTCTTGAGCAGTTCTGTCCTTCTGGACCTCCAGTTCTGGACTGGGACGCAGTCACTGCAGCCACCAGGGTCCAGTTAGGGGAATTGGGGGCAAAGTGTGCCAACGGCCATGCACACAGCCCAGGGGCAGGGGAAAGATGCTGGCTGGAGGGGCGGACCCAGCCATGCTCCCCCACCCCCTTCTCTTCCACCCTCTTTCCCCCATATGGTTCTCATAAGGCCTGGGCTCAGAGACAGCAGCCAGAGGAAGTGGCTGTGTACAGAGAGCTTTTGTGAGAGAGCGGAGGGGGAGGGGGAGAGAGGGAAGAGAAAGAAAAGGGGGAAGAGACTGGAGACAGAGAAGGAGAGGGGAGGCTGGGAGACTCCATCATACTGCCTTACCCTCTTGGGGTGCAGGGACACAGTTCAAGCACCCCAGGTGGGCTCTTAGAGCCCCCTACCCCTTGCCTGTCGGAAGGGAGGGACCCAGAAGGATTCCAAGTATCTCCAGAATCTTCCCATCTATATGCTGGAGGGGCTAGAGGTACCAGCCCAGGCTCTAGGAGTTCTGCCATCTCCTCCTGTGGGGCCTTGGGAACCCCTGCCCTTAGGGCTCCCCCTGCTGTTAGGTTCTGTGATCCCGTCTCAGAGCACTGGGCAGAGAGCAGAGCCCTCTGGGGTTTGCAGGTCCAGTCCTCACTGTAGCAGAGAGGTTGGAGAGGCCATCATGCTGCATTCCAGAGGTGGCACGTAGAATTCAGCTCCCAGAGGGCCCAGGACCCAGGATGGGTTACTTAGGACTGAAATATTCGGAATATGCGCAAGAACCCAGCCAGTCCTCTCATCCCAAGGAAGTCCCTTCCTGCTGGCCGCTGTGGATCGCCCCTCAGTGACTGGTGAGGGGGAGTGGCAACTCTTAGCCCCAGGGTGAGTCTGAGAATATTCCCCCAAGGCATGGGCAAACCAGTGTAATTTGAACCTAACCATAGATTGACCCTTCAATTGGGGGTCATGTTTTTAAAGAGAGAGAGTGTTTCTAAGTTTATCCCACATGGGAGTCATTGGGATTAAGAACTTTTTCTGAAGGAGAAAAAGTTCCAGCTACTTGTGAATGGATCCAGGTCCTTCCACTCAGTGGTGGCTTGGCTGCTCTCTTCACCAAAGCCCAGAGAGGGGAAGAAAGTTCCTTGATGCCACACAGCCTGCTGCAGTACCCCTAACTCTTCTGTCAACCCTGAGGTACAGGCTGCCCAGGGAGGGAAGGGGAAAGGAGAGGAGCAGAGGGAAATGGCCCTGGACTGAGGGACCAGAAGGAAACTCTGGTGACCGCTAGGAAGGGCCGCTGAGAGGGGCTGTTTATTTTCCTTCCCCCAGCCCAGCCGCTGTGTTCTATTTAGAGCTCAGACACTGACAGGACAAAGCTGCCTCCTCCCCTTCCTCCCTCCTGGGGGTGGGGGGGCATCCTTCCCAAACTCCAGAACATTCCTTTGCTTTTAGGACTGGGCTATGGAGAGGGGAGGGCCAGGAGGGAAGAAAGCAGACAGACTGGAGTGAGCTAACCGGGCAGCCTCCCAGGACCCACTCCCCCAGCCTTAGCTCCCATATTCCTCTGGGAGCCTGGGAGGGCCCACATGGGGGATCAAGGGGGTGTGCAAGATGGATGGGGCCAGGTGAGGGGCAGGGGAACCCATCTGTCACCGAGGAGCAGGCAAGGGGGGTGGAGAGGGAGAGTGTGGCCCGTGGAGGGAGCTCCAGCCTGCACCCAGGGGCCAGACATCTTCCAGCTGGAAAGGGAGGGAAGGTCTAAGAGCCCCCTCCTCCCCCTCCCTCCCCTCCCCCTCCAGGGCTCCTGGTCTGGCTGGGAATTGTGTGGGGAGGGAGAAATGCTAGGACTTAGGACTTCAGGAGACTCCAGGATGAGAAGGCTGTCAAAGATGTGGCGGTGGGGGTGGGAGGTCCTGCAGTCCAGACCCTTCTTTACTGAACAGGAAATCCACAGAGAGGGGGCTGACCTGTCCCAGGCCATGCAGTCCGACGTCCGAATCTAGAGCTCAGGGCCCCTGACTGAGAAGTCACCGCTGCAGGTGGAAATAAAGAAGCCACACCAAAAGAAGGACTCACGACTGATGAGATAGGACAGGGACTGGGGCACTCCGAAGCTTCTCAGGTCTGGGGTGGCTTTCCATCCTGACCCCCAAAGGTCCTTCTGCAGCAGGCAGCAGGGGCCCAGAGGCTCATGGCTCTGGAGTTTCAAAGGGTTCAAAAAATAGCATTGGCCCTTTCTTTACTTGAGTCAGGTTGCTGAAACAGAAAAGGTTAGCAGACAAGGAGATCAGGATGTTGCAGTACTGATAAAAGCTAGGTTGCAAGACCTGGCTGAGAGGTTTAGCAGCAAGGGGTTTAATCAGATTTTCCCACCCAGAGCGCATGCTCTACCACACCTGCCCTGGAAGGAGCAGAGCCCACAGCACATGGCTCTACAGGCAGGCGATCCAGCTCCACACTGACCGATCAGAGACATTGTCCCTGGGGACAGAGCAGAGCGGATATACTAATTTCCTCCATGAGGATTACATGAGTCAAGGAAAAGGGGATCCCCCAATAATGACCTAACAAGTACAAGTGACTTAGGGGGACCACTGTACAAAATTGCTGCACAGAGCATTTAAATCAGACTGACCCTGGGATTGTGAGACCTGTGGTCTCTCTACATTGTATATCCAGGTGATTTATCCCCCTCTCCTCAAGGGACTTGGACAACCCAAAACAAATGTGACCCTGAAGGGAGCAGCATCACAAAGGGCTGGACCACCCAGCCAGGCTAGCATGGAAAAGGACGGATGCTCTCTTCCTGGAATGGGGGATGCATAGCTAGTAGGGACTGAAGGTAGAAAGAAACTGTCCCCTGACTCAGGAGAACCTGGAACCCCTTCCCTCCACTCACTCAGCCAGTGCCTACTGTGTGTTCCATCCTCTGCCAGGAAGTGAGAAACCTGCTCCCTGCCCTAATGAGCCCTACAGTCACAGTAGGACCAAGATATAAGCTCACAAAACTGTGCAGGATCAGGGTTCCACATAGAACTTCTAGGGAGGAAAGGTTAGGGATCTAATTTATACATAGGTATTAAAAACGGATCACAGAATGATCCTTTCAGGTGTGTTTATGTCTATATCTGTATGGCTGTATCTATAGCTACTCATGTGTGAGTGGTACTGGTGATTGAAGCCAGGGGTGCTCTATGACTGAGCTACATCTCAGCCCTTTCTGTTTCTCATTTTGAGACAGGGGCATGCCAGTGGCTGAGGCTGGTCTTGAACTTACCAACCTGCCTCAGCCTCCTGAGTAGCTGGAATTACAGGGATGTGCCACCATGCCCAACCAGGTCCATTTATATTTTCAAAGAAGCCTACTGTCTTCACTCACTCCAAAGATTGGCTCCCCAGTGCTGGAATTTTAGGCCACGTGTGGAGGAATTATTTAAGACGGGTTGGGAGTTACTACTGAACTACGGCAAATAGACACACACACACACACACACACACACACACACACAGAGAGAGAGAGAGAGAGAGAGAGAGAGAGAGAGAGAGAGAGAGAGATGCAAATGTGTTCCACCCTCTTGGACACCTCTCCCTCCACCTAGGGAGGTGTGAGTTATGAATGAATGAAAGCTTTGGTGTGGATGGTTACAACAACCTGTATTCCTCATTCTCTAACAAGAGTGCTAGGACACCCCCCCTTGGAGGCACACTCATCACCTTCCACAAACACCTATAACACTTTTTCTTCTGTTTACTCCTCCAGATACCATCTCAAAGCTCAAGGTCAATCCTTCCCATCTAAGCCCCAGTTCCTTGGATCTACCTCCTCCCACCAAGATGGGGTAAAGGTGCCCTTGTAGAGAGGGTAGATAAGAGTAAAGGACGTAAGACCTTCTGAAGAAGCTAGGCTTGAGATAAGGAGACAAGCAGGAGTCGCTGTAAGACTGTTTTTCCTCTTGACCTTATCCTTGACTTTGGGCCCTACCTAGATGGCCCAACTTCTAGGCTGAGTTCAGGGGCATTCTCAGAGCTGGAGAGGAAGCCCCTTCCTGGGTTCTTCTATTACCTGCAGGTATAATAGAAGTTTGGGGCCAATAGTTTGTTTGGGGCCAACTGGATAGGCTTCTAAGCAAGGCAGAGATGGTAGGGAAGTGCAGGAGTAAGCAAGGCAACTTGCATGTCCTCTCAGACACTTCTGTGGCTTGTAGTCAGGCTCAATAGACATGATGGGCAACCTCAAAGGGAAGGGAAACCACAGCAGGGCAGTCTTTAGCCTAAGGGTGTGTGTTGAAGCCGGGCCTTCTGGCATTCCCTTTGGAGATCCCGAACACTTACATTTTAGAAGGAATGATTATTTTGTAGGTCTTTTTGATATCAGCAAGTAGACCAGCACCACCACCCCTCACTGCTCATCTCTCTAAACACCACCAAACCTCCGGCTGGAGGTGGGTGAGCCTTCCCAGGCTTCTGGACCCTCTGCGGCTCTAGAGTCAAACTCCTGAGTGTACATCCCCAGATCCAGAGACACGGTTGTTTCATCTGGTTGGTTTGGGGAGGGGGACTGACATGCACGACTCTTCCTGCACATGTGAGAAACGATTATTGCAGGCGCGTGCTGGCTCCACGCCCCACAGAGCACGCCCACGTGACTCCTGGAGGGTCACCTTTGATGTCGGGTGGTATCTGGTGAGTTCCTGCGGCTGCCCAGAGGCCACAGGGCTTCTCTGTAGACGCCAGCCACTCGCTCCTTTGGCCTCCAGTCTCATTAGTGGTAACTCCGCTTCTCTTCCCTAAAATAGGACCCCAGCCGGCAGACCGTTCAGGAAGGGACTTGGTATGCCCCCTCTGTTTGGCCAGGTTTCAAACTCTGGAGTAGGGAACAGGGGACTCCAGGGACTAACCCTCCTTCCCCTGGAAAACTTGCTTGAGGTTGGGGGTGGAAGGAGGAGGGAGGGCGTGGGGCGGAGGGGGGGGCAGGAGAAACTGAAGCTGCCAGGCTGGGAGAGCCAGGACTCTGTGGGGCCTGCAGGGTTAGTGCGGTTGGAAGGGGACCCGCCAGGCTGGCTCCCTCTGAGGCAGTAAGGCAAGAGGATGGTGCAGGCTGAGGAGGTATTTGTGTGAGGAAATTAAAGAGGATCCATGTTGACACTGTTTCTGGGACAGCTGGGTAGAACTGTGGGACCTAAGCTCTCTCCTTGCTTTTGCCAATTGTGTGACCACCCTGACTGTCTTCTTCCCATGAGACAGCCTCGAGCGGTGGGAACATTTTCCTTCCCACTGGATGAAGCTGGGTGGCATGTGTCCATCTACCCCTCTAATAGCCCTCTAACTGCCAATTTCCCATCTGCCCATAAAATTCCCAGACCCAGGGGCTTGGGGTGTAGCTCAGTGTCGAGCACCTGCCTAGCTTGTTCCAGGCCCTGGATTCCACCCCTAGCGCCACTAAAAAATAAAATCCCCAGATCCACGCACTTGAGAACTTAACCCACAAACACAGAGGTGGCCACTCTCTGGATAAGCCAGGTTTAAAATAAATTTTCTCAAACTGCTCCAGGTGGTAAAGACCAAACGATCCAATTCTGGGTATTTGGGGACTGGCATCAGGTAGCCATCTGCCTGCAGCCTGTCCAGGAGCTAGCATGCAGCTAGACAGGGGCCCACTGGGGAGAAGGATGAAATACTCTTTGCCTCTCTTTATGAGTGGGTCAGAGGGTGGGGTTCAGGGCTATGTATGTCCCTGCAGCAAGAAAAAAATTGCATTTCAAGACTTTCAGAGCTAGATCTGGTCTCTAATTTTTTGTTCTGCCTCCATCCCACCCCACAAAGGCACATGGGCACTTGTGATATGAGTGATCTAAATTGAGATGTGCTGGAGAAGAATACATCCCAGATTACAAAGACTACATACACACAAAAGGGAAAATATCAATAATTTTGTATATTGATTATATATCAAAATATAATATTTTGGATACATTGGATTAAATAAATATTTATTAAAGTTAATTTTTAAAAAAATTTTAGCATTTTTTTTAGTTGTAGTTGAACACAATACCTTTATTTTATTTATTTATTTTTATGCAGTGCTGAGGATTGAACCCAGGGCCTTGCCAGTGCCAGGTGAGCGTTCTACCACTGAGCTACAACCCCAGCCCCTGAGGTTAATTAAATATGACTACACGAAAGTTTAAAATGACATCTACAGCCCACATTGTATTTCTATGGGCCAGCTCTAATTTAAAGGATCTGATCTGAAAGAAGTTAGGACTCATAGCTGAAGGGTCTGAAGAATGCAGGGAGTCCCCACCCCTAAAACCACCTCTGGACTACTCTGAAACCAGAGTCCCAGGTTTTAATCTTGGGGACTTGGAAGTGGGAGAATATTTTTTAGTATTGTTTTTGATTCAATGATCTTTCAAAAAAAAAAAATCTTCCATTAAAAACTCTTGCCGGACACAGTATGACACCCATGTCATCCCAGTGACTCTGAGGCTGAGGCAGGCAGATTGCAACTTTGAGGGCAGCCTCAGCGACTTAGTAAGACCCTGCCTCAAAATAAAAAATAAAAAGGGCTGGGGATGTAGCTCAGCGGTGGAGCGCTCCTAGGTTAAATCCCCAGTACCACCCACAATAAATAAATAAACAAACAAGGGCAGCCACAAGTCTGGAGCCCCCTCACTGCCTTCTTGATATGAATATGCCTTCTTGGTAGATTCATCCACCCACTTTCAGGAAAACTGGGCGAATCTCTTTGACAGCTCCACTTTGCCTGGTCCCTCTCCTCTTCCTTACTCTCTCTCTAGGCTGCCCACTCAAGAGAGGGACTGAACCTCAGGACTTCAGGTCATTTCTCCCTCAGTAAGAGCATAGGAAAGAAGGGAAACCCTTTTGCTGCAGTCCAGGGCAGGCGTGTTTGGGCTGAGAGGCTCATTAAAGCTTTCTAATAAGCAATTAAGTGGAGGGATGAGCCCTTTGGCTGGTCTGGCCCACCCTCCTCCTGGCAGGGAGTCTGGCAGAGAAAGACTGAGTGGGTGGGCGGAGATGACATTGGGGGGGTGCCTATTTCCTCCTCCCTTAAATAAAACTGAATAAACAAACAACTCAGAGGGGGCAGTGGCAAAGGCTGAGGCCAGGGCTTCTTCCAGACCTAGGGCTCTGTCAGCTGTCTGCCAGGTCTGCAGGCAGACTTGGGGAGCAAGGGTACCGTGCAGCCCAGCCATTGGGCACTCAGGCCCTCTGAATTGGGGGCCTTGAGAGTTCAGAGTGGTCATCTATGGACAGGGTCCTCAGCTCTCAGGAGAGTGTGTCAGAGAACCCAAGAAGGGCATCCATCACGTCCAGACCTGCTGGGCTTCTTCCATCTGGAGTCAAGTCCTGTCCCAGTTGATTCCACTCTGATCTGGATGCTGCCGAGAAGGGATAACAGGGGAACTATGGGGTCAAACCTGAGGTTCCAAAGTGGAAAGGGGAATCTGATTTCACACCCACTCAACCTACCTGCACAGAGGGAGTGGAAGGTCCGGTATCTGCCAGGCTCAACTCTAGGGGTCCCCATTTACACAGGATGCAGCACGGCTCTAACAGCGAGCCCAGGACCCCAGGGCATCTGCACTTTCCAGTGTCTGACACCACGTTCTATCTGTGTTCTCCCTGTCCCTTCAGGCTTTTGAGCAACAACAAGATCACTGGGCTCCGCAATGGATCTTTCTTGGGACTGTACCTGCTGGAGAAGTTGTAAGTGCTGGGCATGGTGGGGCAGGCATAGGGGATGCTGGCGCTGGGTGGAAGAGTCACTCTGGGGAGGATAAGGAACGCTGGTGACTGAATGACCCCAGAACCTGCATGGCCTGGTCCTGCCCAGGACTTGACCACAGAGGACCGAGCAGGGCTGGTCTGGTAGAGCAAGCAGCTCCTTCACCAGCATCAGCCCAGAGAATTCTCACTGGTCTAGGCAGGGATGGGGCTAAGCGAAGCTCATTAACGCTCTTTAATGAGCAATTAGCTGAGAGGACTGAGCCCTTGAGCTGGCCCCCTCCTCCCAGCTGGGGGCCCAGCATGAAAGGGCTGAGGGAGACTTAATGTGACTGAGGCCTCTTTCCTTCTGAAAAACAAATCAACAAACAAAGCCCCAAGGGGGCAGAGTCCTGGGCTGAGGGTGGGGAAAGTTGATCATTTCTAAGCCTCCTCCCCCAGCCCTGCCTGGGTTTACAGAGTTTAAAGCTGCATCAGCAACAGTGTCCTTCAGGCTGCCTGTAGGTCCCCAAGAGCCTCCTCCCAGGCCAAGGACCCTCGAGGTCTGGTGGCAGCCAGTAAAGTTACTGGGAAGGCGCTCAAGGCTATGGTAGATTGTGTGCCAAAAGAGTGGGGAATGAAGAAGGCCCAACCCCTCCGCCACACCAAGGTGTTCCTAAGGGCCTGGGTTGGGTGGGGTAAGTCCCTGGTGGGACACCTGGCTTAGCCACTTAACCTGCCAGATGAGAGGCTTAGACTAACTGCTCCAAATTCCCTGTTCTGTTATCAGGCTCTGGGATCCTCAGCCTGTACTATGGCTTTGGGTGCTTGTTCCCTTCACAGAAGTGAACTGCACCTCCTGTCTCTCCTGGAGACTGATTTTTGCTTTCTCTCCAACCCACAAACTCCTCTTCCATCTTTCTCCCCTCTTGTGAGACTTCCAAATTCCTCCAACAGGGCAGGGTCCTTGGCCTCCTCTACTACTCTTTTGCCTGAAAACTTTGGGTCAATGCAAAGGGAGATACAAAAGAAGGTGTGAAGGTGCTCTGGAAGCGCCAAAGAGACCAGAGTCTAGTGGAGACCACAGACAACGCCATAGACATTAGCATTAAGTAGGTTGGGGTTTCTTTCTGTCAAGTTCAAAGGAGGCACCAGAGAAGGCTGGGGTGTTCAAGCGTAATGGAGATGCAGTTTCTACAGGGCACGGAGTTTAGATCTCTAACATGATGGCTGTCTTGGGAAGTAGCCTCTATCCCACCCAGCTCACAGTGGAAGGGAAAGCTTTGTGCCCAGACTCCCACTCTCCAGGCTGGAGGGAGCTGGATGACCTAGCAGGGTGGTGGGAGAGAAAGGGCCAAGTCCACATTCAGAGCAGAAAATTGCCATCTGGGGCAGGCTGGGGGCCAGAAAGAGTCTTGGGAGGTGACAGTGGGTACATGCACAGTTCTGAACCCAGGTCCCTCTGACCAGCTGCTCTGCAGCCGTATCATATTGACAAGGACAAAGGGCTGCCTCCGAGTTGCTATATCAAGCTTCACTGGTTGCCAGTAAATTGGGAATGTTTTTATCCTCCCACAAACCCTTAAGCATTTGGGAGCTGGATCCTCCCTTAGGCAGGCTTGGTCTTAGAGGGTCCTTCAGGGGTCTTCTGGAGGAAGTGAGCTATAGCTGCCTCTCCAACCCTTTGCCCAGAGGGCCAGACTTGGCTCAAAGTTCCTCTACCTTCTCAGCACCAGCCAGTGAGTGCTGCTTTGAGTCTCAGGTGGCCACAATTCTTCCCTTCCCATCCATTCACTAGTCTGTTTCTTCCTCCTGTCCTTCAATCTGAGCAGGATATCTTTTTTTTTTTTTAATAAAAATGAAAAGATAGCCCCTCTCCTTCCCACCCATGCAACGTACTGAATTAGGTTCCTCTCCCCGGCCAGCACCGTAGACCCAGGAGACCACACAGCAAGAGCATTCAAAGCATGGGAAGGGATCAGAAACCTGGGAGGACATCAAGAGACTCCTGAGAGCATCTGTCTCAATGCTGAGCCATGGGAAGTGGGAGGAGTGCGGGCATGAGAAAGGGCAGTAGAGCCGGAATTCCCAACTCAGATCTCAGGGTTTAACCTCAAGTTATGAATCCCTTCATTCATTTTACAGATGTTTGAGGAGCCCCCTCTGTGAGCTAGGCTCTGTTCCAGGCATTGGGTGCCTTCCCCCAAGCCACTTACCCTCTACCGATAGGACCCAGGAAACAGCGAATACGTGTATCATATCATAGGACATGCATACAAAGAAAAACAAGGCAGGGTAAGGGGGGATAGAAAGCAAAGGGACAGGGATGCTGCTCTATGTAGTGAGGACAAGGAAGACTTGCTCTTAAGGTGATCAGGACCTGAAGGGATAGAAGCCAGGAGGCTATCTGGAAGGAAGGATGGAGAGAACAGCCACCGTGGAGCCCATTGGGTCCTGATGAGCCTGAGAAACAGAAGGACAAGTTAGGTGCAGTAGCACACATTTGGAGTCCCAGCTACCTGGGAGGCTGAGGCAGGAAGATTGCTTGAATCCAGGAGTTTAAGGCCAGCTTGGGCCCATGAGGGGATGGAAATGGAGCTCATTGAAGGACTACTTGCCTAGCTCGAGCGAGACCCTAGCCTCAATCCCCAGCACTGAAAAAAAAAAAAGAAAGAGAGAAAGAAGCACAGTGTGAGTGGGCAGACAGCAAGGGAGGAAGTGGTGGCATCAAAGTCAGGGTGATTAGAAATAGGCATGGGCTCCAGGCATAGGGCCTTAGTTTCCCCACTGTGAAAACACAGGAGCGGGGCAGTGGGTGGGGTGATCTATAAGGAGTATTATTGGTTTAAAATCCCGTGACCCTTGGATGTGTATGATATCCACATTGCTGCTTAGAAGGTTCAGAGCCCAGATGTGGGTGGGGCCAGGCTTTGAGAAGAGGGGCTCTGGGCAGGGTGTGTGTTGTACACAGCAGGACAGCAGGGTACCAGTGCAGGGATGAAGGAGCTGAGTCTGCAACCTGGCTGACTGCCTCCTTACTGATTTTTTCTATCTATATATACATATACACATACACACACGCACGCGCATACATACACATGTATTTTAAGGAACTGGTTCACATGATCATGGGGACTAGCAAATCAGGAGTTGCCACAATCTTGAGGCAATATTTCTTTTCTTTTCTTTTTTTTTTTAAAGAGAGAGTGAGAGAGGGAAAGAGAGAGAGAGAATTTTAACATTTATTTTTTTTTTAGTTATCGGCATACACAACATCTTTGTTTGTATGTGGTGCTGAGGATTGAACCCCGGGCTGCACGCGTGCCAGGCGAGTGCGCTACCGCTTGAGCCACATCCCCAGCCCCGAGACAATATTTCTTGTCCAAGAAAGTGCAGTTTTTCCTCTTGAAGCTTTCAACTGATCGTCAACTTCCATTGTCAAAGACAGTCTTTAAGAATAATTACACCTGGCCCAGTGGCGCACTCCCATAATCCCAGTGGCTCAGGAGACTGAGGCAGGAGGATCAAAAGTTCAAAGCCTGGGCTGGGGATGTGGCTCAAGCGGTAGCACGCTCGCCTGACATGCGTGCGGCCTGGGTTCGATCCTCAGCACCACATACAAACAAAGATGTTGTGTCGGCCGAAAACTAAAAAATAAATATTAACAAAAAATTCTCTCTCTCTCTGTCTCCTCTCTCTTAAAAAAAAAAAAAAAAAAAGTTCAAAGCTAGCCTCAGCAAAAGTGAGGCACTAAGCAACTCAGTGAGACCCTGTCTCTAAATTAAATGCAAAATGGGGCTGGGGATATGGCTCAGTGGTTGAGTGCCCCCAATCCCCAGTACCCCCCCCCAAAAAAAGAATAATCACTTTTATTTAATTCAACTAATTGTAGGTTCCCACATCTACAAAATACTTTCACAGCAAAATACCTTTACAGATTAGTGGGTTTGGTTTTGTTTATTGTATGTGTATGTGTACTGACCCAAGATACTTAACAACCGAGCCACATCTCGCTTTTTAAAATATTTTTTATTTTGAGACAAGGTCTCACAAAGTTGCTTAGGGCCTCACCAAATTGCTGAGGCTGGCTTTGAACCTATAATCCTCCTGCCTCGGCCTCCTGAGATGCTGGGATTACAGGCATGCACCACCTTGCCTGGCCTTTTTAAAATTTTTTATTTTGAGACAGTTAAATTGCTGAGGCTGGCCTTGAAATTGTGATCCTCCTGCTACAGCCTCCTGAGTTGTTGGGATTCTGGGCATGCCTGGCTTTTGTTTTTATGAGATGGCATCTTGCCATGTTGCCCAGGCTGGCCTCAAACTCCTGAGCTCAAGTTGTCCTCCTGCCTCAGCCTCCCGAGTAGCTGGGACTACAGTTGTGTGCCTAGCTGGATTCGTGCTTTACTAAACCAGTGAGTATTGTAGCCTGGCCAAGTTGTCACACAAACCGACCCATCACAACCACCATCCCAGTGTGGGGAATGAGGCCCTGAATAACACAGACTCTGTGCCCAGCTCCTGGAGATGCTGAGACAAATGGGGCCTAGGAATTTTTTTTTACAGTTTGCAGGCGATTCTCATGCTCATCCGGGGTTGGGAGCCAGTGGACCAGATGACCCCTAGACTGTGGGCCTATTCATCACAAATAAGATGCCACAGCCTGGTGTGTAGTTGATGCTCAGGAAACACTGATCTCTCTGTCCTGTCAGGCTCAGATGTCTAGGCTTGGGCAGGGTAGACCATAGCAGCTTAACATACCCCAGTCCACAAGTAGCATGTCTCATGGGAGAGCTGGGATCTAATCTAATAATTAAAATAATAGATTCAAACTGCTCCATGAGGTGTCCACATGGCACAGAGTACCTCAAGCTTTTTTTTTTTTTCTTTTTTTAAACTGGGGATTGGGGGGGGCAATTCCACCCCTGAGTTACATCCTAGCCCCCCCTCTTTTTTTTATCCCTAGCCCTTTTTTATTTTTTATTTTAAGACAGCCTCCCAAAGTTGCCTAGGAGGACCTTGAACTTGAAACCTCCTGGCTCGGCCTCCTGAGAGGCTGGGATTACGATACTGTTAGGCCTTAGAGAATGGGTCAGGTGTGCATGTGTGTGTGAGGCAGCCCCTTGATGGCCAAGAGTGGGCAGTAGATCTACACGAGGTCTGTTTTGCAATGCAGGTCCCTGCCTGAAGCTGGGGAAGAATGTAGGCAGGTGATGGTGACAATTGTGTGAACGCATTCCAGAGAGGCTAGGGGTGCAGATGGGTGGACCCACCTCTATTAGCTGGGAAAGATGGAACAGAAAACCTGAAATGGAGCCCATCAGAGGCCGTTAGGGAGGGCGCCGAAGGGCCCAGAGATGCATGAGGCCCTTCCCTGAGCCCTTCTATCTATATCCCACTACCTCGTCGTCTGTTTAAGCCTGTGTGATGCCCAGAAGATTTCTGGGGTAGGGAGGCTTGGGAGTGAATCCTGCTTCTATTGTTTACTCTCTGGGTGCCTTTCCAAGCCTCAGGTTACTGGCCTGGAAAATGGGACTGTGGATGACTCCCTGACAGTGCCCCAGACAGCCTGAGCGTTCAGTAAATGGCAGTTCCCTGCCTCTCTGAAGAATTCCAAGTTGCACGGTGTTGCCTGGCCACCTGTCCTTTGCAGAGCTGTCCAGACTTTTCCAGCCTTGTGCACTTGTACAAGCAGTTAGGTATGTCAGTGCTCCCCCCACCCCTGGGAGTGCTGGGGAATCCAACCCAGAGCCTCACAAAGGCTAGGCCAGCACACCACTCCACAAATACCCCCCAGCCAGAAATGTGAGTACTTAAAGTAGGCCGAGACTCATTCCTCTTGTCCCTCCTCAGTCGGGATCCTCCACCAAGCACATACAATGGGGAGGAGCAAGCCACCAGAAGACTTTTCAAGGGGTCTGAGGGTGTCCTGGTCACAGTGAGATGCCCCTTAGACTACGAATCAAGGAGGCCACATTTCAGAAAGCTGCCAGAAGAGTCCAAGGTAGCTAGGTAGCGGTGCTCTAGAGTATGTGGATCTGTGTGGACACAGGCCCCCAGAGGCTGATGCAGAGGCTGGAGGAAAGGGCCTGGTGAGGGAGGCTGGTCAGACCCGGGGATGATTTGTCATTGCCTAATGAGATTAATGAGCCCCGGGGGCTGGTATGCAGCGGGTGCTGGGGCGCTCATTAGAAGCAGATGCTCATGGGAATGAAGGCAAGTGGGGGCGTGGGGTGGAGGGCGGGCACACTCACACGCCAGGTGGTTTCCATTAATCTGTGGGCGGAGCCAAGGGTGAGGCCTGGGGCTCTGTCCCTCCCTCTAGTTCCCATCCCCACCCAACTGGCGAGGAATGCCACACAGAAGCTGGGGCACAACTGATGTTCGTGGAGGAAGGTCGGCAGGTTCTAGGGCAGCCCTATTGTCTGCTGTGGGAGCCCCAGCGACGGGCACAGTGTACGTGCTGTGTCAACCTGTTGGTTGACATCAGAGACGAGAGTCCCCGCCCATCCCCCCCCCCCCCGCAGATTGGGGGATGGGCGTGAGGCTGGGACCATCCTTTTTCCTGGGGCCCGAGTCTCCCTTTCTCCTCTCCCCATCAACCTCTGTACCTGCAGGGGTGTTCTGGCTCTCTTCACAGCAGCCCACACTTTCTAAAGAACCCTGGAAATCTCCTAGGGCCCATGGAAAGCTGCTCTGTGGCCTCCAAACCTATAATTTGGTTTTCAAATCCACAAGCAGGGAGGTCTGTGGGGGCCAGAGGGGGCCAATTTGGTGCTGCCCCATCCTGAGTGAACATGGGTACACACACACACACACACACACACACACACACACCATTAACTCACACACTCTTAACAGCTCTAATGGAGTATAATTTATATACCATAAACTTCACCCATTTAAAGTACACAATCCAATGTTTTGTAGTATATTTTACAGAATTGTGTAATCATCCCCATAATCTAATTTTAGAACATTTTCATCATCCACAAAAGAACCCTTGAATCATTAGCCCCGTCACTCCCCATTCCTTCACCAGCTATTCCCCAGCACTAAGCAACCACTAATCTACTCTCTGTCTCTATAGATTTGCTTATTACAGACATTTCATATAAATGGAATCATATAATATGTTACATTTTTAAAATTGGACTCTTGCACTCAGCGTAATATTTTCCAGATTCACCCGTGTTTTAGCAGGTATCAGCACTTCATCCCTCTTTATGGCCTAATAATATGCCATTTGAATAGTCCACTGGCTGTTGACCCATTTATCAGTTGGCTGACATCAGTTGATTGACATTTGAGTGCTTTCTTCTTTGGGGCTATGATGAATAATGCTGCTAGGAACTTTCGTCTACAGGGTTTTTTGTTTATTTTATTTTATTTTGTTTTGATAATGCTGGGGGGGGGTTTGAATCCAGGGCCTAGAGCATGTGAGGCCAAGTGATCTGCCACTGAACTATACCCCCAGCTCATCTACTGGTTCTTGTGTGGATATTTGTTCTCTTCTCTTGGATGTATACCTAAGAAACAGAAGTGCTGGGTCATATGGTTACTACAACTGTCAAACCATTTTCTAAAGTGGCTGTTCCATCTCCGCACTCCACAGCCTCATCGATACTTGCTATTTGCCCCCCCCCCTTTTTTTGCAGTACTGGGATGGGAATGAACCCAGGACTCAAGAAATGCCAGTATGGGGTTCAACTGAGCTACATTCCCCAGCTCTTTTTACTTATTCTTTTTTAATTTTTAAAAAATTCAGACAGGGTCTCACTAAATTGCTGAGGTTGGCCTTAAACTTGTGATCCTTGGCCTCCCTGAAGAGCTGGGATTATAGGTGTGCATCACCACATCACAACTGTCTTTTTTTATTATAGTCATTTTAGTGGATGAAGTGGAATCTTATTGTGATTTTGATTTGCAGTTCTCTTACAACTAAGTGATGTTGAGCCTCTTCTCGTGTGTTTATGGCCATCTCTGTGTCTTATGCTGCCCAGGCTGTCCTTGAACTCCTGGGCTCCAGCAATCCTGCCTCAACCTCGCAAGTATCTGGAACTACAGGCTCACATTACCACATGAGTTCTTTGAAGAAATGTTTTTTAATCATTTGCCCTTTTTCTTTTCAGCTGGGTGTCTTTTTAAAAATATCTATTGTTTTAGTTGTAGATGGACATAACATCTTTCTTTTATTTATTTATGTGGTGCTGAGGATCGAACCCAGTGCCTCACTCATGCTAGCAAATGCTCTACCACTGAGCCCCAGCCCCAGCCCCAGCCCCAGGTCATTTGTCTTTATTATTGAGTTGTAATCTTTTAAAATCCCAAGAAGTATTATACGTGTAACTCTATAATCCCTTTCAGGAGTGATGGTGTCCTTTGAGATTTTCAGGAGATCAAAGTCACAATCCCTTTTGGGTAGAAGTTCCTGATCAGATATCTAATTTGCAAACATTTTCTCTCCATTCTGTGGTTGGCTTCTACTTTTTTGAAGGTATCCTTTAAGGTATAAACTTTTTTTTATTTTTTTTATGCCCAATTTATCTTCCATTTTATTGCCTGCGCTCATTCACTGACGCTTACATGTTTCAGTTCCCAAGCTGCTATTTTTCCTAAGAAGGGCAGAGGGTGTTTTGTTCCCAGGAACTCTCCCTTCAAGTCTACCTTAGGGCATTCTCCTCCACAGTGACACAGCTACATGGAGGGAGTGTGCCTGGTGTCCAGGGAGGGGGAACATAGACCAGGTGGAGGGGAGGGTAAACTTAACCCATGCTGCATCTTTCCAAGAACAGGGCTCTGAGGAAGCAGCCAAAGCATAAGAGATTCCACATCATGGAAACATCTGTGCGTCCTTGGACTGGCTACTTTATCCTTGTGACCTCACTTAAGGGATCAGCTTAGACAGTCCCGAGCAAGGGTCCTTAACATGGGTTCCACAGTGTGAGGCAGGCTGCATTTTGGGGGTTAGGACTCCAGGGCCTTCATCAGATTTTCCCAACATCACTAAACAAGAAATGTTCAGAATAACTAGTCAGGGCCTTGCAGATCCCAAAAAACCATCCAGATTCTGTGGTCACGCTTCCTTCTGTCCCTCAGGGTACATACAGCCTCAGAGTTGCTTCCCTCACGCTGAGCAACCAGGAGGTATCGGTTGCCACAGGGCCCAGGGGGATGTCAGAACTCAGCCCAGAGAGCAACCCCCAACTTGTCCCCTCACGATCAGGAGAGGAGCACTCCAGGGGACGGCCTTGGTCAGCCCTGAAGCCACTTCCAGGCAGACGTTGGGCAAGAGGGAAAGAATGCCCGCACTTGGTGGAAGCTCCCCTCTCAGAGAGGCCCCACGTGGCTCGCTCAGGCTGCAGGAAATCGAGGGCAGGAAGAGGGGCTGGGGCCTGAGGGGCCCCCTTGCTCCCATCTGCAGAGCATCAGTGGGGCAGGCGGGTGGGGGTTCACAGGGGGGCCTGGGGAGGAAATGAGAATAAACACCAGTGAGCAGAGAGGGAAGGGGCGGGAGGGGGGGCTGCGGCCTCAGCCCCTTGGCAGCCCATGAAGGGAAGTGACACAATGAGGAATGTGTTTCCCTCGCCCGTCCCCACATGGGGGTGGGAGGCAGAGCCCTGAGAATCGCCAGACCCCACCAGGGGCCAAGGGGCACGTGCTGGAACCACACCAGAGGGGTGGGTTGTGAGGGTGGGGGCCTGGGCCGTAAAACAGTGGGGGGTGGACAGGCAGTAAGGGCCACACTGCGCCAGGCCAGCGGGGTGCTGACACTGCCCGTGTCACTTCCACTCCCTCTGCTCCGCCTGCAGCGTCTGAGAGGGCCTGTCTCTTGCACATTCCTCATGGGTGCCCAGCACTGGGGGCACCTTCCCGGAGCTCCAGCTTCCTCTAGGAAGCTGGTCCCTTCCTGTGGCTTTCTCTTTTTTCTTCAGGGGACTCAGGATTATGGAGGGGGCTGAGTCCTTCATGTGAGAGGGAACTGGCCATGTCCGCCCCCACCCCACTGGAACTGTGCACAAACATGCCCCCTCATGGGACAGCACCTCCCTTCCCTGGACACCCATTTCCTCTTGCCCAGCAGGGAACTGCTCCGTTAACTCCCTCCTGTCCATAATCCAGACAGGTTCTGAGGCTTTGGCAGGCAGAACCAAGACCACCTCCACCCTGCGCCTGTGTCTGGGCTGGAGGGCTGCGGGGCCTTGGATGGCAGGTTGACCTGAGCTCTCTCTCTCTCGTAATCGGTGTCTTTCTGTGCCCTTGTGACGTTGAGGTTGCTCCAGGAGTCACCTACTCACTCTCTGCCTCCTAACCTCCTGGGCCCTTGGGTGAGGGCGGAGAGGATGTTGGAACATGGGCAGTGATCAGGAAGGCTCTGAAAGTGCTCTGTGGGCCTCAACCTGGTTTGAGTTGGGCAGGAAAGACCTGGTTGGCCCTTGTGTTGGTTGGTGATGACCACTGGCCCTTTGGGCATCTCTCTTCCTGACCGTGCCCAGAGTGGAGAACTGGGTCAGGAAGAAAGCCTGTGAGTCAGCATTCAACTTAGTCCTCACTGATCCCCCCAAGAGCCCAGAGGCCCACCAGGGCAGAAAACATGTGCTTATCCACCAGCTACCCTCCCCTGTCCCTTGGAGCAATCTATCTGCAAGGATACAATACTTATAAAATACCTCGTGATGGCCAGGCTCAAGAAGATTGTACGTTTGTGTAGCGATTTTCAAAAGACTCTAAACACCTATGTTCAAAGACTTCCCAAAGCAGCGAGGTCCTCAGGGCAGCTCAGAAATGGAGCGTGTAAGAAGCTGAGGCCTCCTGACTCCCAAGGCAGGGTTCTCTTGACCCTTTGCTTCTACCCAGTTCCTCCTCTGTGGCCCTTCTGAGTCCCTTCCCACCCTGTCTCTTGGCTCCTGCATTGGTTCTAACTTGGTCCCCCAACCCCACTGCCTATCATGGGGGTTGAACCCAGGGCCACGTGCTTGCTAGGCAAATGCTCTACCACTGAGCCACACTCCTGGCTCTTTCCATTTCTTATTTAGAGACAAGATCTCACTGCATTGCTGAGGCTGGCCTCCAACTTGCAATCCTCCTGCCTCATTGCCTGAGTAGCTGGCAATGTTTTTCTGACCAGTACTTCATGATGGCAACCAAGGAGGTTGAGGAGACCTGGCTGGATCAGGAATCCAACTTCCCAATCAGTGATGAGGAGTAGAGATTTAGAAGGAAATCAAGTCCCAAAAGAAAGCCAGTATAAGGTGGTATCCCAGAGGGGTTGAGGTGTGAGGGCTTTCCCACTGTCTCCCACAGGGACCTAAGGAACAATGTCATCAGCACTGTGCAGCCTGGAGCCTTCCTGGGCCTAGGGGAGCTGAAGCGTTTGTAAGTGGCATGTTCTCTCCGACACATACACACACCTCCCACCGCTCCCCTTTCCCCAAATCCAATGAGCAACCACCCCTCCTACCCACCCCAAACTCTCCCTTCTTCTCTACACCCCCAGCCCCTATTCAGCTGACATTTTAAGCCAGCTGTGGCACTGGGCCCCAGCCCACTCCCCACGCTAGTCCCTCCAGCTGCACACATGCGCCAGCCATCCCATGTGCTGCCACATAGCCGACTTCTTCAGTATGTGTCTCCCTAGAGATCTTTCCAACAACCGGATTGGCTGTCTCACCTCTGAGACCTTCCAAGGTCTTCCCAAGCTTCTCCGACTGTGAGTAAGGGGTGAAGGGTATGAGATGGGAGCTGGATGGAGGGTTGGGGAGGAAGAAGGCAATGCTAGACCCTTACAGGTCCCTACATTCTCTTCTCTCATCCCTCCCCCACTCTGACCCAAGGAGACCCTAAGATCCCGTCTCACTGTTCCCTGCCCCCTGCAGAAACATATCTGGAAACATATTCTCCAGTCTGCAACCCGGGGTCTTTGATGAGCTGCCAGCCCTTAAGATTGTGTGAGTACCTTTCCTAGCCCAGGACCAGACCCCTGCTCCCTTCCTCTGCTCAGGAGGGAGTCACATAAACATCGTGACCACTGTGGACCGCCTGATGAGTAGGCAGACAGCAGTGCCTGGAACCCTACCAGAATCAGCATGCCCTTGGTAATGGTGGTGGCACACACATACCCAAGTTTGCCCTCTCCGGCCTTGGTCCCATCCCCACGCCATGAGTCCACATTCCCTCTACTCAACTCCGTGACTCCTCTATCCACTCTGCAGAGACTTTGGCACAGAGTTCCTGACCTGTGACTGCCACCTTCGCTGGCTGCTGCCCTGGGCCCGGAATCACTCCCTGCAGCTGTCGGACCACACACTCTGTGCCTATCCCAGCGCCTTGCGTGCCCAGACCCTGGGCAGCCTCCAAGAGGCTCAGCTCCGCTGTGGTGAGCAAGCCCTCAATCTGCATACCTACAGGGACCCTGTCTGTCCTCACACCCCAGACACAAGCCCTGTCCCTCACATATGGCCCTGATGGCTTGAGGCTTTCTTGGCTCTCTGTATGTCTGTGTGATGAGCAGTGTCCTCTGGGTCTTCCTCTCTCCCTCAGCCCCCCCAGGGGGCTGCCCTCCATTTGCTTTTCTAAATGTCCTTTACGGCTGTTTGCTTATTCCTGTTTTTGTCTGGTCCCAACCTCTTGGATAACATGCCTACTGGGAGCCCTTTTCTTTGCCCAAAACCTGCCTGCTCTTCTCACTTGCTCCAGACTTTCTCTTGACCCTTTTTCTTCCTAGCCCAGGGCGGATACACACCAAGGGGCCCAGCACTGCCCTAGTGGAGTCTCACATGCACATGCAGGTTCACACGTGAGCATTCCAGCCTAGCTACCTGGTGTCTCCTCCACAGAGGGGGCCCTGGAGCTGCACACACACCACCTCATCCCATCCCTGCGCCAAGTGGTGTTCCAGGGTGACCGGCTGCCCTTCCAGTGTTCTGCCAGCTACTTGGGCAACGACACCCACATTCGCTGGTACCACAACCGGGCCCCTGTGGAGGGTGATGAGCAGGCAGGCATCCTCCTGGCTGAAAGCCTCATTCATGACTGCACCTTCATCACCAGGTACAGGCCTTGCTGCCCCTTCTTAGCCCACAGCACAGGGTGACAATAGGCATAGTACCCACCATCTGTCCCCAAAGGACCTAGGCCCAGGCACCTTCCCATGTGTGTGCATGTGTTTATGGAGAGCTAAGGGTCAGACAAATCGTCTGCATAGAAGCTAGAAATTTAATGCCTAGCCAGGCGTGGTGGTGCATGCCTGTCATCCCAGCAGCTTGGGAGGCTGAGGCAGGAGGATCGTGAGTTCAAAACCAGCCTCAGCAAAAATGAGGTGCTAAGCAACTCAGTGAGACACTGTCTCTAAATAAAATACAAAATAGGGCTGTGGCTGTGGCTCAGTGGTCGAGTGCCCCTAAGTTCAATCCCTGGTACTCCCTGCCCCCACCAAAAAAGAAATTTAATGCCTAATAGAAAAAAAAAAGTGACATTTGACACTTCTTTAGTGATTAACAATGTCTGTGGTGGCTCTCATCTGTATTATCAGGTGTAATCTTTGTGTTAGATCTGTAAGAGTTATGATTATCTTCATAATAAAGATAGAGGAACTGAAACTCAGAAACACAGTACCGTAAGGCCAATCGAAATCAGAAGAGCATGCACTGCTATCTCTCACTTTATTAAGGAATAAAGAACCTGAAGCGGGTGAACTGGCCAGGGCCATGGAGGGAAGGTGGCAGGCTGGGCCTGAGAGTGCCTCACTGAGCCAGCTCCTGCCTTCTGCCCACCTGCAGCGAGCTGACCCTGTCTCACATCGGCGTGTGGGCCTCAGGCGAGTGGGAATGCTCCGTGTCCACGGTCCAGGGCAACACCAGCAAGAAGGTGGAGATTGTGGTGCTGGAGTCCTCGGCCTCCTACTGCCCTGCTGAGCGTGTTGCCAACAACCGTGGGGACTTCAGGTTCGTGCTGCTCCACTCTGCAGAGAACTGCCAGGAGAGATCCAGCCACATTTCCACCACATGCTGCCCCAGTCCCCATCCCTGCTTTCACACCCGAGAGTGGCCAAGGGCTCCCCACTGTTCTCTTCAGAGATCCCAAAGACTCCCTTCTTGTCATTCAGGCTGAAGTCCTGCTGTTGGATCTTGAGAAACATTATCTTTATAGATTCACTCACCAGTTGCAATGTCCTGCTCAAAACACAATGGGAGCCAGGTGCAATAGCTCATGCCTATAATCCCAGGGGCTCAAGAGACTGAGGCAGGAGGATCATGAGTTCAAAGACAGCTTCAGCAAAAACGAGGCACTACGTAACTCAGTGAGACCCTGTCTCTAAATAAAATACAAAATAGGGTTGGGGATGTGGTCAAGTACCCCTAAGTTCAATCCCTGATACACTCCCCTCAAAAAAAACCCCAGAAAACAAACAAAAAGACATAATGAGCTTTCCTCCCTCCCCTCTCCCTCGTTTCCTTCTTTCCCTGGGGCACTTTATCACCAACCACATTTCCAGTGCTTTTAATTAATTAATTTATTTATATATTGAGAAGTGTTCTCGATAAATTGTGAGGCCAACCTCAAACTTGTGATATGTGGTATCCCAAGTTGCTTGGATTACAGGTATGTGCCACCATGCCTAACCACACAATGGCTTTTCCCCCCACCTATTTTGTTTATTTATCTTTATGTGATGCTGAGATTTGAACCCAATGTCTCACATGCACTAGGCAAGTGTTCTACCACTGAGTCACAAACCCAGCCTCCACAATGGCTTTTAAAATTGCTCCCTTAGAGGCTGGGGATATAGCTCAGTGGTAGGGCACTTACCTAACATGTGCAAGGCCCTGGATTTGATCTCTAGCACCATAAAAAAAAAAAAAATGTGTTCCTCGTATTAATAGTTTGCAAAGGTTTCCCACAAACTGTATCACATCTTAATATCCCCAACAGCCCTCTCTATAAAGCAGGGCAGGTATTATTCTCCCCTTGTATAGCTGAGAGTACTAAGGCTCAGAAAGGGTAAGTGGCCTGCCTAAGGCCATAGCTAATAACAGACGGAACTTGAACTTGAACTCAGAGTTGCATTCCTCATCACCTGTGAAAGTTCTAGAAAGTAGAACTTGGGAACACCTTGAAGACCACTGAACATCCTCTCCTAGGTCCTTCCCAAAGGCCCCAGAGGTCTGGCACTACAGTTCTAAGGGCAGTGGTGGTGGTGGTGGGGGGTCCCAAAGAGCCTGAGTCTTCAGTATCTTCCAACCTCTGTCCCCAGGTGGCCTCGAACTCTTGCTGGCATCACAGCCTACCAGTCCTGCCTACAGTATCCCTTTACCTCGGTGCCCCTGAGTGGGGGCGCTCCAGGCACCCGAGCCTCCCGCCGATGTGACCGAGCTGGCCGCTGGGAACCCGGGGACTACTCTCATTGTCTGTACACCAATGACATCACCCGGGTGCTCTATACCTTTGTGCTGGTGAGGCTGGGAGAGGAGGGGGCAGGGAGCAGCCCTTCAGCTCTGGTTCTAGGGATGGGACGGTTTGAAGCCTCATGACCTGCAGGGGAGGGAAGTCCAGCTCGAAGGCTGCTCTGCTGTATCTCCTGCGTCCAGGGTGTGCTCAGTGAGGGGTGTGCACAGGGAGGGTTGTGGGTCAGCCACCTTGTCCCTGGTGCTGTCTTTGAGTTTCTAATAAGACCACCCTCCACCCCTTTTTATCTGCTAACACATCGATGTTTGGCACTGGCAAGGGGAGTTCCTATCTTACAAACCTTGCAGGTGCTCTAGGACCCTCTCCCAGGCACTGTCCTGAGCACCAGCATCAAAGAAAGGGGCCCCTAGGGACAATTCTAGGGCAGAAAGAACAAGACTGGACGATCCTCTTTCTTTCCTTAACACCCCAGATGCCCATCAATGCCTCCAATGCGCTGACCCTGGCCCACCAGCTGCGAGTGTACACGGCTGAGGCTGCCAGCTTCTCGGACATGATGGATGTAGTCTATGTGGCTCAGATGATCCAGAAATTTTTGGGTTATGTCGACCAGATCAAAGAGGTGAGATTCAACTAGTCCACTGAGGACCCCAGACACCGCCCTATCATTGGTTCAGGTCACTATCACACCCCAGCCACTGGTCCCGAAACCTACTCCTGCACTCAGTGACCACCCTCCCCTCTGTAGCTGGTGGAGGTGATGGTGGACATGGCCAGTAACCTGATGCTGGTGGATGAACACCTGCTGTGGCTGGCCCAGCGCGAGGACAAGGCCTGCAGTGGCATCGTGGGTGCCCTGGAGCGCATCGGGGGTGCTGCCCTCAGCCCCCATGCCCAGCACATCTCTGTGGTAAATGGGTCAGCGTGGAAGGGATTCCCTTGGGGCTGAGCACTGAGAGGGTCATCAGAGTCAACTGGGGCCAACACTCATGATTCATAGAAGAGAAGCACTTCCTTCTCTGAGATGTGCCTTCCAGGCTTCAGCTAAGAAGAACAGCCAAATTGGCTAAGCTCTGAGTTGTCAGGGGCAGTGCCAAGGGCGAGTGGCAGTGTAGAAATTGCACAAGAGTTCCTGGTGGGGAACTGAGCTGGAGGGCTAGTCTGGTGGACATAAACAGGAGGAAGGAGCAGAAGGAGCAGGAAGAAGGCTTGGTAGCAGGGCACACAGCACTTATGATGCAGTGAGAGAAGTCACTGAGAAGAGTGTGACATTTCCATTTGGGTGGAATTAACAACCATGGTAGAGTTTCTTCTGCATATACACTAGGCATTTCAGGAGATACATAGGAAGTTAGACATGGACCCTGCTCTAGAGCTGAATTAAGGCGATAGAAGTAGCAAATGCTACCAGGTGACCACGGGAGTACCAGTGCTTTAGGAGGAGGGAGGAGGCTTGTGGTCAGGTTGGGTGGGACATTCCATGGTACGTGTAAGACTGGGCATGCTTTGAAAAGATAGATAGTGAAGAATAAAGGGTAATGGGCACAGCCTGAGCAGATCTGCAGAGGGAATGTGCAGTCTCCAGCACTGTGTGTGGGAGGGGTGACAAGTTCTCTGTCCCTAGAACTCAAGGAATGTGGCATTGGAGGCCTACCTCATCAAGCCACACAGCTATGTGGGCCTGACCTGCACAGCCTTCCAGAGGAGGGAAGGAGGACTGTCAGGTGGACGGCTGGGAGGCCCTGGCCAGAACGCCCTGCCCGAACCTGAGCCCCCAGCTGATCAGCAGCTCCGCTTCCGCTGCACCACCGGGAGGCCCAACATTTCTCTGTCATCCTTCCACATCAAGGTGGGCACTAGGTGCCGAGGTGTGGGGACTGGAGGTACAGATGGTGGAGGTGGGTGGAGTGAGCAGATGCAGGGGCTGGGAAAGTGGGAGGTGAAAGGGGGGAGGAGAGTAGAAGCCGGAGGATGTAGGAAGACCTCAGAGCTCAGAGGATGCTGAGTATCTCTAAGGAGCTCCTATGTCCCCCCCAGAACAGCGTGGCCCTGGCCTCCATCCAGCTGCCCCCTAGCCTGTTCTCATCCCTTCCGGCTGCCCTGGCTCCTCCAGTACCTCCAGACTGCACCCTGCAACTCCTCGTCTTCCGAAACGGCCGCCTCTTCCGCAGCCATGGCAACACCTCCCGCCCAGGAGCTGCTGGGCCTGGCAAGAGGCGTGGTGTGGCCACCCCAGTCATCTTTGCAGGAACCAGTAAGGGACTGAACTCCCAGCATACGTCTGCCTGGTGCCCCTCATTCTGCCCTCCCCTCTACCCAGAGTCCCTTACTGCCCGAGTTGAGTTAGCAGAGGATGGTGGGTTCCTCACCTTTTCCCAAGAGGAGGGCAGAGATGTCCCATAAAAGAAGGGTTGGTGGAGAAAAGGCTCAGGGAACACTGGAATTTATGTCCCAGGTTTGTCACATTTCATGAGGGCTGTAAACATAACCCCTCAACCCATTCCCTCCAACACACCAAAACACACGAGCTTCTTGCACTGCAACACACAGCCCCAGGCAGGAAGCATGAGCACCTTCTGCAGCTCAGTATGAAGCTTGGCACAACAGGGAATAAAACATCTAGGCTGGGGCCCCTGTCCTCGTAGAGGCCACCATCTCACTGAGCAACAGGAGGCTGTGTAACATGCCAGGGGAACAACAGAGGTTCCTGGAGTCTTCTGAAGAGACATCATGGGTGAGAACTGTCCTAAAAAGGCAAGATGGCTCTGGCATTATGGTCAGAGGTGGGACTGGTACAGTGGGCCTTGAGGAATGGTCAGGATTTCAGTAAGGGAAGATGGAGAGCAGGGCAGGAGGAGTAACGTGAGCAGAGCTCTGATGAGTGGGACACACTGTGCCAAACTCTGCCTTGCTTAGGGGTTGGCCCATCCTCAACTAGCCGGTTCCACCAAGGCAGCTTCCTGCAGGCCAGCTGCCCGCCACCCCACGTGCCTTTTTTTTTTCCTATTCCCCTCCGCCCGTAGTACTAGGGATCAAGTCCAGGGGCATTCTAACACTGAGCTACAGCCCCAGCCCTTTTTATTTTGAGACAGGGTCTCACTAAGTTGCCAAGGCTGGTCTGGAACTCGGAATCCTATGGCCTCAAGCCTCTCAAGTCACTGGGGTTACAGGCATGCATCACCAAGGCCCGCCATGCCTTTTTTCTATCTGTGATTCATCCCGCTGATCCTCCCACCCTCCAGGCTCTGGGCTTATTTTCCAGTCTCTCTCCAACTTCAGTCCCGCCCACACACTGCCACCAGATTCATCTTCTTACAACATCCTGTGCACATCAGAGAGCCCCTTGAAATTCTTGGTGGTTTCCCATCATCAGAACTGCCTTCCTCCACGTGCCATTCAGGGGCCTACGTGACTTGGCTCCAGGACCTTCTCACAGCCGGAAGGTGTTGCTGTCACCTCTCTGGGGTTCCCTTCCCATTCTTAGAATAGGCCGTTTCCATTCTGGCCAGGAATGCTCACTGAGGCCCTGACGTGTGCCAGACTGTGCTGGGATTAGAACACACCTGAGTGCAGACAGTTGTGTCCTTGTCTAGGAGAAACATATACTTCAGCAAAGGAGACAGGCATTGAAGAAGTCATTGGAAGTGGACGGCCATGTGAGGTGTCTGGAGCATTCGTTATGAGGAACAGCTGAACCTGGTTAGGGCCTAGGGAAGGCTTTTCTGAAAAGTGAGGTTTCCAACAAGATTCAAAGGATGAGAACCACCTTTGGGAAGGTCAGAGTCAGCGTCAGCAGCCTCATGGGCTCACTGAACTGTGTGCACAGAGGTGGGTGGTTTAGGAGCCTGTGGTTTCGTGTCTCAGGCAGATTCCTTCTTGACCCTCTGTGCAGGGCCCCTCTCTCTTGTTGGGAATACCTTCACACACACCCCCTTTAGCTAACCACCCTCTTCTGCTTTTACAAGCACCTGTTCCATTCATGTCCCTCCTGCCTCCTGCCTGCCCTCCTCCTTGTCCACTCCAACCCACTTTCCCTCCCTCTCAGGAGACAACAGACTCCTCCTTTTACTTGATTTTTTTTTTTTGGTACTGGGGATTGAACTCAGGGGCACTTAACCACATCCCCCAACCTTTTTTCTTTTTTGTATTTTTTAAGGATTTTTTTTTTAGTTGTAGATGAACACAATACTTTTATTTATTTGTTTTTATGTGGTGCTGAGGATTGAACCCAGTGTCTCACATACACTATGCAAGTGCTCTACACTGAGTGACAACCCTAGTCCCCCTTTTTCATATTTTATTTAGACAGGATCTTGCTTTGTTGCTTAGGGCCTTGCTAAGTTGTTGAGGTTGGCTTTAAATTCATGATCTTGCCTCTCAGTCCCCCAAGCCTCTGGGGTTACAGGCATGTGTCACCATGCCTGGCATCACCTGATCTTTATTCCCTCCACATTAACTTCTCTCTCCCTGCCCCTGAGCACCCCAGTCCAAGTTGGCTCTTCTTAGAGGACAACACCACCTCTCATTGGGCACCTAGAGTAGATCTCCTCTTCACCCCTATCTAGTCTCCCAAGTTAGACTGAGGTCCATACTTGGCATCCAGCTCTGCCCTGAAGGCCAGCAGTGCCCCACCCAGCAGGGGTCTGATACATCTCTGGCAGCTACTGCAGCTGCAGCTTCCTCCCCACTGATCCAGCCTCTCTGGCAGCCTGGTGTGTATCCATGTAGACTTCCCTTTCCCCTGTAGGTGGCTGTGGCGTGGGAAACCTGACTGAGCCTGTGGCTGTTTCACTGCGGCACTGGGCTGAGGGGGCTGACCCCATGGCAGCTTGGTGGAGCCAGGAGGGGCCTGGGGGATGGAGCTCTGAGGGCTGTCGGCTCCGCTCCAGTCAGCCCAATGTCAGCTCCCTACACTGCCAGCACCTGGGCAACGTGGCTGTCCTCATGGTGGGTATCATGGGGGCCTGGAGGTGGGAAGGCAAGGGCACAAGCAAGTACAGGAGGTAGATGGGGTCCTCTGATTGCCTGGGACCATGGTGAAATACAGAAAGGACAGCAGCTTTGTTGAGCCCCATAACTGTCAGGACTCATGGAAAATGGGTCTCTGGCCTCTCCCATATCCCTGTCTTTCAGGGCCAGGGAGGGTCACCTCTTTGCCCTTTTCTAGAGAGATGGATCTAAAACTACCCAGTCTGACTCTCACATCCTGTATTTTCTGAGACCCAGATTCTTAAAGTAGGAAAAAAAAAATCTGGGAACTTTTCTCCTCTTTCTGACCATCCCCTCCCTCATCACATTTCATACCATACTTTCTCAGATGCTAAGCTGGCTTGCTCCTGTGTCAGACAGAACCTTCTCCATTTCCTCATCTGATTTGACTTCCTCAGATATGGAGCCGGCATGCTGCTATGTCACAGACAGAACCTTCTTCCTCTTGAAAAGTTCCCAGAAAAGCAGGACACTGGGAGGGGGAAGGCGGGCAGTAGACTGTCAGTATTCCCTAAAGCTGACTTCCTGAGAGTGGATGTCCTGATGTTTCCATCTGGGCCTACCTGGATGGACTCAGCACCAACCAACTCTCAGGTTCCATGCTAGCAGGGCTCAGGAAGAAGGAAAATGGCCTGGGCGGGGACTGAACAGGTTGGCTTGTTACTCTTACTTATTTCCTCTTTCCCAGGAGCTGAGTGCTTTCCCCAGGGAGGCAGGGGGCTCTGGGGCTGGGTTGCATCCTGTCGTGTACCCGTGCACAGCCCTGCTGCTGCTCTGCCTCTTCTCCACCATCATCACCTACATCCTCAACCACAGGTGGGAGCTGATGCAGGAAAGGAGGGAGAGGGGGGATGGGAGCAGGTGTCACCAAGGACTGGCAGGTGTTTCTTTCTCAGGTGGGTCCACATGACTTAGCCAGGCTCTTGTCTAGTATTGTATCTAAAGGTTGGAGAATTATGTGGGGAGTTAAGGACTTTCTGTCCTGTGGCCTTGGTCACACTCACACACACATGCACATGCATAGATATCTGCCTTCCCCCCCTCCCCGTTAGCTCTTCCAGTGTCCTTGGGACTCCATAGGCCTACCTTGTGTTGGACAGCCCATTAATGAAAGACTCTTTTTGGGGCAGCTCTATTCATGTGTCCCGGAAGGGTTGGCACATGCTGCTGAACCTGTGTTTCCACATGGCCATGACCTCTGCTGTCTTTGCCGGGGGCATCACACTCACCAACTACCAGATGGTCTGCCAGGCGGTAAGCAGAAAGGGCTAGGGGCCCCAGGATGAGTGATAGCAGCCTAGGCTTAGAGTAGGGAGATGTACAGCAATAAAGAGGCTCATGGGAAGAGGCTCCAGCTCCGCTGTTCTCTCTGTGCCAGCCTTGGAGGGTGGGTGGAGGTGGCACAGAGAATGAGAAGGCATGGTAAGAACCAGATCAGAGAAAATAAGAGATGGGGCTTCAAAGTGGAGAGTGGGGATCACAATGGAGGTGGGTTAGGGACAAGCCAGACAGACAGCAATGGCAGGGTGCTTGAAAATATGTGGGGCAGGAGAGAACCTTGGGTGGAAGCAGAGGGAATAGCAACAGATACAGAAGCTTAGTGAGTATCTAGGTCATGATCTGGGTAAAAAGAAAGAGCTGTGGGAGTGGGGGCTGGAAACACTGGGAGGGGTGGGAGCATACTGTCAGGGCGGAGGCTCTGAGGTTGCCCGGTCATAGCAGCCCAGGTCCCCCAGCCTCAGTGCCTTGACCCTGCAGGTGGGCATCACTCTGCACTACTCTTCATTGTCCACACTGCTCTGGATGGGGGTGAAGGCCCGAGTCCTGCACAAGGAGCTCACCTGGAGGGCACCCCCTCCACAAGAAGGGGACCCTGCCCCGCCTGCTCCCCGCCCCATGCTCCGGTACATACTTTCAACTGTCAGCTTTGCAACCAGAGAGGGACTCAGGCTGGTGTAGCAAAGCTCCCAGGGTGGATGCAGAGTAGATGCAAGATCCTTGGAGATCACTCTCCAAAGACAGAAGAGGCAATGCACTTGGTGCAGACAGGTTACATGGGCTGTGGAGTGGGTCCTTCTTGCAAGCTTTTCAGATGTGACAAGGTCAGGGAAGGAGGTAACTCCAAAAGACATTGGACAGGGATCATGAAAACCTGAGTGGCAGCTGGGACTTTTCTATACTGTTTAGGGTCAGAGAGAGCAAGATTGTTCTCGGTCAAGTCCTGTAGGAACCTATTAAGCCAGCATCTCTGGCAAAAACAATTCTGACAAGATTCAAGGGGAAAGAGGCTGGGACAAAGATATCAGGTCAAGGGTTCAGAGTTCCTGGATCTCCTTTTCCTTCTCCCATCTTGCTGATCTCCAAACCCCATTCCTCTCCAGGTTCTACTTGATTGCTGGAGGCATTCCACTCATCATCTGTGGCATCACCGCTGCAGTCAACATCCACAACTACCGGGACCACGGTCCCTAGTGAGCACCACTTCCTTCTGCCCCAAACCTACCCATGGTCGCTGGATGCCTTCTATACCATAGGGAGGCATAACTGGTCAGGCCTACCTTGCCAGGGACCCCACCTAATCTCATGCATGTTGATTAAGCCCGGAGCTGCCTCTGCACTTCCCATATCCTATCTCCCCAACCACCTCCGCTTGTGGGTCCTGTGTCAGATGTGCTGCTCCTCATCCTCATCCACTGCCTCTGTGTCTCCCCTCAGCTGCTGGCTGGTGTGGCGTCCTAGCCTCGGAGCCTTCTACATCCCGGTAGCTTTGATTCTGCTGATCACCTGGATCTACTTCCTGTGTGCAGGGCTGCATTTGCGGGGTCCTCTGGCACAGAGCACAAAGGCAGGCAACAGCAGGATCTCCTTGGAGCCTGGAGAGGAGATGAGGGGTTCCACCCGACTCAGGAGCAGCGGTGCCCTTCTGAGTGACTCAGGCTCCCTTCTGGCTACTGGGAGCGCTGGAGTGGCGACTCCCGGGCCCCTGGAGGACGGTGACGTCCTCTATTCTCCGGGAGTCCAGCTGGGGGCGCTGATGACCACACATTTCCTGTACCTGGCTATGTGGGCCTGCGGGGCTCTGGCAGTGTCCCAGCGCTGGCTGCCCCGGGTAGTGTGCAGTTGTCTGTATGGGGTGGCGGCCTCTGCCCTGGGCCTCTTCGTCTTCACTCATCATTGTGCCAGGCGCAGGGACGTTAGGGCCTCCTGGCGTGCCTGCTGTCCTCCTGCCTCGCCTTCGGCCTCCCACACCCCACCCCGAGCCCTGCCCGCCCCCCTAGAGGACGGTTCCCCTGTGCTGGGGGAGAGGCCCGCCTCCCTCAAATCCTCTCCCAGCGGCAGCAGCGGCCACATGCCACCACTGGGCCCCTGCAAGCTCACCAACCTACAGCTGGCCCAGAGTCAGGTGTGCGAGGCAGGGGTTGCAGCACGTGGGGAAGGGGAGCCAGAGCCCACGGGCTCCCGGGGGAGCCTTGTTGCCCGCCACCCCAACAACTTGCACCATGGGCGCCGAGTGCACAAGAGTCGGGCCAAGGGGCACCGCGCGGGGGAAGCTGGGGGCAAGAACCGGCTCAAGGCCCTGCGTACAGGAGCGGCCCCCGGGGCGCCAGAGCTGCTATCCAGCGAGAGCGGCAGCCTGCACAACAGCCCTTCCGACAGCTACCCAGGCAGCAGCCGCAACAGCCCGGGCGCCGGCCTCCCGCTGGAGGGCGAGCCCATGCTCACCCCATCCGAGGGCAGCGACACCAGCGTCGCACCACTCCCGGAGACCGGGCGGCCGGGTCAGCGCCGCAGCGCCAGCCGCGACAATCTCAAAGGCGGCGGCGCGCTGGAGAAAGAAAGCAAGCGCCGCTCGTACCCGCTCAACACAGCCAACCTGAACGGCGCCCCCAAGGGGGGCAAGTACGACGATGTCAACATGACAGGCGCAGAGGTGGCTGGGGGCGGTTGCATGAAGACAGGCCTCTGGAAGAGCGAAACCACCGTCTAGGGCAGGGGCGGGGGACGCTTTAGTATAGGCCGGTCACAAGGGCTCATACCGGGGCCCTGAAAGACGTCTACCGGTACGTCAACAGGTTTGAGGTGGCCATCCCGATGGCTGCATGTGAGCCCACCAGCTTTAGTCTCGTGGAGGCTGGGAGGAGATTGGCAGATGTTTGCCACATGCCTGGAGGGCCACCACTGCAGTAGCGACAGACAATCCTAGAAACAAAAGTGATACATGTCCGTCCAGCTCAGGCCAGTTTTGATGGTCAAGTTCTTGGTGGCCTCCCAGAAAAGGGAGAAAGCCTTATCAGTCTATGGAGTAACCCGCAAATAGAGTGAAGGGCACTGCACAGCCCAGGTGGGCTTTTAAGTTCTCCCCACAGTCCCATCCACACTGCCTTACTAGAGAGACACAGATGAAGGGAGGTAGCCTGAGAACCACATTATTCCTCATCGCCCTCTTCTGGCAAGGTGGGTGGATCACTGCCTAGATCCTGGGCCATTTTTCCTCCCCAGGTTTTGGCTGAGGGAGCCATCCTAGCAGATGAGCCAGGTGTCAGGTAACAGGTGCTGCTTTTTGGGATTTACTATGCAATAAAGAGGGGGCAGTGTAAAAGGCAGCTTTGCAAATCAGCTAATCCTAGGGGAGAGGAGGTGCACAATTAGGGAGAGACACCATCCCCATGGAGTGGTACACAAACCCTACAGCAGGGCTCAGCAGCAGTGCCTCAGGACAAAGCCTAGGTCATATATCTGAGAAGCTGACTGCCACATGTCCCATGGGCTTAAGTGGAGGGAGCTGGTACATGGATATGGGTGGAATCTACAAATGCTCTGAAGTGCAGCTCCACCCTAACATTGCAGGTGGTGTCTGGAAAAGCACTTATTGTTCAATTAAGAACTATTTCCCAGTCTGGGCCTTCCAACATCAAGGAAGAACATCTCCTTGCCTCCATGAGCCACATGGGAGAGTCACCCCATAATCTCTTTCTCAATTCCACAGTAGGGAGAAACCCCCAAATGTCAAACCAGCTCCTGGACTCAGAAGCCCAAGCCCAACCTAGAGGTAATGGCTAGGGTTCCTGCAGCTCATCAAGGGCCAGTGCCTTCACTACTTTTAAAATTTCAGCACCCATATTTTCCCCAACCTAAATGGCAACCACCAGTCTTTTACTATAGGACCAAATGAAGTAAAGGGAACCTTGGGGCTTGTGAATAGCAACAGGGAACCCAGATCTGGTCCAAGTCCCCTCCTTGTCTTCATATCACCCTGGCCTGACCACCAAGTGGAAGAAGACACGGGGGAAGGGAGAAACCCATGCTTCTTGAGATGGGTCTTGTTATTTATGCTTGCTGCACAGACAATATTAGGGGGAAAAAAAAAAAAGCTTTGTATTATTCTTCCACATACGCTGGCTGCTGTTTACATACCCTGCCAATGCCTTAGCACTGGAGAGCTTTTTGCAATACTCTGGGGAAAGGGGAGGGAGGGAATGAAAAGTGCCAAAGAAAACATGTTTTTAAAAGCTCGGGTTTTATACAATAGAATGTTTTCTAGCAGATGCCTCTTGTTTTAATATATTAAAATTTTGCAAGACCCTTTGAGCTATAGCCATAGTCCACACACAGTCCTTTTGTTAATGAGGTAGAGGATTTCATGACACCATACACAAACCCACCAGTACCTAGAATGGATATGGGGCAAAGAATTCTCCAGTTATTGCTCTTGAGGCTGGATAGTACTGACAGTACCAGCCACCCCACAGAAGTGCCACTAAGGCAGCCATACTAGGCCTGCAAAACTATCGATGTGTTTAATGCAAAAGAGGCTGGCATTTCCACATCAGGAGGAAGCCAGTTCACATCCCACAGAATGTGAACACATGCAACTTGATCTGCACCAAGGGAGACTCTTTTCCACTTGTAGTCACTCCTCCCAGCTTCTACTCCAGGACTTCCAGTCCAACTAACTGTAGTACCACTCTTGATCCCTTTACACAAGACAATATCCAAGGGCTTGTATATACCCATTTCCTTGAATTTGACAGGCCTATTATCCAGTTGCTGTCAGGAAGTAAGGTACCTCCAGTGGCTGTGCATCAAGGAGGATTAGGGACACTTGTGGAAGCTTGGCTAGCAGCTTGGGCTCTCTCAAAGTCCCTAACCTCCTGAGGGGTACGCAAATACTGCTCTATTTCACTATCAGAGATGTTCTCATCTCCAGTAACTGTGGATACAGGGAGTACCGGACAGATCCGCTTTGGAGGCTTTAACATGCAGGGTGGGAGAAGAAGGGCAGGACTAGCTGGCCTTTTCCCCTTGCGCAGATCTAAGGAGCTATCCCCCACCTCCTCTTCTCCATGGTTTTGCTCCTGCCCTTGCCCCTGCTGCTCCTTCTCCTCCTCCGTTTCTGCTGTTCCATCCCGAAAGGCCATGCGGATCAGCATGTGACGGTGCTGAAGAAGGTCACCAATGTACTTCACTACAGACCGCTTGTCAAGTTTCAGAACCTGCAACCATGCCAGTTGGTCAGCCATCCGCAGCAACACAGCCAGCAGCTCCTGCAAGCGAGATGCAGCAGGGTACGGGAGGTCCACGTTTGCCAATTTACAAAATCGGGCAAGGGAACATGTCAGACGATCTGAAGGCTGCAGAGACTGCCACGCCAGGAAAGTAGCTGCAGTGATGACAGGCAAGGGATGCCGCCCAGTCACCAGCCACGTCTCATTTGCCAGTTCTACCAGTTGCAAGGTTCGAGACAGCATCTTATCTTTGTCTTCCACGTATTTGGCTGGCACTGATGCGGAGACTTGAAAGAGTTTGAAGCTGAAATAAGCAAAATAAGGGTCAGTTCTCAATGATGATGGCTGGTGGGGTAGTCTGCTCTATCAGGATGAGGAAGGGCAGGCCACTCAAGGAGGGAAAGCTATTCTGACCTCTTGGGAACACTCAAGTTTACTGACAGCAAATTCATAGAGGTAGTCGAAGAAAGCATCAAGGTACTATCACTTGAGCACCTCCCTGACAGTCACTATTCTAAGTGCTCTACAATGTTCTCTCATTTCATCTTCATAAAAATGTACCTAGTTATATGCATTTAGAGTTGAAACTCAGCCCCTAGTCATCTAGCTAGGAAGTAATCAAGCTTCAACCATTATTTTATACACACACACACACACACACACACACACACACACACACACACATATTTAGGTGCTGGGGATCAAACCTAGGGTCTTTCATATGCTAGGCAAGCATTATACCACAGGGGTACACCCCTAACCATTACTTTTTTATTGTTGTTGTGGTGGTGGTGGTGCTGCTGGGAATCTACTATACTTGTTAGAAAAAATAATCTAGGTGTGGTGGCGCACACCTGTATCTCAGTGGCTTGGGAGGCTGAGGCAGGAGGATCTAGAGTTCAAAGACAGCCTCAGCAATAGAAAGGCCCTAAGCAACTTAGTGAGACCTTGTCTCTAAATAAAATACAAAATAGTGCTAGGGATGTGGTTCAGTGGTCACAGTGGCCCCTGAGTTCAATCCTTGATACCAAAGAAAAACAAAAACAAACTAAAAGAACACAGCTACTTAAAAAATAAAATAAAATAAAAAGACTTAGCTTCTAACCCCAGTCCTTCCATTAACTAATATCCTTTCAGCTCCACTTACAGATGATCCTGCTGAGGCAGGGCACTGCACACAGCCACACATGCCCCATACCATGCAATTCCCAGAACTGCCATTCATAAAGCATGTAACAGGAGTAGAGCAACACAGCAGCCTTGTGCCAAGGTTAAGAACTACTTTTCCTACATCATTAAGGTTGCTGTGAAAGCAATGAAATTTGAAACTTATAAAATTCTAGAAATATATAACAGTATTAATCTCATTAATAGTGGGAACAAGATAGTTTTCTTCCACATCCTTTTAACTGAGCTCTGATAACAAACAAAAACCCTTCAGTTAAAAAGAATTTAGGTATAAGGATATAACTCATCTCAGCGTCTCTTCCTAGGCAGGTACCTGCTACAATAAGTCTTCACCAAATCTGCCAGGCACAAGGATGGCACGTCCAGCCCCAGGAGCTTCACTATCTGCATGTAAGTGCCAGAAAACACATCCAGATCTGCATACAATAGGGCACAGATGGTTCCCATGGTTAGGGGCCAATTATGCTGCCGGCAGGTGATTAAAACACAGCATCCAACCAACACCTCCTTCTTCTGCAGCCTAGCAGCTCGGATGCCAGAGTGCCGATATGCCTGTTGGTAGTAAGCAATTGCTGTATCCTCAAACGTTGGTGGCAACTGCAGAACTCGACAAAGGTCTCTCACCCGGCGGAGACCTAGGAAAACCCACAGCAAGAGTTAGAACGGTCAAAGGAACTAGTGTGTATCTCCTAGCAAGTTCTGCTAGGGTTTCATTCAGTTCTGCTAAACCTGTTACAGATACCAAATGCAAAAATGACCTTTCTGCATGAACAGAACACTCTCCTACCCCTACCCCACCCAACCCCGAGTATAGGCGATCAAACCTAGGGCCATACACATTCTAGGTAAGAGCTCTACCACTGAGCTACAATTCAGCTCCAATGTGGTCATTCTAAAGGTACAGAAACATTTGCAAAAAGAAATCACAAATAAGTCACCACTTTTTTGGAGGCTTGTTTGATTCATGGTCAAGCCAAAGCTTTTTTGTAAAGTTCTTTCTTTATTTGGTGCTAAGAATTGATCCCAGGGCCTCAGGCATGCTAAGCATGCATTCTACCACAAAACTACACTCTCAACCCCAAAGCCAAAGTATTACCTAGACTCCCTGAGGCTACCTCAGATATACTCTATACAAACATATCCAAATATTATACTGAATTGCTCTTGCTCTCACAACCACTCCCAACCTTTATTATTCTTTTTTTCTCTCTCTCCTATTCTCAGAACTACCCCCACCTTTCTTTTTAAGTCCCCCACTTAAAAAAAAAAAGGTTGGAGGATAAAAAAAGCACTCTTGACACTGAGCTACACCTCCAGCCCTTTTTTTTTATTTTGAGACAGGGTCTCAAAGTAGCCCAGGCTGACCTCAAACTTGCAATCTCAGTCTCCTGAGTAGCTTGGCATTATAGGTGTGTGCCACCACCTGACTCCCAACCTTTATTTCTAATTATTATTTTCTTATATTCTACCTTAATGCGGAAAGCAGAAAAAGCACATAGATGAGCTGGGCCATCAGGATAATTTTCTTTAAAGCCATTATGTCATAAAAGTGATTCTCACCTCTTTGCTGGCTGCGACTAACTTGTTCACTTTCCCCTGTGCTTCGAGAATATGTTACTTCTGTAAAATAATGAACAACAAATATCAGGCTTAAGCTCTACTCATCAGAACTCTGCACCCCCCAAACACACACATACACAAGGTCAGGGAACAGAATTCAAATCATTGTGCATCTGCTCCCTGTTTCACAGAAGATGCCCATGCATGCAAAGGTAAAAGTCCATTTGGTCTTCTGTGTCCACAAGCAATATCAAATGCACAATGACTGAGGAAGGTACAGTAATCTCGCTGAATACTTTGAGGGCTGCACTGATCAGGGACTTAAAAATCAAAGAAAAATAAAAAAGAGATGGTTCACCAACGCTAAAACTACTTGGGATACTGGCATGTGCTGTATTCCTAAAGAATTTACCCACAATCTTTCAACAATCATTTGATTTGGCATCTAGGTAGAACTTCCTTAATTTCACTTATTTAAGATTGACTATACCTACAATATAAGCCAGACATCATTCCAGGTACTAAGGAAACACAGATGAGTGGCAGTCCCTGATGTCCTCAGCTCATTTATTCACTTTAGGCCGTTTTCTGCCACAATTAAGTGAGCGCGTGTTGGGAAAGTGGGGGAGAAGAGAAGAAATCCCTCCACCGCCCCAGGCTGTTTCCAGGGCCCAGGAAAGGGCAAACACAGGTACCTCGGAGGTTGCCCTCATCGGTGAAGGTGG
This sequence comes from Ictidomys tridecemlineatus, assembly GCF_052094955.1. Taxonomy (NCBI): domain Eukaryota; kingdom Metazoa; phylum Chordata; class Mammalia; order Rodentia; family Sciuridae; genus Ictidomys; species Ictidomys tridecemlineatus. Next base: position 62,408,545 of record NC_135490.1, read on the forward strand.
TGGTAAGTACCCCCTCGGTGACCACGCAGCCGCAATCAGAGCAAACCAACTGGCTCTGCGAATAGTGAGAGTCTTCCACGAGTTCAGTAGAACCACAGTCGGGGCATCGGCCTCCGCCCGGCATCTCACCACCTGCGCAACGTCGCTGAAGCCTTGGATACTCCCTTCCCCGTCCGCAACAGCAACTGTGTTATCAGAGTAGGAGGGGACCCTTATAAGGGCTGCACTTTTCTTTTCCGTCCAGAGCGACGGCGGCATAAATGGTTGGCTCCTCCCCACGGCGGCGCGCCACTTCCGGTCTTCTCCTCTTCAGGCTCCGTTAGAAACATGAGTTCAGAGAAGAGGTTCCCGGTCTGAACTGCGACTCACATTCTCTGCTCTCTGTAGTTGGTTTGAGATGGGCCATGTGGGGTTTGAATTGGGGAAACTTTCTACGTACATGGACACGTATAACAGACTAGAAATTGTTGCCACTCCTGAACCACCCTGTTTTTAAAGCACTGGGAATCGCAGGTTCTTCATTTCTCTTCGAATGTTAATTTTGGCCCGAGTGCAAAGTATGTTGCTACAAGAGTAATGTAGTGAGAGAGCAGGAAATTTTATTCTCTTTTTCAGAGCTGCTTCCCCAGGCAAATTGCAAAGAATGTCTAACGGACTTTGGAGTGAAATAATAGGCAGTAGTGAGGCTTTTGGCAAATTGGAAGGTGCAAGAAGGCCCATCTCAAACCAACACGTAGAAATGTGCAATGATCTGAATGTGTCCCCTAAAATTCATGTGTTAATCCCCAATGTAACATGTTATAAGGTGGGGTCTTGGGAAGTTGTTTAGATCATGAGAGCTCTGCCCTTAAGAATGGATTAACCTCCAGAGGTAATACTTTTCATTAGTTTCTGGTTTATCTTCTATTCCTTTTGTTCTTACTTTTCACATTAAAAAGTAGTATTAAAAAAATGGATTAATGGGGGCTGGGGTTGTGGCTCAGAGGTAGAACGCTCACCTAGCATGCATGAGGCACTGGGTTCGATCCTCCACACCACATAAATATAAAAATAAAGATATTTGTCCATATGACTAAAAAATAAATATTTAAAAAAGAGAATGGATTAATGCAGTTATAAAAGGCCTTAATGGAGAGATGTTGGTCCCTTTGCCCTTCACTTTTCTGCCATGTGAGGACATGGGATTAATCTCCTCTGGAGGACACAGCCTTCAAACCTGCCAGCACCTTGATCTTGGAGTTCTTGGGCACCAGAACTGTGAGAAAGTAAGTTCTGTTAGTTATAATTTACAAAATCTCCTGTATTCTGTTATAGCAGCACAAAGATTAAGACATGATGAATATGTTTGAGTCTAAATTAAACATCAACAAAAAGAGTATATTTTCTGTTTTAAAAAATATTTATTTTTTTAATTGGACACAATACCTTTATTTTATTTATTTATTTTTATGTGGTGCTGAGGATCGAACCCAGGGTTTCGCACATTCTAGGCAAGCACCCTACCGCTGAGCCACAGCCCCCACCCAACAGTATATTTTCTTATAGGTAAGTTCTAATTGTATTCATGAAGAGTAAAGATTTTAAGCCAGAAAGGTGGTAACATCTGTGACCCCCAGCTACTCAGGAGGCTGAGGCAGGAGAATTGCAAATTCAAGGCCAGTCTGGGAAATTTGGCAAGACCCTAAGTCACAATAAAATTTAAAAAGTGATGGGGCAGGTTAAGAATGTAGCTCAGTGGTAAGAGTGCTTGCCTAAGCATGTGTAATCCCCTGGATTCAGTCTGTAGTATCTCAAATAAGTAAATAAAGTTGGTTTGGTTTTGGTACCAGGAATTGAACTCAGAAGGGCTATTCCCACTGAACCACATTCCCCAGAACTTTTTATTTATTTATTTATTTATTTATTTTCATTTTGAGACAGGGTCTCAGTAAATTGCTTAGGTCTCGTTAAATTGCTCAGGCTGCCTCTGAACTTGTGATCCTCCTGCTTCAGCCTCTGAAGCTGCTGGGTGCTGCACCATGGCACCCAGCAATAAAGTTGTTTTTTGTTGTTTTTTTTAAGCGATGGGGTCTTGCTGAGTTGCCCAAGCTGGCCCTGAATTCCTGGCCTCAGGTGTTCCTTCTGCCTCAGCCTCCTGAGAGACTGGGACTTCAGAAGAGCACAATCACATAGGGCAAGAATAAAATTTATTGTTTTGCCTTACTGAGGATTAAAACCAAGGGCACTCCACCACTGAACTACATCTCCAGGCCCTTATATTTTCTATTTTGATACATGGTTTTGCTAAGTTGCTCAGGCTGGCCTCTGACTTGCAGTCCTCCTGCCTCAACCTCCTTACATAGGTTCATGGGTGTGGGCCACTGTTCCTGGCAGAGAATCACTACTCCTTTTTTAGAGAAAACCTATCCACTATCACAGGGCTTTATCATACTAGAAGACATTCCCCCAATCAAGGGACATAATAATCCCTAATTAATCTTCACTTAAATTTGAATTTCTTGCCCTAACTCCATACAAGAATTGGGCTTCAGCACAACAGCCACATCTGGGTTATGGCCTTCCAAGTCCCCCGTCTTCAAGATTTCCTCACCAGAGTGAGGTATTGGGTGACGATTTACTTCTGTTTGTCTGGCAGGTAAATAGTAAGACACACTTGTATGGGAGAACACATGTACATCTCAGGGACTTCCATTAGTTTTACAATATACACTTGACATTCCTGCTGGGGAGAAGAAACATGTACCTAAAGGCAACATAATTATCATCGGAAGTCATTCTTTACTTTATTAAACAGAATAGAATCAGGTTTATCTTATTCCCAATTTTGTGCAGATCTTGAACCTAACTACATTAAAATAAATTTTAAAAAAATAAATAAATAAAAATAAAAAGCCAGGCACAGTGGCACACACTTGTGATCCTAGCTATCTGGTAGGCTGAGGCAGGAACATCATAAGTTTGAGGCCAATCTCAGTAATTTAGCAAGACCCTGTCTCAAAATAAAAAATAAAAAGGGCTAAGGGTGTGACCCACCGGTATAGCCTCATGTTGTTTGATCCCCAGAACCACCAAAAATAAAATAAAGTAAAAATATTAAAAAGTAGGCTTTTGGCCAGGTGTGGTAGTACACGCCTGTAATCCCAGCAGCTCAGGAGACTGAGGCAGAAGGATCATGAGTTCAAAGCCAGCCTCAGCAACTTAGAGAGGCTCTAAGACTCTAAGTTAAGGCCCTAAGTGAGATACTGTCTCTAAATAAAATATAAATAAGGCTGGGGATGTGGCTTAGTGGTTAAGCCCCTCTGGGTTCAATCCCCAGTATCAAAAATAAGGGGTTTACTTCAACATTCCATTTTCCCCAACTATATATACATTGTAGGTGGGAAAGCAGTTCTTAGATCCTCCAAATAGCAGTTGTAAGGAGGTAGAAATGTCATTCCCTTTTCTAGTCACAAGAGATGGGTGTATTGGTACCATAATGGAGCCTTGTCCTCAGACACAGGCTGGGAGGAAGGTAAAATCCAGGTCAGAAGATGGCGCACTCTGCTAAGCCATTTAAGTCTGCGCAGTCTCCGCTTTCTCAGGAAAGTGATTGATTTGGAAATGTGTCTGTCCTGCGTTCTTGTATTTATTTGCCTTGCGGCAAGAATGCAGGACAGACACATCATCCTCAGTGTGCTTTGCCCTACCACTGACTCTTCTTAGTGTTATTGTCTTTCATGATAGGGATTGTTGGTGTAAGTGATGCCCCTCAGCTGAGTGCTCAGTGGGCTGGGTTAGAGCTGCTGGGGGTTGGGGGAAGCTGTTGAAAAGGCAGCCCCAGGGGCTGGGGTGGTGGCTCAGTGGTAGGGCACTAGTATATGTGAGGCACTGGGTTTAATTCTTAGCACCACACATATATAAATTAAAATAATGTTCTATCAACAACTGAGAAATAAAACTTAAAAAAAAGAAAGAAAAGGCAGCCCCAGATGTCTTCCAGATGTGCAATGCTGACTTTGAGGCCAAGGCCCTTTCTAGAAGGTACATTAAAAAGGACAGCATGGAAGGAGAGCAAGATATGGCCTGAAGGAAGCCCTCTGCCCACCCTCCCTTAGTTAGCCATGTGTATTCTGGTGAGCAGTTTGCCAGTCTCACTTTCCCTTTGATTCCAGGTTTCTGTCAGAAAGATTGGCTTTCCTATCCTGAAGATGGTGCTCAGAAAAAAAGTGGCCCAACTCCTGTGAATACCTGTTCCGGGTGGGACTGTCAGAAGCACCAGATGGACTGAATTCCACAGTGGGAGAATCATTCTAATCCAGAGCAAGTAAACAATGAGAGTCAGGCTGCTCTTGAGGTCTGTAACTCGGCTCCAATCTTGGGCGCTCTCAGCGCATTTGACTGAAACTTTGTGACTCTAACCCAGTTTCACTCTGAGCCTTGAATACACTGTCTCATTGTCACACTAAGCCTGGCAACTGCCTCAGGCCTTGGAGCCTTTCTGACTGGATTTTCTTTCTACCACCTCAGCTCTTTGGTGGACATTCATTCTCTAGCACTTGCTGGTGAGATAGCCACGAGACGCAGTATAGAACCTGGCCAGGATTTCCAAAATTCTGGTATTTCTCCTTGCTCACATTGTTTTTCCCTTCTGCATTGTTCTGCTCATGGTTTCAGTCCCTAGTCCGTTGGCTCTATGGATCATGGTCCTGTGGCAAGGTCACAGATCATAGCTAAGTATGTGGTAGAGTAAAGCTGCCTCCCTCGAGGCCGCCAGGAAGCAGAGACAGAACGGGGCCAAGGTCCCAAAATTCCCTCTAGGACACACCCCTAAAGACCTAACTCCCTCCAATTAGGTCTTACCTCCTAGAAGATCTGCCACATCCCAAAAGCCCTATGGGCTGGTGAGCAAGCCATTAGCATCTGGGCTTTTGGGGGATATTTAAGATCCAAGCCACAAGTGTTGTATCTTCCTTTTAAAGTGTATCTATTTGTATCAGAGGAAAATTTCTAGGACAAGTAGTCAAAATAATAGTGGTTACCTCTTGGTAGGGGGAAGTTTTGACTGTTTACTTTTTTACAAACATGTTATGATATTACTTAGAAAAATCTGCAAACTGAGCATATGGATTGGAGAGTGGAGGAGGAGGAACAGTGTTTTCTGCTGCTCCAGAATGGACCACAAGAAGTCATTAGATCAGCTAAGCAGAACCTGTGCCACCTGGTTTTTTTTGGTATTTTTTTAAAAGCTCTGTTATTAGCAGCTGGGCTAAGGGGACTCAAAAGAGAGACTTGTGTCCCTAGATTTTGAAAATGGGGCTGGGCTTGGTGGCAGTAGCAGGAACCAAACAGAGAATTCCAAAAGCAAAAGACTCTACAAGAGAAAAGCTGAGGTCATTTGTGTAAGCTTTCCTTCCTTGGAGACTTCACCTAGAAGCCTCTTCCCTTTTTTTTTTTTTTTTTTTTAAATTCTAGTACAGAGAATTGAATCTAGGCTTCACACATGCTACGGAAGTGTTGTACAGGGATTTTTTTTTTTTTAACCAAACCTATATGGCTGAGTTTCTTCATTAAGAGAAGCTATTTTGGGGCTGGAGATGTAGCTTAGTGGTAAAGTACTTGCCTAGCATGTGCAAGGTTCTGGATTCCATCCCCAGTAGAGAGAAAGGGGCGGGGGATGAAAAGAAACTTTTTTCAGATGCGTTGACATGGTGTTTCCATTGATGTCCAGTTGGGGTATCCAAGCTTCTCCACCAAATCCAGGGAGGTTCCCCAGACCCAACCCAGAGCTTCATGGGCTCCACCTGCCTCTGTTGCTCTGTAATGTGACCTTAATATCTACAAGACAAACATTTCCCTCACTGGGAAAAAGATTTGGCCTTTGGAGAGATGAGCTCAGAGGAGACTTCTTGTCTTGCCCCAATAGCCTCTATTCTTAAGCGGATCAACTAAGTTGACTGAACCCAGAAACTGCTTCCCAGATGGGGCACTTACGAACCCAGTGTGAATTCAACTCATGTCCCCAGGTGAAGACTTCATTCTCTGGGAAAACTGTGTATAAGCACAGGAAAACAAGAAAAGCTCTGTGTCCACTGGCTCAGCTAAAGGCACCAGCTACAAAGGAAAAGGTGCAGCTTTAGAGCTAGAAGCAGAATATTCATATGATGTGTACTGGCTTAATGTCATACCATAGTCTCTCAGGACAAGATGAGGAGTGTGTCTTAGCGAAGGGATATAGAGATGTCTTGTCCTCTGATGGAGAAAGGGCCTAGGGACCCCTGGGCATCAAGCAAGGTGGTAGCAACAAGAATCCAAGTGGGAGAGTCACATATACCACTCTAAGAGATTTTCCAGAAGACAGAAGAAACTTTAATCATACCCATATTAAAATAAATACACAAAAATCTTTGAAAGACAGTACCATTTTATTTAGTGTTATAGGAAATTTTAGGTTACTTTTTAAAAATAAGCCAAAAGAAATTTTAAAATCCCAAAGTAACAAAACAAGAAATAGTTTATTCTGTAATCCAAAAACTCTGGGGGATCTTTCAATTGGAGGGAGGGGAAAGTCAACTAGTAACTCACATAGTAGAAGAAGAAGAATACAGAGTTGAGACTGGTATGGATATTAGAAGGGAAGGTTCTCCCATCTAAAGCAATTAATTAGTAGATCTAAAAAAAAAAAAAGGAAAAAGATGGGCCTTAGTTCAGTGGTAGAACGCGTACTTACTAGCATGTGCGAAGTCCTGGGTTTAATCCCCAGCACCAAGAGAAGAAAAAAAGAAGGTTGATTGGGAGAAGGAACCCAGGGAGAAAGGTCTTACATAACTTAACACAAACAGGCCTCCGGCCTTCAATACAGTATGTGGCACAATGTCGGACCTTCCTCCCTCTGGGCCCTGTAGAAAGCTTTCTACAGGGCTGCATCTCATCCATGCAGGCCCTCCACTCTGGGTCCATACAGAGCATGGCAAAGGGCAGCTGCTTGCTCCCACCTTCTGTTGCCTCAATGAGGTCAGCAGGCTGAATAAAAAGGCAGGACATCTGGCAAAGCCCAAGGAATGAGATGATATGAAACAAGCCAAAGATTGACATTTTTTCACAAAAATGACCTCCAAATGAAGTTCACTGGTACTTAATCTGATGCTTTCCTCCAGTCCTGGCTGTTGTTTCTGGAGGAAACCAGACAAGCCCCCCCCCCCGCCCCCCAAAAAAGAGCTGCTCTCACTTCTGTGGAACACAGCTTCCTCCCAGGGCCTGCTAGGTATTAGCATCTGCAGGGGGCTCAGGCAAGTGCCAGCTCTCCTGGTGCAGACGGATAGTTGCCCTTAGGCCTATGCCAGTTAGAGCTGCTCCTGTGCAGAGGCTGTTCCCTAACTTCTGTTAATGGCTCAGAGCATGCTGCAGCTGTTCTTAGATAAGTCCCTTCTCCCAGCCCCAAACTGAGCCAAGGACAGTTAGTAACTAAATGACCTCCAGGTTATCTATTTTGTGAGGTACAAGGAATGCTAGAAAGTGTTTTTGGTTTTTTTTTCCAGCAGTGGCAGAAGCCAGATACCCTTGAAGTAAATTGTCCTTCATTCTCCAGAGTTCCCAAGCGGCATTTCAGAGAACAGGAATTCACTCCTCCACCCAGATGTCCCTCTCCAATGTTGACTGAGTTACATATCCAAGGTCCTAGCAGCAGATATCTCCAAAGCATGTAGTGTGAGTAGATCCTCACACTAGCTCTTTCAAAGGAGAGAAACCATCCAGTATATACCTGCCTCCCAGCGCACTTGGGTTATCACAGTAAAATACATTTATATCAAGTAAAAAATATGATGCAGAACAAATATATACATGTACATTTCCAGAGCTCAAGTGGATATACAGTTTCTTTAGAGGCATGTCAACACATTTCACAGCACTACAAAAATACGAGGCATCTGAGAAGTTTACAGTGGTCCCAGTACTACAGGAAAGAATTAAATAAAATAAAATAGCTATGGATTCCTAAAAGCTAATTAGGTAAATCAAGTTACAATATCACCCTTCAGATTAAAGTGCTCTAATAGAACCAAGGCTGCAGGAAGAACAATCCTGAAAAGGGACTCTTGTTCCTTGCCCTCACCGTAATAAGGACATACACAGAAGACAGTCTCCATTTAATAACTGCCACCATCTCAACCCATGCCCATGCCATTGACCTCTGATGATTCCTCTCCAGGAGAGATGTCAGGATTTGATGAAATTCCATCACAATCAGGAGGGGAAAAATGAGCAACTCAAAACATTCTAATTTCAATATGATGAGAACAACAGTAAAATTACCTGAAAAACTTGAAGTGGTGGTACAAGCTACAAAGAAGGCAGATACCTAGCTTTAAAAAATGTCCGTATTAATCTAATTTTAAAAATACAGACAGCCCAAAATAAGTATTATCTTGTTCCTCACAATTTTTTTTTCCTGGTGCTGGGAATGGAACCTGGGGCCTCCCAAATGTAGGCAAGTGCTCTGCATATGTTTCATCCCCAGCCCACTCTTCACAATTTTCTAACAAGGGGGTAAAATGTCTGTGAGTCTGTTCATGAAGGAAAACAAAAAATAAGCAACAGTTTAAAGGCTGCAGCATTTCTGTTCTCTACTAGCTTTTAAATTTTATCAACTAAATTAAGCCCTGCACTACAACTCTCATAGTATCCTGGGAGTAACTCAGGTTTCCTTTCAAGCAGAGACAGACAGTATTTAGAGGACAAGTCATATGGATACATCCTTATCCCTTTGTGGTTTCTCATGACACACATGACAAAGGTTCCTACTTCCTCTTTTTTGTGGTGTTGGGGATGGAACCCAGGACCTTGCACATGCTAGGTAAGAGCTCTACCACTGAGCTACACCCCAGCCTTCTTCATCTTGAGGAGTCAGGGGGCCCTGGCCCGCTCCAGGGAAGCTGCCAAAGAAACCAGCAAGCCAAGCAAAGGCACAGATGGAAATGGCCAAAGGAATCTTACTAAAACCATTCTGTACCTGAAAGAACTGTTTTAGTAAGAGTTTGGATCACCCAGTCCCTTATTAAGGCACTGTCAAAGCCAGTCCAGCCAGCAGGAACCTTGACTTTGATCAACTTCTCCTAGTTGAGTGAAAAGTGATCCTCTAAGTCCCATATTCTACTTTTTACACCTCCAAGAGAAAGGACCTATGGATATTTTAAGGTCAGAGAGTGGTGGAAGCTGATGCTGAGAAGAGGTGGTTTGTTCAGAATCTAAGAGGCACACTCGAGAGGCTTTCCCTAAATGACTGCTCCAAGTCAAAAGAAAAAGAGAAACAAGAAGCAAGTCTAAGAAGCCTGGTAAATTTACATGGTATCAAAATTCAGCATCTGCCTCCAAAAAGCCACACCTGAGCTGCTTAAAGGCCAAGAAAAAAACAGGTAACAGCACCAATTGCGGTCCTTTTCTCATTTCACCCCAAACGGTAATGGCTGGAGATATATATTTGAAAAAGCTCAATAAGAAAGACAACCCCACTATTAAAAGACATTAGTATGTCCAGTGCCATCTGAATCTTTGATTCGGAATTAGTTCTTAAGACTACGTCTCTGGTGGGCATAAAATATTTACAACCTAGTTCAAGGCACAGTGGCATTTGAAAATAAAACCCTGGGAATGTACAGTAAAAGATTCACTGTAATAATTAACCTAGTTTCGATTGGTACAATTAACTGTTGACAGATAACACACAGGAGAGATGGTGATTTGGAGCCTACTGGCTGATTATCAGACATACTATGTTCTTGACTTCAAGAGAAGGTGGAAACAAACACAAAAGCATCTGTGTTTTATCCTGGAAGTTCACATCTTTCCTGCTTTTTTGCCGACCTGAGCAGGAATGCGGAGGATGTTGGGGGTTTCTTCCATGACTCTGACAAGCAGATTGTCAATGTAGTCTTCCAGCTCTCGAACCTGAAACTCCTTTTTGCTTATGGTTTCCTTCTGTTTGAGGACCAACTGGATCAATTCGTCATGAGTCAGCTGTGCATAGGCAAAGGCAGGGTCTGAAGGATTGTATTTCTTGGGAGAAGGGAGAAAGCGGGGGAAAGATTATTAAAATCAGCATAGATATCAAATATTTAAAAAGAAAACAAAAGAAAATGTTATTAGTGACCTCAGTCTCTTGGAAATCAATGCACAGTAAAAACAGATTATTGATTAAGTTTCTATAAAGGGTGAGTAAGAAATATTTTAGACTTTATAGACCATATAGAGTCTCTGTTGCATGTTTTTGTTTAGTTGTGATTTTTGTTTTATTATTTTAAAAAATGTAAAAAGCCAGGGGCTTAGGATATAGTTCAGTGGTAGAGATTTGCCTAGCATGTGCAAGGCCCTAGGTTTGGTCTCTAGCACTGCAAAAGAAAACAAGTAAAAACTACACTTGGCTCATAGGCCACAGACCTCTGAACTTGACTTTGGTTTGGTGGTTTCAAAAAATATTTCCACAGGAGCTGGGGCTGTATCTCAGTGGCAGAGCGCTTGCCTAGCACATGTGAGGCACTGGGTTCAATCCTTAGCACCACATAAAAATAAACAAATAAAATTAAGCATGCCATCCATCTACAACTAACTAACTAAATAAATAAATAAATAAAAATTAAAAATATTTCCACGACTAGGAGTTATCGCACAGAGGCAGAGCACTTGCCTATCATGCTGAAGGCCCTAGGTTTCATCCCCAGCACTGCAAGCAAAAATAGAAAAGGAAAAAGAAATGTCATCAGCCAGGTATGGTGGTGCATACCTGTAGTCTCAGCTTCTTGGGAGGCTGAGGCAGGAGGATCACTTGAGCTCACAAGTGAGACCCCATGTCAAAAAAATAATAATAATAGTAGGAGGACTCAATCCTCCAAATGTGCTAACAATGCAAGCACCAAGGAAGAAGGGGACCATGAAGAATCCCTAGAGACAGAAGGTGCAGGAAGGTGCTCTCCTGCCAACATGACAAGATGCTGATCATTCCAGAAAGTCTGCTACTGCCTAAGCTACACTCAGAAGGATGTGGTGATTAGGTCAGTGCAGTGGCCACTCAAAGACCTCACCTAAAGTAATTTCATACTCAAAAAATATGCAGAGTCAAAGCCAAGTGCCACTAGGTCACAGTCTCACTGGCAGCCATCTAGGACACGCCCTCTGGGTACACAGTGGCCTGTCCCAGAGCTGAGTGTTCTCACTCCTGATGAGGGCAGAAGCCCTGCATAGCTACTGTGTTGCTGTTCCTTACTAGCATTTATAATCTAGGACCACAGGAGCCAAAGAAGCCTGAAGCACTGAGGAAACACAAGATGAAAAAGTTGTATTTAATACATAACAAATCATACTAAGTCTCCATAAAGGAGGAAAAAAATCGTGACTTTTCCAGTAATCTCCGGCTTAGGAGATTTATAAGTTTAAGGAAACAAGATCCTGGAGCAACCACAAGATGATTTTTGCCTATAGAATTCAAGCAATGACAGTTTCATTGTCCTGAGGGTCCAACAGTTTCACAGACTACCAGGAAGGTTAAGAGACTACCTCCTCCAAGTTGTGAGAAGCTAAATCAAGGGCAGAATCAACACTCACTGTTCAACACATGAACAGAAGCCCATTCCAGTCAGTGAAGTGAACTGCTTGTATATAAGCCAGAATTCGGACTTGGAGTCCCAACCCTCCTACTTTGGCCTGGAACAAAAACTTCATGATCGCAATACTAGCTTAGAAATACACACTGACATTTACGTATACAGAGTGAGTTTTAACCCAACTCAGGCTGCACATAATAAATGAGATGTTGGACTACTTATCTAAAACTTGCATCTTCCTTAATCCTTCATTATTTTAACTTGTTGAAAGCATACATTCCTAGGGTATCTCCTCTGCATCTCAGTTACTGTTTTGTTTTTGTTTTCAGTGCTAGGGATCAAACCCAGTGCCTAGCACACCCTAGGCAAGCACTGCCACTGAGCTATACCCCTAGCTCAGTCACTCTATTTGTGACTTCCAACTCTATATTCAACCAAACAACTGCATATATGCAAGAGGTCTGGAGATTGATTGCACAACAATACGAATGTCCCCAACACTACCATGCTACATTAAAAATGATGAGATGGGAAATTTTAATAGTATGTATATTTTACCACAAAAATAGTACCATGTCTGCTTATATTTTGTATCAAGAGAAAAGTCATCTTTGTAAATAAGGGCCAAAAATACATTCTCAAAGGTTTTTTTTGTTTTTGCAGTACTGGGGTTTGAGTCCAGTGGCACACTACCACTGAGCCACATTCTCAATACCTTTTTTTACTTTGAGGCAAAAAAAAAAAAAAATTCTTTTTCCTGGGATGAAAATGAAACTCAGAGGCAGAGTGCTTGCATAGCATTCACAAGGTCCTGGGTTCAATCTCCAGCAGTGTAATCAATCAATTCATTTCTCCCTCAAATAACAGTTTTTTTCAATTACAAAAACAATATTTGTCTTACAGTGTTAGAATCATAAAGAATATAATTTTATATTATTACTATTTTGTGAGAATTTTCCTATCATAAAATTTTGGTTAAAATTATTTTCATAGATTATTAAAAACTCATTATATTTTAACATCTCTCTATTGCTAGATATTCAGGTCATTTTTCAATTTTCAGAATTATCCATAACATTTTTATTAAAATGCATGCATAGATCTTTGTTATATCTCTAAATATTTCCTTAACATAAACACCTAGAACTGAAAAGGTGAACACATTTAAGAGTCTTAACAGTCTTCATACAAACTGTCAACCAGCTATTCAAGTTGGATTCTATAATCAAAGGGAAAAGAAGATAAATAGGACTTTGAAATCATGAAGCAATCCTAGTTATGTGATTTAAAAGAAAAATCATAAAACAATCCAGCCTTCTAAAAAGTGAGCTGCTCATGGAAGAGGCACAGAGATAACACCCGGTAATACAAGAAAGAACGGTGCTTGTTGTTGTGTATTTCCTACTAGGATCTAGTTTCACACTGCATTTTTCTTTTTATGTAGTTGCAATAATGACATACATGGAAATGCATATCCAACTTTTTCCATGTAATATAACAGAAGATTTTAGGATCCAGTTGTCTTTATTATTTTAAAATGGGAGTGTTAAAGCCACCTGGGTAAATAATACACTCCCAATTATAAATCATCTTTGAAGAATGGAGGTCCTAAAACTACAGCCGGGGGGCGGGGGTGGAGGTGGGGCAGAAATCACTGTAGTAATGATCCAGCTAGGCCTTCCTAAGTTTAGCTATACAATTTCTTTCCCTAACCTCTCTTATTTTGCGACATTCCTAAGAGTAGTTATTTTTATAAATACTGCTTTATGCCTAGTACAAAGTGTCTATTATACAGCAGGCCAATGGTACAGTCTCCAGGGGATTTTCCACATTTACAAAGAATATTTACGAGAGAGGGTCCAGGACCAAGAGATTTGTGGCAGGCAAAGGGGCAGCAGCAGGGTGTACATATCAGGGCAAAATAAATAGTGTTGCCTTTGTTTTGAGGCAAGTCATTCTATTAATCAGTTCCAGGAGATAGACCTCCGATTAAATGAGCTTTGAAGAGTAAATAAAATGGAAGCCCAGAGTCTTTCCAGTTTCCCAAAAACAAAGTGTCTGTTTCTCCCTGGGTTCAACCCCCAGCACCAAAATAAATAAACAAACCAGAAAGAGCCACAAAGCATTCTACAGTGAAAGGAAGAGGGGATGGGAGGCTGCTGAATGACTTCAATTTTCATTCTGGTCACCTTTATTTTGTTCTTTTGCCTGATTTCCTGGTAAATATTATTAACTCCAAGAAGACAGTACTGCTGCTTCTACCTGCAACAATCACACAGAAGCCAGCCAAGCAGAGCAGGTCGGTTTATAGTACGTATAAATTTTTAGGTTAGGGCTAAAATGTAGTAGGTACTCAGTGTGGTCACAGCAGGTAATTTTGAGAACAATGCCTAACACCTGGCCCACTGGAATGTTCTACCAGGGGAGAGAGGGCAAGGGAGCTGAATGAGGAGGCTACCTTGTTTTCAGCAATAATTAATTGTCACTGCTCAGTCTTTTACTGAAGACTCGCATCTCCAGCCTCCAGTGTATCTTCATCCCAGCTCCTCATGGCTGAGGTACAATGAAGACAGAAGGAGAAACATTCCCCAGCACTTAAGAAAAATGCTGGGCTGGGATTATGACTGAGGGTAGAGGGCTCCCCTAGCATGGGCGGGGCCCTGGTTCGATCCTCAGCACCACATAAAAATAAAGGTATTGTGCTGTGTCCATCTACACCTAAAAAATTAAAAAAGAAAAATGCTTTCAGGGGCTGGGGATGTGGCTCAGTAGTAGAGTGCTGGCCTAGCATGCCCAAGGCCTTAGTTCCCAGTACAACAAAAAAGAAAAAAAAAGTTTATAGTGGTGCGAGCAAAAATTTTTATTTCAAAAACCAAAATGATGCCCTGGAGTCCAGGGGACTATAAAATCTGTGACTGAAAGAAATCTTTTAGCTGCCCTGAATCAAAATAAAAAGAAAGTTTTTTGTTAGTTTTGCAGTGCTAGGGATGGAACCCAGGGCCACACACATGCTAGGCAAGTGCTCTACCTCTGAGGCTATACCCCCAGCTCAAGAGTTTATTTCTACAGACTGCAGTTCCCAGTAGTCAGGAGGAAGTTCCTCTCTACATATTTGAAATACAACACATCCCTGCCTACTAAAGGTCACTGTTTCTCCATAAATCATTCTCTTCCAGTTTTTATGATAATGAATCAAAGACCAGGGCTTTGCAACACAGCAGTATTCTAAATCCTCCGGATTTTAAAACAAAAAGAAAGAGGATGTGGGGAGGACAGGGGTGTAACTGAGGGGTAGAGTACACACTTAGCATGCTCAGGCCCAGGGTTTCAACCCCAGTTCAAAAAACCCCCACAAACGTGAGGAATTATTCTAGAGTAACATACTAAAGAGACAACTACCTGTAGTGAGTGATCCAGGACTGGAAAAACAACTAAATAGGTCACTATTGGGATAAATGAAGAACCTGAAATAGGTACTATAGATGAGAAAACAGTATTGTTAAGTTTATAGACTATCCTTATTCTTAGAATTATGTACTTAAATATTTAAGGGTTTAAAAAAAAGGCACAGTGTATACAACATGCTTTCAAATGGTTCAGACTCGAAGTTACATGTGGCCTGGGTATACACACATGCAAAGAAGGGGAGGGAGAAGAAGCAAAGAGGCAAGGATGAAAAGGTCAAACATTAACAAAACTGGTGAATCCAGAGGACGGGTGTACAGGAGTTCTTTGTACTGTTGTTGCAACATTTTTATATTTGAAATTATTTCAAAATAAAGTCATAAAACAAGTGCATCTAAGCAATAATCACAATTCAAGAATTTTATATTCTTACCAAAAGATAAAAAGGAAACATGGAAAAAAAGAAAGCATCTGACTTGAATGGGCCAGATTGTGGGTGACATTTTCTTCTCATTAAAGAGAAGTACCAGGAGCTGGGGATGTAGCTCAGTAAGAGAGCACTTGCCCAACATGTGTAAGGCCTTGGGTTTGATCCCCAGAACTGCAAAAAATAAAAATTTAAAGTAAATACAAAGAAGTGCCAGTTTCAAGCATGTTAAGACAATTTCAACAATGAATAGGTGACTATAAAGTAATTATCCATCCAGCAGAAAGGCTGAGGGCTTCCAGGTTATCCAAAGGCTCAAGTGATCCTCCAGCTTCAGTATCCCCAGCCTCCTGGGAGTACAGGTGTGTGCCTTCACAACCAGCTATAATGACAACTCTGGACATGAGTGTTTTGTAGACCCCTAACTAACATGACAACGTCTTAGAACACATACCTTCATCATGGCTTCATTGATCAAATTCTCACTGATGATGGTAGCAGTTCCCAAACTGGAGTTAGCAATCTTGGTGGCTGTTGTGTTCATTGGCTTCACAGGGTGAAGTCTAAAGAGAATGGGGAAAGGACCCTTAAGCCTTTTGTAACCATAAAACTGAGAAACAGACCATTTTAAAGATGGCGGGCAGCAAGTCAGGCAAGGGGATGGGGAGAGTAGTGACACTCTGTTCACATCTCCATCCAGCATATACTCCAAGGTCTCAGTTCCTGTGGAAATGAAAGCAGGCAGGACTAGGCAGCCACAAGAAAGCCAGCAAAGCACATCCTTGGCCAGGTGTCTTGATGTCCTCAGGAGCCCTTCAGTCTTGTTATGAGTATTAGAAAGGATGAAAGACAGTCTCATGCTGGGGGTATAGCTCAGTGGCAGAATGTGTACTAGGCATACACGAGGTCCTGGGTTCAATCCCCAGAGCCTTAAAAAAAGGAAGAAAGAGTACAGTTTCATTTTTGGTGGAAACTATAGCCTAGGACTCCACTGAGGAACTCTCTGCAGATCTCTTTATGCTTCTGCAGTAAAGAAAGAGTTCAGAACAAATATGCCAGCTGTTCAACACTACTAGATTCTACTGCTCTATCTTAGCTGGTTTCTGAGACTTATACACTGGTCACACTATATTTCTGCAATTGGAGAACTCTTGATCTGACTGTGCAAAACAACTCCTAAACTATCTTTGAAGATTATTGCTACATTCTTGCTACAAAATAAAGCAATCTTGAGGTATCCTCACCACAAGGGACAGACTCTGTCAAAAGGCCCTACCAGCAAATCACGCAAGCTACAACACGAGGACATCCATGTGGTCTGAAAGCCATATCCTCTGTGGGTAGAAGCAAAGGGGGGACATCTCTCCCATTTACAAAGACAATCTCCCCATCTCTCACCTGTGCTTGGTTGCCCCAGTTCCAGCGCTTGGCTGAGCTGAGACTGGATGTGTCTCCGAGGGTGAGACCCAGGCCTGAAGAAGCGGCTTCCTCTTGCCAAAATTGTCAACTTTACCAGCGGAGCCCTCTGCTGTTGCTTTGTTTTGAGATTCTGCTGTACTGGTGTGGTGAGTGTTGGGATGTGGAGAGCTAGGGAGAGAGTGTATGGCAGGAAAGGTCTCAGAAAGGGAGGAGCTGGGCACAGGAGAGTCCAGGGCCTTGACAGGAGGCTGACTTGGCCTCTCGTCTCCCTTTAGACTTTCTTCCTCACCACTGCCAGGGTCTGGCAGCTGTTTATCCACACTTGAGCTCTTGCCAAGATGTGGTTCTAAAATTCCTAAAGCTGCCGTCTGCTCTGAAGGAGCTGCTGTGGGGGCCTTTGACCTGCAGTCGTGCAGACTCTCCATGGGAGCCGACCCATCTGCCCCACCACTCAGCCCCTTTCCCATCTCAGGACAGGGAGGTAACGTGACTGAGGATGAAGCTCCTGCTGCAGCCAGCTTTGCTGTCTTCCTGTCATCTTCAACCTGATCTACTCTTTCATCATCCGAGGCCACTTCAGGAATGGAAGGGAGGGTCAAGTTCAGATCAGCCATGATGGGGGACTTCACATCTGAGGCAGATCTAAGGCTGCTCAGGGGGTCTGACAGCAAACCTTCATGATCACTGGCTTTGCTCTGATATTGAGCCAGAAGGGCATCGTCCCCCTCAATCCTGAAGAGTGGGGTGCCTTTCGCAGAGCTGCCTTCACTTGTGGGGTCTTCTGAGGAACCCTCATCACTAGGAGGAGCGAGAAGGCAATCTTCTGTGGGGGTTGATGCATTGAAAGCCTGGGCCACAGCCACAGATTCCCTCTCCGAGTCTTCTGTGTGGGGACACCCAGGAGGTTCCATATCAGGCACCTTTTCTTCAGCAGTCCCTTCAGAAGTCACCTCTTGGGGATGATTTTTTTCTTCTTCCCCCAACCAAGTGTGTTTCCCTACCTCCTCTTCTGTGAAGAGCTGCTCCGAAAATGATACGCGCTTCTTGACTCTCTTTTCACCCTCACTGACATTCAGACCCCTCTCTTCCTGTTTCTGCAACATGGCGTCAAATGAGAGCACTGCTTCCTCAGTTGCGGAAGTCATCCCCCCATCCTTAACTTTGTGGTCTCCCTCCAAGGGAGGCTTCCCAGCGGGGCTTACCTCTCTACCACTGTTGAGGGAAAGCACAAATGGGACTTCATGGGCCTCTTGAGATGAGGGGATGCGGTCTCGTGTTGGGGAGGGAACTTTCAGAAGTTCTTCTTTTGGTTGCCCCGCTTCAGGATGCTCCAGGAGAGGCTTTCTGGGTTCACTGCTGCTGGCATTCTTCTCCTTGCCTGTCTCACTGATCTGCCCCCTTGGAGAATCTTCCATTGCTTTCCATGCTGAGACAGGTGGTTGTTTGAAAAGTGATCCCAAGGCAGAAGACATTGTATTTGGAACTGCTATTAAACTTTCCTTTTGCAATTCTGCTTTAAGAAGCAAAGATGGTTCTTCAGAACTGGCCTGGCCCTGGCCTGTGGGGAGCCCATGTTCGATCGGGGTGGATGTGGAAATTGGAGCTACTATGGGAGATGAGGAGGAAGAGAAGACAGAGGGACTTTCAGAGGAGTGTGTCTCTGAACTATGCCCCAATTCAGAAGAGACAGGGGCCGGATCAGAACTGGAAGGAAGAGCAGAAAAAGAGAGAGGAGAGTAAGGGGAAGAAGGAAGCCTGGCTTTGGGCTGAGCCTCTGGAGACACTTCCAGTCTGCAAAAAGGACAAAATAAAATCTGCAGGTCAGTTGCAGATGCATGGTAACAAACAGAAACATGTAAAAATAAAGTTGCTCAAGGGGGAGAACTTTTTTACCTGAGGGGAAGTATTTGTATAAAGTAAAAGGAATACCAATCTTTAAATTCAAAAGGGACACTTTGGAGGAGGTCATAGAGACTGAACCCAGGCCCTTGAGCATACACTGTTCCACTGAGCTTCACCCGTAGCCCCTAAAAGGGACACTTACATCAATCACCCAGCATGCCTGCCACAAAAGGTATGTTGCAAGAGGAATGGAAAGACCCAGGTAAAGCAGCAGCCTGCAGTTGCTTTGATTCATTAACACAAAGCCCTAGCATTTGATCCTGGTAGCACAAAAAGCATCTAAAAAGTTCAAAGCAGTAAAAGAAGTAACACAAGGAAATGGGTACAGATTTTGAAGAGAATGGTGTGTGTGTGTGTATGTGTGTGTGTGTGTGTGTGTGTGTGTGTGTGTGTGTGTGAGTGATCAAAGCAAGCAGAATCTCGAAAAAAATTTTCTTACCCCCAGATTACAGAAATATCTCTAATGTGCATGTAAGTTATGTGGAAAAGCAGAAGTCCCTCTAGGCTCGGGGAAGGTTTTTCAACCAAATGCAGAGGAAACATAGTGAACCATCACAGGAACACTCAAGAGTAGACTGAGGGTCTCTCATGCCAGCAAACGAAGGCCAAAGTGCAAGGAGGAAAAATAACATTTTCAAAGGGTTATGTGCACCAATAACTTAACAAACATAGGTTGTGCACGGAGCATCCCCAACCTGGTATTCTGAACACACACACTCAGAATCTGTCACAAACCATCACATTGTACTACGGTCTAATTAGCTTCCTGAGAAGGACAACCCATGTCTGCTGGGCAGTGGCTTTTGGGCTGTGAAATAACACTGCATTTTGTGCAGGGCAGGGTATCTAGGCAGTAGGGACCCATTAAAACAAACAACCCCAAATAGGACACCTTTGGCACACATAGGTACCACTATGGGACGTGCCAGATTTGCTCTAATGGAGGCCTTGCTGAATGCCACAGAGAACAAGGAGGAAAGACTTACCGAGGTTTGACGGCTTTGGTCTGGGGAGCCCTTGCAGAGGGAATAGGTAGCTTTGGTTCAGACTTGGACTCAGGTCTGGCTTCTGGTTCTGAGATCTGCACATCTTCAAAGGGGTTCAGGGAGTTACCCTGTCCAGAGGCGTCAGCTGCAGCATCTTTCTCGGACCTTCTCATGAGGTCTTCCTCTCTCAGCTGGGCTTCCTTGAGTTTGCCTTCCTTCTCCTTCCATGGGATGGAAGGAGGGCTTTCACCTTCACTGCCCTTGGCCACATCCTTCTTTCCTGTCACCAGAGAAAACAAAGAGGACTTCTTGCTCTCCTGCTTCTTGCCGTCTTTGGTTTCTTTTGTAACCTCCAAATTCGCTGAAGCCATGTTTTCCCTATTGTCACCACTAGACTGTGGTCGGTAGGATGGCAGAGTCATGGACTTCATGGACTCCTTGGTGGGGACATCAGATAGCCACTTATCATAAGACAGGCTGTCTCCTTCCCCAGGCTCCTTCCAAGATCGGGCAGCCAGGTTTTCAGTAGATGAGAACAAATGCTTCTTCCTGAAGCCCTGGGGGGATGGGGAAGAAGAAGGGCTGCTCTCCTTGGTCTCATTCTTGGCTTCTGGCTGCTCCAGGTAAACATGGTTCCCATTGATACAGACATTAGAGCGGGAAAGTGTGTCATTCTTGGACCGAAGGCCCCCAAGAAAGGACAGTCCTTCCTTCTTGGGAAGGCTGAAGTTGATCTGGCTCAGTTGCTTAGAGTCTGCACTTGCTGTCTTTTTGTGGGACATGACTAGGAAAAAACACAAAAAAATAGGGGATATGAAATTAAACTAGTGGAGGCTGGGGCTAGGGCTCAGTGGCAGAGCACTGGCCTAGCATGCCCAAAGCACTGGGTTCTATCCCCAGCACCATAAAAGAGAAGGGAAAGGAAAGGGAGAAATGAAGAGAGAGAAAAATTAAATGTGTGATTTACAATAGGAGGTGCTGACATCTGTCAATGTCTGGATACATTTTTGGTTGTCACAACTGTGTGTGTGTGTGTGTGTGTGTGTGTGTGGCGGGGGGGGGTGCTATTGGCACCTAGCAGGTAAAACCCAAGGATGCTCAATGTACAGGACAGACCCTTACAACAAAAAATTATTGGGCCCCAACAATCAACATTGATTGAGAAACCTTGTGTTAACCCAATGGAAGAGGCTAGCAGAGATTTAGTCACTGAAATTGAAGTCCAGAATATGGAATTAATTCAGAAAGAAAGGAACCGGGATCACTTAGGGATGTATCCCATGGGAGTCAGGCTTGTAATAGGGACTCATTAATCATCTGATGAATTAAAGAAGTATCAAAATTATGACAAGGTACGTATAATTTCATCCTTAAAGAAAAATTAAAAAAAAGAAAAGAAAACTGCAAAACAACAAAACTTGGATGCACTCATTCTGTTAGTCCCATATTCTAGTATTAATGTATATATGTTACAGAATAAGACACTTTGTAAAAAGCACCTTATTCATTCTTAGAAACCCAGAAGGTTTAGGCCAAGCAGGGTACAGGCCTATAATCCCAGTTACTTGGGAGGGCGTGGCAGGAGGATTGCAAATTCAGGACCAGCCTAGACAATTTGGCAAAACTGTCTCAAAATAAAAAGAACTAGGGGTAGAGCTCAATAGTAGAGCACTTGCCTAGCATGCACGAGGCCCTGGGTTTAATTCCTAGTGTTTCCAAAAAAAAGGAAAAAGAAAATCATCATCATCATCTACTATCTACAATTGCCCACCATTACCATCATCGTGGAGGTAACCAAGGAAGTGAACCAAAATCTGTTTCTTCCCTCTCAAAGACATGTAGGTAACTGAGGAAGAGAGGCCAAGTGAAGAGAAGGCAGATACTCACTGTCTGAGGCAGAGGAGGAGGATTCATCCTCATTGTCGTCATCCTCCCACTGGGACTGGAAATCTCCAGGACGAAGCAGCACTTTGTCTGGCTTTGAAGTAGGCAGGACAGACATAGATTGGGAAAGTGGTGTTTTCTGCAAATTCGACTTGGAAAACAAGGTTTTGATCTTTGATTTCTTCTTCTTGTCTTTGGAAAAAGACTCGTCATCACTGTCGACTGAGGGTGACATGCTGGGGACTATGGCTGAAGTGGTTTCTGACACACTATCCTTATTCTTCCCTTTGATCTTGTCCTTCAATTTTCCAAATGGATTCCGAGACTTGTCTTTCACAGAGAGGTCAAACATGCTAGCAGTCATGTTGTTCCTCATAAACTGGATGTCGACCTCGATTTCTCCTCGCTCCTTATCCTTCTTTCCGGGTTTGGATTTCAAGATATACCACCTAAGAGGAGAAAGGCTGAGAGATCAGCTTGATGGCAGAGTCTACAACAGTGTTTACTATCCTGACTAACTGGCGTCTCTCTGCTGCTCCAGCATCTTCTATAAACACATTCTTATGCTTTCACTTTGGGGAGAGGGATGAGCACAGAACTTGAACTTTTTTTATTTTTGAGGTTTTCTCCCTCTGCACTAGGTAAAGATAGAATCTGATGTGGAACTTGGTGTATAATCATCATCTTTTTCTTTCCTTTTATTTTATTAATTTATTAATTAATTAATTTATTTATTTTTTGCTGTGCTGGGGATTGAACCTAGGGCTTCAACCATGCTAGGCAAGTATGGTACCAGTAGTTACATTCTTAGCCTTTAAAATTATCTAAAATACTAATCCAAAAAAAAAGAGCTATTTCTAAAAATAAAGAGCCAGATATGGTGGTATGCACCTGTAGTACTAGCTACTCAGGAAGCTGAGAAGAGGATCATAGGAGCCCAGGAGTTTGAGACCAACTTGGGGAGCATAGCAAGATTCTGTTTCAAAAGAAATAAACAAGTAAAAAGAAAATAAAAAGAAAAATATAAATACTCAAAATCATTTCCAATGACATTTTTTTTTCTTTTTGGAGCTAGGGCAGATGCTTCGCCATTGAGCTACATCCCAGCCCCATATTTTTTTTTTAATAAGATAAAAATTCAAAGATCAGGTACAAACAGCTATCTTCTTAAATTTCTTTGTGAATCTAAGAAAAAAATCAAAAGTTCATAGAAAAGAATAATGCCTGCCAGGAAACAATGGAACAAGCTGTATGCAGCCGTGCAAGCCTGTAATTCCAGCGGCTCAGGAGGCTGAGTCAGGAGGATCTTGAGTTCAAAGCCAGCCTCAGCAATTTAGTGAGGTGATAATCAACTAGGTGAGCCCCTCTCTAATAATATACAAAATAGGGCTGGGGATGTGGCTCAGTGGTCGAGTGCCCCTGAGGTCAATCCCCAGGACCCAAAAAACAAAAAACAATGGAACATACAAGATGAAGTTAAAAATTTTTAAAGTGGAATAAAAGAGCCACAAAACAATAAAAACTAAATGTACACTCTAGTTATATGAGGTACCTAGTGTAGTCAAATTCTTTGAGACAGAAAGTATGATGGGTGCCAGGATTTAAGGGAAAAAGGGAGGAGAACGTGATGATTTTGAAGGGTACTAAACTCTACTTCAAGTTGGGGAAAATGAAAAAGTTTTGGGGATGAATGATGGTGATGGTTAGATAATGATGTGAATGAATGTACATACCACCATAGAACTGAATACTTAAAATGGTTAAAACAGTAAATTTGGGGCTAAGAGTATGGCTCAGTGGCAAAGTACTTGCCTAGCACGTGTGAAGCCCCGAGTTCAATCCCAAATACTGAAAAAAAAAAAAGTAAATTTTATGGTTATGTGTATTTTATCACAAGTTTTAAAAAATGAGACATGGGAGAGAAGGCATTCTCCTCTGACTCAATAATCCAAAAGGGGAACATTTCAAACACCATTCAAATATTTCACTTGGTCATTTGCAAACTACTTCAAGACAGGACAAATCATATTATATTAGTCCACTCCCTTGACAAACTGCAGTTGCCTCCCCGCCCCCCACCTTTTGATTTTGGGGATTAAATCCAGGCACTTTCACACTGAGCCACAACCCCAGCCCTTTTTGTTTTTTGAGACAGAGTCACACTAAATTGCCAAGGCTGGCCTCTATCTTGTGATCTTCTTGCTTTGGCCTCCCAAGTGGCTGGGATTGCAGGCAAGTGCCACCACACCCAGTTGACAAACTTTAGATAAAGAAAATCTCTTTGGCATTCATTTTCCACCCGGGAACCTGATGCCTTTGGTGAACAGCAAATCCAATTAGTAGCATGAATGTTATGGGACAAAAAACTCCAAATGCCTGGCCTACAGAAAGCTCCATCCACAGGTCACCCTTGCAAATAAGGACTCCCACACACTTTATTTTTTTCTTTTTTGGTACTAGGGATTGAACCCACGGGCCCTTTACCACTGAGCTACATCTCAAGCCCTTTTTTAAGTTTTTGAGAGAGGGCCTTGCTAAATTTTCCAAGCTGGCTTCAAACTTGTGATTTGAAACCTGCCAACTGCCTCAGCCTCCCAACTCAACAGAATCATAGGCATGTGCCGCCACAACTAGCTCAGAGAACCACATTCTGATGTTCTTTTGGGTGACCTATTTAAGAGAAGAAGGCTTAAGACTTTAAGGAAATGATGGCTTTGTCTAAATGAACACGTTTCCTCTTTCACCTTTAGCTGTAGCTTGCTCACAGGACCCCAGGTCCCATTATTTAGCTCTTTCTTCAAGTAAAGGAAAGGGGTGAGGGAAGTAGAAACCTAGCACTTAAATAGCACCTTCAGCATATCTGCCATTGTACACACTTGAAAACACTCTTATGTAAGTCTCAAGAATGTTGTGAAGTAGATATTACACCCACTTTACAAATGAAGAAATGAAAGCTAGGAAATTAGGTCATTGGTCCAAGATCCTAGAGCTGTTATGGGGTGCAGCTAGGATTCTGAATCAGTTCTGCATTTCCCCAGAGCTCCTATTCTTTCTCCTCCACCAAGATTCCTGTTTTAACTCTCTCCTAATTTATCTTCAGTGGGCCATCTTTCATAACACAGAGAGAAAGGAAGGCTCAAATTGAAATTGTTTATGAAGAAAGTTTATTTTCTTCTTTCTTTTTTTTCTTTGGCAGTGCTGGGGATAGAACCCAGGGTCTCATACATACTAGGCAAGCACTCCACCCCCATTCCATAGGCTTCTAATTTATTTTTTTAATGGTTTTTTAATGTTTTGGTAGTTTTTTGTTTTTCTTTTTTGTTATGGTGTTTAGTTTTTATTTATTTTTTGTTTTCCATTTTTAATAAGCTTCTAATTTAAATGTGTCCAAATGAGAGAAAGGGGGGAAATCTACCATAGCTTGCCATCAATCATTAATCATATGATTATATAAAGCTCACATCATCAAGAACTTAAACTGTATAACATAATACAGTCAAGATCTAATAAAATGAGGTGAGCTACCACTTGGGATCTTTAGGAGAAACTTTTTTTTTAAAGTCACAAATTCACAGATGGAGAAGGACTGTTGATGTTTTGAGATATAAGGTCTTTATGGACTACTTAACCCTTGCCAAAAGAAGGCCTAGAGTCTTTCTTTCCAATAGATTTTCTAGGACCTAGCCTGCAATAGTTTGCATATTGGTCATTTAGATGTTGAGAGGATTATTTGTATTTTTCTTCTCTGACAGTCATGTGGTAAATGGTTGCCTTGGTGATGAGGGGTGTTTGGCTTCTGTAAATACCAATTGTAAGCACCTGAAAAGGAGAAGCTGCGGAAGGGCACTGTGAGGCTCAGATGACCACAGTGGCCACGGGGAACAGGCGCTTCTCCTCCCCGCCCAGGGAGGAGGGGCCCTCAGGGGATCTACCACACAGCCTTTTCCATGGAGCCTCTTCAGTTAGCCCTCCCTGAGGATGCAAGAAACTTTGAAGACCTTCAAAGAATTCCAACTGACAGACCCTGGGACCAGGCCTGCCTTTCCAAAGGCTACAAGCTCCAAAGTGTTTGTTTTGAGCAAATCTAGAGTCAATTCCAAATCCTCCCTGGGAGCTGATAATTACTTGAGTCACTAAGGGATTTGTTCTGGAAACTTCCAACACCACAAGGAGTTGCAAACAGAAACTTCACCAATTCTTCTTGCTGCTTATTTTCACAAGCAAACCTAAAACCAAACACCAGGTAGCTAAAAACAGCTACCAGCCTTAGGCTGTAAAAAGCAGACTAGGAATCACAGGTAAGCATCCCAGCAAGAGTTCAGAATTTTTTTAAAATTTGTGCCAGATTTATAAGAGCTGGAAAGAAAAACTGGAATTGTTTCTTTTTTATTTATTTATTTGTTTGTTTGTTTATATGTGGTGTTTAAAAATCAAACTCAGTGCCTCACACATGCTAGACAAGCACTTTACCACTGAGCCACAACCTGAGCCCTGGAATTGTTTCTTTGATTACCAATACCATCCTAAAAGTCAAAACATGGTAACCTGGTAATATAAGACAGCAAAATTAGGTTAAGAGTGAAAGCCATAGTGCATGAATGTCTTTCCCCAAAAAATACCAAATTGGAACATGGTTATATGTTCCAACATTTAAGATCAATTTGTTTTTTTCAGTGTTTCTGTCCCTGGACTTTTTACTTCCCTTAGTTCCTGCACTTCACAGAAGTAGTTCTTAAATAATCCAGCCCTAGCAAGAACACCCAGCAAGTAAGGGCAGTGTGGGTGTCTCCCGGCATTACCTTTTACACGGGCCCAGAAAACCTGAATTATCTCAGAAATCAGGGTTGGGTTCATTTTCTTAGACCAAAGGGCACAGTACAGAAATAAAGTCATAATCCCAATGCAGCAAGTTTATTTTTAAACCCATAATCTTTAAAAAAAAAAATTCTGTAACCTATTTTAAAAAAAATCAAGTGATCTCTTTTCTAAGCAAATTTTTCTTAAAATAGTCATTTGAAAATTAAAAGAATATCTAAATATGTAGAAAGTGACAAGAAATTATTTAAATCTTGTGTGTGTGTGTGTGTATTGCTGATGCCTTGTGCATGCTAGGAAAGTGCTCTGCCACTAGGCTCCACCCCCAGCTCCCTGTCCGAAGCCGTATTTTTAAGTTAAAAAAAAAAAAAAGCATAGAGTAAAAATTCAAATCAGACAAAATTATATAAAATGAAAAGTTTAGTCTTCCTACCCCTAAGTCCATGCACCTCAGTCTTTCTCCCAGAGATGTTACTGCTAAAAACCTTATACACCCATCCAAGTGACAGTATGGGCATATACAAGCAAAACATATATTAATACAGCAGGCTACTGTACTATACTGTTTTTGTGTTGTTTGTTTTGTTTCTGTCAAACACAAAGTAAGACATGGATATTATAAAAATATCCAAAAAGCCATTTATGTTTTCTACACTTTCAAAAAGATGACTTAAGAAGAGAAAGAATGATGTCATGAGCTGTGGTACACACCTATGATCTCAACAACTCAGGAGGCTGAGGCAGGGGGATCACAAGTTCAAGGCCAGGCTCAGCAAGTTAGTGAGACACCCTCAGCAATTTAGCAAGACCGGGATGTAACTGAAGTGGTAAAGTGCCCCTGTGATCGATCCCTAGTACAAAAAAAAAAAAGATGAAGATGAAGAAGAAGGAGAAGGAGAATAATGAATTAAATAGAGGTAAAAAAGATACTTGCATCTGTATCCACATTATGGGAACAGAGCACAGGACACAGCTGAGCAGCCCAGCTAAGAGGCACTGTGAAATCCCTCCTAACATTTATTCTGAAAACAGCTTACACCACCTGACCATGCCTCATTCATATGGCCCGTTTGCCAAAGAATGTAGTTAGTGTGTCAAACACACAGAAAGCTGATCCCTGGCCCTTCCACAGGAATGTAGCGGGAGCAGGCAATGCAGTTCCTCCAGTTGAGAAATGAAGTCTCCCACTGCATCCCTGCAGACATTCAAGATTACACTGGCTGCTAAAGGACTGTCTGGTATGCCTCAAAAACAATCTTTCTGCAGCCGAGGCAAACATGTTTTTCCTTTAAAACATTCCAGAGGGCAGACATGCAGAGAAAGAACTGCTTCAAAGATTGAGTGCAGCATTTTTACATGCCAGCACTGGAAATACAAGAGATAAAGAGTCCCTAAAAAGCTTACCCTCCAGTGGGATGGAGGGAAGGTTCACCAAACATCATGAAGTGTCAATTACATTGGGACAAATTCTGTCCACTTTATAACTTTGAACATTGGAAAACTACTGGACAACCTTTTTTTTTTTTTTTTTTTTGGTACTAGGGATTTGGTACTGGGTGCTATACCACTGAACTACATCCTCAGTCCTTTTCTTTTTCTTTTCTGTTTTGAGATGGGAATTGCTAAATTGCTGAGGGTTTCACCAAGTTTCTGAGGCTGTCCTTGAACTCTTGCCTCAGTCTCCCAAGTCACTGGGATTATAGCATGTGCCACCATGATCAGTTAACCTTCTCACTTTGAGCATACAAAAATAATTCCACATGCTAAAGTACACAATTTCACCACAAATAAGGTTCTCAGCTAATTTCAGCCCCCAGGGGCTCTTAGAACCACATACCTAGTGACTGATTGTTCATTCCTTATAGCAAAATGTATAAATGCAGCAATCCCATATGAAACCCAAGAGGTTCTGGGAAAGGAAAGGCAAAGAAGGACAATGAGCTAAGCCATTACTTCCACATTTTAGATGCATCCGTGTTCATCTCAAAGGGTCACAATCTCTGGGTTTGGTTTGGACTCCAGGGTCAGTGTGGAATGCCTACTTCCCTAGTTGTCAGGCCAAATGGCAACTATGACCTCTAGCGTGAGTCATACCCACAGTAACCAAGCATCACCACACAGGGGATTATGGCCTCTGGTGAGGAGAGAAGCAGGAAGACCAGAACAGCACCTGATAGAATATTTAGAAGGAGGACACACTCAATTTCTTAAATGTAGACATTTTACAAAGCGATTCATGCATTGTCTTCCCCAGAGAATAAAAATAAGGCTGAATGTCATGTGGTAAGCCATTGAGAACATCTATAAAGGTTCTGAAAAGGGGTAATTCCATTGGGTAAAAATGTTCAGGTTCTTCCCCTGGTAGCCTGGAAACAATGCGTAACACAGGGATAGAAATGTTTACAACCTATAAAACGCTGGTGAGTTTAACAAGTTTTGTAATGGAATGAAGTACTTGGTCAACAGCACCTAGCTTTGAGTACAGAATCACCCATCA
Organism: Ictidomys tridecemlineatus; assembly: GCF_052094955.1. NCBI lineage: Eukaryota > Metazoa > Chordata > Mammalia > Rodentia > Sciuridae > Ictidomys > Ictidomys tridecemlineatus. The sequence goes on from NC_135490.1 coordinate 62,437,450, forward strand.
GTCAATCTTTCCTCCCTAGACCTTACCCTCTGCCTGCTGTCAATTACTTGGAAGAACTCCTGTCAATTCTGAGAGCAGAGGATAGGATAGTTCACTGCTTGTTTGTTTGTTTGTTTAAAACTAATCTCTAAAATAGACATTTTACAATCACAGGAAGGTCATTCATAACCACTGAACTTGAACCTAAGAATTGGTAAATGACCATGGTAGAAGAAAGAATGCAGAAAACACAGGTTAAAAAATTCTTTGGGTCTCTTCTTATATTAGCTAATCTACAGAATTTCTGTGATCAAACATGGTGCAAGAAAAAATAATATAAAAAATATATATACACACATATTTTTCTTTTAAATTGACTCACTCCCATGTTAACTGTTTCATAAATTTTCTTCAAGTCTTTTTCCTGTACTTTTTAATTATTATTATTTACAGACCCTGGGAAAAGTATTTAACTTTTCTATGCTAAGGCTTCCTATCTGAAACAGGCATAAGGGCACCTACCTTGCAAGCATATTATGAAGATTAAGTGCTTAATACATGTAAAGTGCTTAGAACAATACCTGGCTATAAGCCATAGCTATAATTACTATTTAGTTGTAACCAGAGCACACCTGCAATTTTATTTGTAGCACCTGATACACTATTGCACTGCAGTATCCCTACCCACTGGTTCTAATGGTCATATGATATTCTGTGTTGTGCATATATTCCATGGTTTATTTATCCACTTAGAAAGGGAATTTAAGATATCAACAGTTCTAACTGACTATATTACTAAGTACCCCAAGTTAGCCATCAAAAACAAATAACAATGATTTGCATTTGAAGAGACTAGGAAAGGACTCACCTATACAACTGGTTTGTATAATACAATTTCCAAAACTTAAAAAATACATTCAGAATTTTTAAAACACCATGATCAGTGTACATTTTCTGCAACTTACTGTGAGACATACTCATCCTCACAAAACCCTCCGGGGTTTCCATACCAGTAGAAGAGGTGAGAAACAGAGAATTCCCAAACTGTGCAAATAAAGGCAAGTTTTACAAGTGGAAAGCAAAACGAGATTCCTTTAGGGGAAGACCAATGGAATTCCAAGCATCCTTATTTGAAGATTCTCTAAGAATTAGAAAAACTGACTCACTTTTAAACACGTAAGCCTACCACTCTTACAATCATCTACTTACCAGTTCTTTAAACAGCTTGATCATATCTCAAAAGCCACAAATGTTAATATTCTACCATCAGATCCTGTATCTCATCTGCTGCCTAGATGTAAATGCCAACAATGCATTATATTTCATCTGCCAAAAACAGCCTACACAGCAACCCTGGGGTCCTCATGCAAAGAGTTTTTCTGTTTGTTTCTGTAGCACCAGGGACTGAACCCAGGGACTCACACATGCTAAGCAAGCGCTTTACTACTGAACTTCATCCTCAGTCCTTTTATTTTAATTTTATTTTTGGTGGGGAGGAGTACTGGGGATTGAACTCAGGGGCACTCGACCCCTAAGCCACACTCCCAGCTTTATTTTGTATTTTATTTAGAGACAGGATCTCATTGAGTTGCTTAGTGCCTGGCTTTTGCAGAGGCTGGCTTTGCGATCCCTCTTGTCTCAGCCCCCTGGGTGACTGGGATTACAGGCATGCACCACCTCACCCAGATCTTTTATTTTTAAGATAGGACCTTGCTAAATTGCCCAGAATGGCCTCAAACTTGTGATGCTCCTTGAACCACCGGAATTATAGGAATGCACCACCATGGCCAGCCTCAAGCAAAAAGATTTTTAAGGATAGAAACATAAAATGCTATTGCTTGGTTTACCATTACTTGGCCAGAACAAAAGAACACAAACTTCTATATGACCAACATCAAAGAGCATTTAGTCCACTCCTCACCCCATAAACTGACTCACGTACTCCCTTCTATGAGAGTTCCTGGCAAGGGAGCAGAGACTGTGATTTATCTTGTGATCAAGGTGAGTCCAAAGGAAGAGGAAGAAGAATTTTTTTTAAATCCGGTTTTAATAACAAATAATTAGTTAAAATGAAAAGTTCCATTTTGGTGAATTGTATGTCACGTTCACTGTCCATGAAAGAAAAACCCCACACACCAGGCACTCTGGGAGGCTACACCCCAGAGCAAACACCCCAGAGCTCAGCCTGTCCCTGCTGCCCTTCACATAGGACACCATTCTTTATGATAACAAGAGGCCCTTTTAGACTAGGCTTTCTAGAAGTCCCAACTGTTCTACCTGAGATTAGCCATGTTCTTTCTAAAAAAAAAAAAAAGAGTATATAAAAAGTGAAGTGTGTGGCAATCACACCTCCAGAAATATTTCTCTGGGATTTCTTATAAATGCCTTCCCTTTTTGCCATTCAAAGGCCACGCTTAATTACCATTGCCCTCTTTCTTTCCATAGCACATTCCTAAATGTGTCCCCCAGGGATACCCTGGAGACCAAAGCCCTTGATTTTTCTCTACCAGATTATCAACAGACTTCTCCCTGCAGGAAAAGAATTTCTCATCTCATTACTGGTGCAAACCAGCTCCTTTTGCCAAAGGCAGCCAGTAAACCTGTTTCTTCAAAGGGTGCTGACCACACAGCCAGATCCCTACACTGGAAACTAAGAGAAGGGGTCTAGCCCTTACTCCAGGTATCCCTACTCCTTGAATCATTGGGCCAAACCTAAAATCAAATGGTTCTCCAGGTTGACTCAGGCTAACTACTACCTGCCCTATAGGAAACTCAACCCACCACTCACTTGCAAAGACCCCTTGGTCATGGGGTTGTTCAAGCTCTGTGTTGGGTCACATAGCAAAGAACAATACAAGAGTGGTCCCTGCCCCTGGGAGAAGCAGGTGAAAGTCAGGCTTGGCATCCTCCTGAGCCAGCAGGGGCATGAGATCTGACACTTTAAAGGGCACAGAACCCACTTTACCAATAAATTCCAACTGATTTTGTTGGAATTTAAAGAAACCTACACCAGCCCCAGAGCCAAAGGTCAACTCAGAATTATTCTGATGAAGATAAGGCCTCAAATGAGCTCCCAGCACTCTCTCCATTTAAGGCCAGGGCTCCTTAATCCGTCTGGAGCTAAGCCACAACTAGCTGTCCCTCCCTCTAAAATACACGGGAAGGTGCATGATTTTCCAGGGTGTCTGGCAATTAAAACTCCAGTATTTTAATGGATGTCTCAGATTATCTTCAAGGGGCAGAGGGAAAAGTGATGTCAGCAAATACATGCTAGAATTTTAATAGGCACATGTCTTCCTTGTAATGTAATTATATAATTTTTAAGTTAATAACTACAATTAAAATGACATATCAGATACTATTCATAAAAATTTTCCTCTGATGGTAGTCATGAAAGTACAATAAAGGTCTTTATAGCCAAAAAGAAATATAGCCAAATAAAAAAGACATGAGACTTTTTCCTAGGCTTACCTTCACTAATGTGAAATATTGAAATGGTTTGCTTACTTCAAAGTTTTAGTGTGTTTTTTTGTTTTTTGATTTTTTTTTCCATTTATGGGCTTGTCTTTCCTACTGTTACATATTATTTTTTCCTTTTTTTAGTCCTATATCCCCTGAAGCAGTGACATCATCAGCCACACTAGAACACACCAATGAGACTATACCAGCCACACAATTACAAAACAAAGACTTCACCTGCACTAAAATGGTAACTATTGGAAGACACATATATACATACCCTGGTTTCAATGGTGTTTCCTAGTCATTCACTACAACAGAAGACTCAACTCACAGGTGGCACTGTCCAAAGCTTTGTAATGGTGACCTCATGCTGGTATCAGAGTAACTGTTGGGGGAAGAAAGCAACCACAACTTCCTGGTTCACTTTCAACACCAAGCTCTCATAATTTGTTCATTCATATCACTTCCTCTCCCTGAGCCCCTTCCACTTCCAAACCATCATAAGACAGGTCAATTAAACTCACAAATATTTCTAAAATCACCCATGTCTGTCCATCTCCATAGCCATTACCCTACTATAAGCCACCACCGAGCAATGCTTAGATTATTGCGATAGCTTCTTTCCATTGGTCTATTGCAGGCTAGGCCAAGTTTGAATCCATTCTCTATTCAGTAACCACTGTAAACTTGGACAAACTGGATTATATCACCCACCTTTACTCTAAACATTTGGTGGCTTCCTATTCTCCTATTGTTCTTAAATAAAGCCATACCTTCCTCTTCAGCCTCATCCTACACAATCTTCCAACTTCTGCCTCTGAACCTTTGCACAGGTTCCTCCTCCTCCTCCAGTAGGCCTCCTTCCTTTGCTCTTCACTAGAAGAATTCCTCTTTATTCTTCAGGTAATGGTTAAGAGGCACTCTCTAACTCACATGTGTTCTCTCTTTCTCCCTCTCCCACCCCACACACATGAGGGATGGGGGTGGTTCTCACTATGTTGCCTAGGTTGGCCTCAAACACCTTGAGCTCAAGCAACCCTCCCACCTCAGTCTACCAAGTACCTGTATTCCCAGATACTTGGTAAACTTGGTAGCCTGGCCACCGTGCCAGGCTTTGCAATCTCTGTCTTTATATCATGCAGTAACTTTCCTGCTCCTTTTCTTTTATGATACCCTGTTCTTTTCCTTCACAATACTCATTATACTACATAATTGTTTATTTATGTATTCCTCTGTTTAACGTCTACTCCCCCACGAGGGTGCTGAGCTTCCTGAAAGCAGGGATCATCCTGTCTTGTCCACCACTGTTTACACTGTATATCCAGCAAATGGCATGTAGTAGGTATTTAAATATATTTACAAAAAGAATCTATAAACTTTAGACACCAGAAGTGGGCAGGGAGCAGTCGGAACTTCCTCCATGCTAACTAAATGTCTTACAAAGGAAATTATAAGCAATACCATCAGAAAAGCACTCCACCTAATGACGACTCTGATGTACTCTCTTTTTTCAGTCATTTTACTTCATTGCCATAGTGAAAAGTGTTGTTTATCCCAGGACCCACAAAGAATTCAGTCCTGAGCATTGAGTTCAATTTCCTTCGGTGGAGTGGGAGGGAGGGGGCTGTAGCTGTGAAAGGAGAAAGGGTTTCCAGTAAGGCCCAATATTATCTTGAAGGGAAACTTCAAGAAAGAAAAAACTTAACCAATAACAACACTGTTTGAATTTTCCCACCTGTTACTAAAAAGAAAGGAAAAAAACAAATCTGTATACATTCATGTGATTTATGTATCACTAAGTTGCCCAGGCTGGCTTTGAGCTTGAGATCCTTCTGCACTAGCCTCCCAAATCACTGGGATTATAGGCATGTGCCACTACACATGGCCCTTGTTTCTTTTTAATAATCCAAACTTCTACATTGACAACGTATTTCAACATCTTACTGCACTTTCCGCTCTTTAAAAATCTAAACTTTATGATATCTAAGTCTTTTCATATTCACCCAAATGCTGTTTTGAGTCTTTAACACGTACGAGGAAATGACCCTCCATCATTCATACTCTCTTCCATATCTGGAAGACTTATAGTATTACGTTTCATTATATTGATTACACAGTGGCCTTCCAATCACCGGGCTGAATAAATATTTTAATAAATCAATAAATATTTCAATCCTTAAAAGGTTATTTCTCCAAATTCTGATACTTTTTATAGCCTAAAATATTTTTTTAAATCAATCTAAGATCCCAAACTATACAACACTAGATAGCAGAGCAGAGGGCTTCACATGCTGATCACCTGATTGTACCCCTCAGACTCCTGTCTGTTTTGTGGTCATGGTACTTAACTGATTCCCATTTAACCAACCCCCACTGAGACCCCAGGTCTTTAACAGATATGTAAGTGAAAGATCGATTTATTTCGATTTTTCCTAACTAAAGGTCACATACTATTTCCTATTAAATGTATTCTATCTATGTGTCAACCTGTTTGGTGTTTTAAAGGTATGTGTCACCACACTAAATTCGAGGCCAGCAAATTGAGTCATGATAAAAAGCACATTCTCTTGACTCCAAATAAATTTGATAGATGGGGACTTATCAAGAAAATAAGTAGAAATATTAGCCCATTGGCTCTTAATGCTCTATTGGCTCTTGAGTTTAAGCATCATACTCATGACAAAAGTCATGCTCTGTTGCACCACTCTTCTTTATACACACTCACATACACAAAGAGTCATACACAGTCTACAGACAAGATTTTAGCTTCTGTTTTGTTTTTAGTTTTTAATGTCTAAGGTGGAGTTAAACCATTAATAACTAGTTCAAAAGACTTTCCTAGCCCAACCAGTATCTTTTTGTTAAACTTCTACCTGTCAGTGCATATCTTATTATCCAAATCTCAGCTACCTTGGGCATCTCGTCAAACTTACTTTAACTGGGTTCCCCCAGCACCTTGGAAAGTCCCAGGAAATGGTAGATGGAAAGCTTACAATTTCACCCACATGTACAGAAGCAAAAAAGCCTTCCACAGCAGTTATAAAAACCCATTAAGTAAGCACCATTTTCCTGCAAGACAATACTATGACTAAGCGGTCATCAGCTCAGGTAATAGAAACAGGAGTAACCGTTTAGGTTTAGAATTACCCTGGAGAAGATGAGAAAACTGAAGATACAGAGACAGAACCCTTCCTGAAAGAGAACTTGAGTTTTCATCTCTCTCAAAGCAGTACAGAACCTTTTGAATCTTTACATTGGCTTCATTAGTCCAGGAACCCAGAAACACCTTACAAATATCAATTAAGTATGGCAACATGCTTCATTTATAAATAGGGAAAGGGGGATGTTTAGAGTCAGAGCAACCCAACAATGAGTCAGAACCAGAATGGACACCAGAACCAGGACTCTGAGGCCCCATTTCTGGCAGGGAGATGTGAAGTCTTTCAAGGAGATGAAATATTCACATAAGAAACAGATGGCAGAGATGGAAATGAATATCCACACATATTGGGATAGGGCAAGACAAAGAAGAGCCAACAGCCAATAACCCAAGGCCTCAAATTTCATTTAATCAGATGGAAAATTAGCATTGCTTCAGCCCCTCCTTAGCAAAGAGGGTGCTCACACTTATGGCTTGTAAGTTGATGCTATGAGATATCCCATCCATCATCATATTAAGGCTCTACATTTTTATCTGATTTGAGCTTAGAAATGACTATTCACCTTGGGCCAGATAAGCAAACCAGATATTTCATTTGCAAGCATGCAGGCTGAAAATGAACCCACCATAAAGAAAAGAGCATGGGAACTACAAGCCCTTTGGCCTTTCCTGTCTACCTCACAAGGAAAAGTTAGAATGTTCTATATATCTAAAATATGCAAGGGGAATCAGTGTGCTTCATGAACTGTCAGGAGTTTGGTAGTAACACGACTGGTTAGCATATTCAAGGTCAGCAAAGTAACCAATTAGGCTGATCAAGGCTATCTTTGGCATCCCAGATAAACATAATCAAATATTCAATGGGGTTATGACCTGCCCTTTCCAAACACCTGTGAAAGAGAATAAATCACTAACAATGCAGTTAATTAGGTTTTGCTGGGCTTTTACTGTGGAAGTGAGATATTCTGACAAAGAACTTTCTACTGGGGAGTGGCAGGTGAGAAGCCACCCACTTCTAGTGGGACCAAGGAAGAGCTTGACAAAGAAACAATGCCCAATTCTGCTCAACAAAGGGGTCAACTCTGGAACCATCCATTACTGGGAAATCTTACTAACTTGAGACCTAGGGCAAACATCCCACTTTTCCAGTGTTCTTCCTGGAAGAGCAAATTCTTTTCACCAACCTCCTAGGAAGGAGAAAGAATGGGTGCTAGCAATCACAGAGCAGTGGACATTTCCCCATTCAGGTCCCCACCTCCTTCCTCATCCACCCAGCACTGATCCTTCTCTGTCCAGGGGTTAGCTTCTGGGGATGTCAGGAAAATTAATTTTACCGGTTAATTTCCTCTGTGCTCTGGCCCATTCATTCTCAGCTCAAAGTGTCCTGTTTAGTGACATACTCAGGAGGCCTTCCACATGAGTTACTGGGTGTATCAGACCCCACCCTAATAAAATGAATTCGCCAGCCCACGTATAGTTTCAATTCATCAAAAATTCATTTCGTGCTTACTGTGTGCCCGGGCCTGAGAGGTACCCTGAAGATAGATTCAAACCTGTCCCAACTTTCAAAAAGCCTCAATACTATGAGAGCTGGATGAGAAGCTGAAGCTAGGTCAGAATGAAGTATAGGGGAGCCCTCTCGGACTGTGACTTCCACGCCCATTCCAAAAGAGACCCAGTGCGGCGGCCACTGGCCCAGGGGCCGAGCCTGCGCCGCTGTCCCTTTCCCTCCGCCCTGGTCCTCTAGGTCCCGGTCCGCACTCACTGCGTCTTCCTGCGGCCCTGGTCGCGGTGCAGCTCCCGCAGGTCCACCTCGGCGCGGCCCAGGAACTTGTCGAGTCCGAGCAGCGCGCGGTGCAGCACGGTGAGCTGCAGGGTGGCGGCGGCCGCTGGCACAGCTCCGGAGGACAGCAGCGGCGGCAGCTCGAAGGTGGCTTCCTCCCTCCACACCGGCGCGCCGAGGCTGCGCTCCGACACCGAGGTGGCGTACTTCTCTTTGCCCACCTGGATCACCGCGTACGCGTCGCTCGTACCCCCAGGGCCCTTGGCCCGCAAACCCCGCGCCTGCAGCACCGTCACCTGCACATGGGTGGGGGACCACACGGCCCCCGGGCCCCGGCCCGCCGAGGCCGCCAGAGACATGGTGACGATACTGCAGCGGGCTAGGGCACCAGGAGAAGATCGCGGCCGCTCGGGGCCTGTTGGGCCAGCCCCGCTGTCCAGGCCGCTTTAAGGCTTCCGGCCACGCCCCCGTCAGGACCCGCCCCTACCCTGCCGGCCCCCGCCCCACCTGCCCGCGCGGGGCGGCCTCTGGGGCGCCGAGGGCGGGGCTGGCGCCGCCGAGGAAGAGGCAGGAGGTCACGTGGGGCAGGGGCGGGTGGAGGAGAGGGCTTCAGGAGTTCTGAGGTTGGTGGTCGGTGAGGGTTGATGTCCGCGGCTGCCAAGGTTCCACCGCCCTAGGAGTCAGACCTAGTTTACAGTCCAGCATCGCCAAGTGGCAGATGTGTGATCTTTTGCAGATTACTAATACATTTTTAAAAATATTTACTTACTTATTTTTTAGTTGTAGACGGACACAATACCTTTACTTTATTTATTTATTTTTATGTGGTGCTGAGGATCAAACCCAGGGCCCCGCACGTTCTAGGCGAGTGCCCTGCCGCAGAGCCACAACCCCAGCCCAGATTACTAACACATTTAAGTCTCAGTTTCTTCATCTGTAAAAGGAGATTGAAATCACCTCCCCGCCCCCAGAATTGCTGTAAAAGAAAAATAATGCCTTAAAGTTTTTAGCACAGTGCTTAGCACCTGTGAGTTCTAAGTAAATGGAAACTCAGAGTGATAATGAAGATGACTCCCGGTGGTCTTTCTACTTTGGACCACTGGAAGACGGCAGGAGCCTTGGAAGGTGAGGATCTTTTGAGGGTCTGAAAAGGAGAAGGTAAGTTGAGGGGCATGACATGGGTGAGGGAGTGTCCTCTTCTTCCCTGCTCTCACCAAATAAGGTGAGGCTAAGTTAGGAAAAGTGAAGAAAGGGGGAACTAGAAATGGGATTGCCAAACCAAACATCAGGACCAGCGTCCAGCCACCACCCAGCCCCTTAGTTCCCCATTTCTCCCTGCCTAGGTCAACTTCATTCTCTTCCTGGGCTTCATAGTTGGGCTTCCACTCAGCCACTTCCTTGTTCCAAGTGTCTATTAGATTGGTTGCTTCCCTTGAGTTCTCAGTCCTGGTTCAAAGGCTCAACTCCTCCACATTGGTCATCAGATTGGAAAAGTTGCTCTGTAGGGTTTAAAGTTTACAACTAAGAAGAGGTATGGAACAGAGACATGACCTGTTCAAGGTCCCACAGCAGAGCTGGGAGGAAAACCCAGGTTTCCTGACTCCCAATCTAGTGTTGACTGCATCTCTTGCTTCTTTTAGATGCTCAAAACCCCAGCCCTGGATCACACCTTGATTTTATTTCCCACATGATCTGCAGGCTCTCCTCCCTGTCATCCACACTGTGTGTTGCTTCACTAACCTTCACTAATCCTGAAATGTTGCTTTACCACCAGCTGCATTTGGTTTCACACTCAAGAGATTTCAAGACACTCCTCTTTAGGTCCCACCCCAACTCATTCTCCTCTACCTCCTGAACAAACAAACATGCAGCCCAGATTATCTCTGTCCCTCATGGTGTTCACTCCTTGTCCCCTTGGTTGCCCTTGCCATCCTCTCTGCCTATCCAGGGTCTCCTCACTACAAGGCTTTGCTCGAATTTTTCCAAGGTTTGATTTCCAATAGTCACTTTGAGGGCAGGGACCAAGCAGTGACTTATTCATCTTGTCCCTTTCACACTTCCCAGTAGAAACCTGGGCACACAGTAGGTTTTCAGGAAATAGTGTCAAAGAGTTTTCAGGCTATTCCAGCCAACTTTGAGTACATAGTGTTTCCTTTTACCATGTAGGATATTAGAAGATAAATATGCCTCAGGTTTGCAACTGGGGGCAGATACAGTGTGGGACAGGCCTATTTAGTACATTGTAAATATTTAATGGTGATAAGGAGGTCGAGGTACAGGGCAGCAAAGCCTAACAGAACAGAATGTTTTTGGTACCATTTCCCCTTCTTGAAGATCCATTAACTTCATTCAATCTCATGGCTCAATTCATTTTCATATAGATTTATTTAGAATGTGCTTTGTGCCAGGCACATATTAGATGCTTCACAAAGCTGAATAAGAATCAGTTCCAGGCACCCTATGATAATGTAAAGGAACTCCTGTATTCATGAACTGCTTTCAGTGTCTTAAGGAGAAAATGGTTTCTCTAGGCAGATTGATTTTTATGAAATTGCACTGAGTTGGGCCCTTAAGAATATTTCAGATTCAAAGGGCAGAGAAGGAGACAGAAAGGCACAGCATTTGCTAAGGAGAAAATGGAACAGTCAAAGCAAAAGCAGGGGCACCTAAGAGTCATGGTATGTTCAAGGGTACCCAAGGAGGCTGAGATATAGGATATTTAAGAGGGGTAATAGGGGTGGGTGGTAGAAATAGGTCATCCATCGTGGGCCAGATCATGCAGATTATAAACACCAGTCTAAGGCTGGGCATGGTGATGTACCCCTATACTCCCAGAAACTCCGATGGCTGAGGCAGTTGCTAGCCTGGACAACTTAGCAAGACCCTGTCTCAAAATAAAAAGGACTAGGGATGTAGCTTGGTGGTAGAGCATCCCTGGGTTCAATCCCCAAAGAAATAAAAAAAACAGTCTAAGGAGTTTATTCCAAAGTGTTGGACATGGGTAGCCAGCCTTCAGAGGGCTTTGAGCAGTGATATCATTAGGCTGTGCTCAGGTTGCTGGGCAGATGTGATCAGCCAAGGTCACAGCTAAATATCTTCCTTCATTTTCACTTAGGGATTGTCTGCCTCCTCCCCATCTAGCTGCCCCTTCCCCATGCTAGGTATCTTATACTGAATTAAATAAGGCATACACTTTCCTCTTTGGTTGCCCTGACTGTCCAGTGCTTCATCTCAGCTACACAAAGTTTAGTTTTAGGGTCAAAGCTGGCCCTGGGAGTTAACTTCACCTCTGGTCTCCTTTCTACCCCCACACTCACATTGTCAGTGCAGCTTCCACAAGGAAGAAAGCGAGGAATGAAACCTAGCTGGGCAGCTTCATAGGCCCGGAGGGAAATGAAGCCTCTCTTCCTGTCATGGAAAAAATTAGAAAGAGGGAGGGGAGCAGGAGAGGAAGGAAAAATTCTGAGCACCTGTGACCCTGTGTGTTTGGGTTTCTGTAAGTTGCAGATTCTGGCTAAAGCAGAGGTGGTAGGATGGGGAGGGCGAGGCCACCTCACCACCAGGAGAAATCAAGGTTGTCCTCACTGGGGACACAGGCAGGGGGTAACTCAGAGGTGTGGGGCCCATCTCAGGCAGGAATTGGAAATAGGTGAGAGAAGAAGGAAGCCCCAGCAGAGGATGTGCCTCAGAGCCGTCTTCTTGGTGGTCATCCAAGACAGAGCACATGGTCCTCAAGACTCAGCGACTTACCACCCAGGAGTAAGAAAATCTGTCTTCTCTCAATCTTACAACCCTACCTTCTGGCCCGGGAGATCACAGGCACAGTGACAAGGGCAATGACAAAGCTGGCGCCCTGCCTGGCTTTCCCTTCTCTCCCACAACTCCTCTGACCTCTTCCACTGGCCAAGGCTACCAAACCTTCACAATTTCCACTGAATTCCAGGAGTGTTTGTAAATACCTCCCACTGCCTGGGTGCGGTGAGCTGGCTGCTCTTTCCTCCCATCCTGCCCCGCCTCCAGCTCAGACTGAAAGAGGAAGAGAGTTTCTGTGGGCCCTGAGCACACAGACCAGGTGCCTGGCAGGTTAGACTGGACAGGTGACACACCTGCCCTCCTCCAAAAGCAGCAGACTCCCAGAGGCCAAAATGCTCCTGGGCCCTTCTGCAGGCAACAGCCTGGAGCCAGGGCAGCCCAGTTGCTCAGTTAGATCAGATCAGGAATGCAGATTTGTGTTGAGACCAGCTGAGAAGCGTCTCCCACCATGAGGAATTCCGTGCAGCCACACTAGGGGTGAAGAGAAAGGAGATGTGAGGGAGATATTTCCACCACCCTGCGAACTGCCTGTCACTCCACCCTGCAGCTCTTCAGCCCCTCCACACCCCCCATGGGAACACCAATTTAAAAATCCCCTCTGCGGGTTCCTAATGGGCTAGTGCGCTATCCCAAGGAGGGGCAGAAAGCAGCTGGTAATGGCTGCTTGTCTTTCTCCTTTGCCTAGCCCCTGGGGTGCGGTGACAAACGTCCACACATAGTGATTCATTCACCTGACTCCTGGTAAACAACTGTCTGGCTTTTCCGTGTCCAGCTGCCTCAGCCTCCTGACTGCTTGGTTGACTCTGACTGCCTTCCAGGCCCAGGCTTGAGAAGCAAGGGGTGTTCTGCCTAGTGGATCAGCAAGGAGGCAGGGGGCTCCAGTTCCTGGCATCAGCCTCTCTTCCCATGGCCTAAGGGGCAGGGGGGCGGGGCAAGAATATTTGAACTGGACTGAGCTGCTGGCCACTGGTGAATAGCTAGCCATCCTTTCTACAACCTCATGCTGGTATTGCTTTGCTTAACAAAGTTTGTGTCATAGATAACACAAAGGTATTCTCTTCCCAATTTGTCCTTCAAACAAGGCCTTGGATTTCACAACTCCAAGGCTGGAGGACATGTGTACGCTACCTTCCCACCTTTTATACAAAGTCTTCCTGGTGGCTCCTATTCAGAATTCTTTCTTGTTTCCTAATTCATTTTTTTATTTTTGTTTTTTAAATATTTTTTTAGTTATTCATGGACACAATATCTTTATTTATTTTTATGTGGTGCTGAGGATCGAACCCAGTGCCTCACATGTGAGAGGCAAGAGCTCTGCCACTGATCCCCAGCCCCAGGCCCTCATTTTTTTGTTTTTAACCACATTTTTTATTGGTGCATTATAGTTGAACACATGGGATCCGTTGTTGCATATTTATTTATACATGCACACAATATAATTCAGCCAATATCACCCCTCAGCCTTTCCCTCCTCATATATTTCTTGTTCAGTCCCTGTTTTTATTTATTGTAATCATGTCCAAAGCAGAAAGTTGGTAGCTCACCTCTAGAAATTACCATTTCTAGCTGCCCAAGTCCCTGTAACTAGAAGGCAGTTCAAGTTAGGTACAAGAGACATAAATGACTTCAACCTTCAGGACTCAAACACTCAATCACTGCTGCCGCCACCTTTAACACACATATCCGGTACAACCATCTTTTAAAGATGGTTCTTTTTTTTCTAATTAGAAAAGAAGTATGTGTTCTTTGTAGATACAGACCCCACTCCACTTTTCCAGAACTTTCTGTGCCATTAAGGGAAAGCAGAATTTTTTAATGTTCCGAGGAGAGCTCATCAGGGACTATTCCCTGGCCTCTCTCTAATCCGCCTTGAGCCTTCACTCTCTCAACTACTGGGACCCCTGGCCACAGTCCCCTCCACGCAGAGCTGGCCACGGGGTGGATGTGAACAACTCCACATCCCCTGAACTCCTCTCCTGTTTCCATGCCACTACACAGGGCACTGGCTGATGAGTATGTTGACTTTTGAGCCTGAGGCTAAAACTAGGAAACTGAACCCAACATGTAAGAGTTTACAGAGTCTCAAGAGGAGTACCAATAAAGCTCTCTACCTAGGGACAACACCTACACCAGGTGTGTCTGTCTCTCTTGCTCTCCCCTCACCCCCAGCCTTTCTCTGGAGAACCCGGGGCCTCTAGCATGTTAGCCAAGTTCTCTGCCACTGAGCCACACTCCCAGCCCCAGGTTCACTGTTCAGGTCCCCTCTTCTCACCTGCCTCTATAGTCCCTCTTATGAATCTCTACCCTCTTTTGGGAAACCCTACCCCCTCATCCATCTTAGGGTGCATTATACTGCCCTTAAGTCTGCTTATTTCTCCTATAACAACATTTTCCACACCACCCCAACCACCTACACTCCAAATGTGGACATGCCTTCAGCAATTAAAGTCAGTGATACCAAACTGGGTTTGTTTCTCAGCACTGCCTATAAATAAATAAAATAAAGTCTATCAGCAGCCCATATATATATATATATATATATATATATATATATATATATATATTTTTTTTTTTTTTTTTTAAGTCAGTGATACCAAAGTCATAGAGTAGTTGGAGGATGGAATTATAAAGCAACTTAATCCATGGCATGATTGAGTCCTCCATTTTAATTGGTCATCCAGACTTGTTGAGGGAAAAAATAATATGTACATATGTGCGTGCATATATGCACACGCTCACATGCATGTGCTTGTGTGTGTATTCCATGTCCCTAAAACAAACATTTCTGAGATACGGTACTACCTAAACCCATAATGAAAAATAAAAGATTGTCATAATGATTCATATATATTTTTTTTTTTTGTATGAGGGATTCAATCCAGGGCACTTAACCACTGAGCCACATCCCCAGCCTTTTTAATATTTTATTTACAGACAGGGCCTTGTTAAGTTGCTTTGGGCCTCATTAAGTTGCTGAGGTTGACTTTGAACTCATGATCTCCTGCCTCAGCCTCCCAAGCCATTGGCATTATAGGAATGCACCACTACACCTGTCACTTCATAATATTTCATAAACATAGAAATCATATATTTGTATATATGTTTATATATGAAGAAATAGTTTGTATAACATACAAACTGAGCCTTTTTTTTCAGTGCTGGGGATGGAACCCAGGGTCTTGCATATGCTAGGCAAATGCTCTATCACTGAGCTACCTCCCAGCTCAGGAATGAATTTTTAAAAACAGACTTCTTAATTAAAACATAGCATAGATATAAAAAAAAAAGCAAAAACATTCACCCAATGAACATTTATAAATATCCTATGCAGAAAAGGTATATAAAAAGCTTAGATTTGGTGAAATTTCACCACCCAAATCAAGAAATAAATCTACATAGATTAATTTCACTATTTTTGAACATAATTAATCTGTCAAACATAGGGGATTATTTCAGTTCTGGCCCCTTTCACTCAGTATTATGTTTATGAGATTCACCAAAGCTGTTCAATAGCAATAATTTGTTTTCTTTACTGGTTATGGTATTCCATGGTATGAGTGCGCCACCACAAGTTATTTTTCATCCCAAAGCTGATAATAAGGTTGTTTCAAAGCTCGCAGTGGAGTGGGTGGTGGCTCTCCAGAAGCTATATGCCCACGTCCTAGTTTTTGCACCTATGAGTGCTGTCTCATTTAGATGTAAGAGTGCTTGCTGATGTAATTAAGGATCTTGAGATCAGTCATCCTGGATTATCTGGCTGGATCCTAACTCCAATGACAAATGTCTTTACCAGGGGTACAGCTCAGCAGTATAGTGCTTGCCTCTTACATAAAGTCCTCAGTTCCATCTCTAGCGTTAAAAAATCAATCAATCAAACAACAACAACAACAAAAATGAGGCAGGTAGAAATGGAGAAAGTCATGAGAAAGAGGAAGAGATTAGAATGATGCATTGCTACAGTATGGATTTGCAGTGTCCCCCAAAAGCCTATATGTTAAAGGCATGATCCTAGTCCATGGCACTATTGGAAAGTGGTGGAATCTTTAAGAGGTGGGGCTTAATAGGAGACCTTAGTTCATTAGGGCCATGCCCTTGGAGGGGATGTTAGAGCTCTTGCCTCTTCTGTTTCCACTCTCTCACTTCTGGCCGTGAGGTGAGGGCTTCCTCTGCCACATACTTCCAATGCAGTGTGCTGCCTTGTTCAACAGCAATGGGATAAACCACTACAGACTGAGATTTCCAAACTCTGGGCCAAAATAAACCTTTTTTCTTTTTTAAGTTGATTAGCTCAGATATTTTGTTACAGTAATGGAAAACTGACTAACACACATCTATAAATCAAGGAATGCTTACAGCCACCAGAAGCTCAAAGAGACAAGGAAAAAAAATCCCCTCCTCCCAGAGCTTCTAGAGGAAACTCAGTTCTATTGACTTTCGACTTCTGAGCCCCAAAAGAGAGAGAAAATAAATTTCTGTTGTTTTAAGACACCAAGTCTGTGGTGATATGTTACAATAGCCACAGAATACTATTGGGATCTATCAGAGCTATTAGGAATAGATTTGCTATTTGTTCTCCTGTGTCTTTTGGTGCATGTACATAAATGCTCACCCACACCCAAGAATGGAATTGCTGGGTCACAAGGTAGGTATATGTTCAGCACTGAGATATTGCCAAACAAATTTTCAAAGAGGCTAAACCAATTTATACTCCCACCAATGTTTGAGAGATCCAGTTTTTCCACATCTGTGTCAGTCTTGTTATTGTCTGCCTTTTGTATTTTGGCCTTTTGGTGGCTGGGCAGTGCTTTTAATTTGCATTTCCCAAGAAGTAATGAGATTATATGGTTTTTCTTAAGTATATTTTTTTCTGTTTGTATTTGGTCCTTGTGATGTGCCTATTCATGTCTTTTGTCCATTTTTCTTTTCTTTTATTGTCTTAGTGATTTTTGTCTGTCTTTTTACTGTGGGATATATATACATTGTATTGCACTATTATAAAAAAAAATGTAGTGTAAATATTTTCTCCCACTCTGTGGTTTGCCTTTCCACTCTCTTCAGTGGCATTTCTTTTTTTCAATATTTATTATTTTTAGTTTTAGGTTGACACAAAATCCTTCTTTTATATTTTTGTAGTGCTGGGGATCAAACCCAATGCCTCATGCATCCTAGGCGAGTGCTCTACCGCTGAGCCATAACCCCAGCCCCTTCAGTGGTATTTCTTGATGAAAAGAAGTTCCTTGGTGGGAACGGGGGTTCACACTTGTAAGACCAGCTACTCAGCTAAGGCTAAGGCAGGAGCATGGCAAGTTCAAGACCATTGTGGGGAATTTAGCAGGACCCATCTCAAAATAAAACTAAGGGGTGGGGATGTAGCTCAGTGATACAGTGCTCACCTAGCATGCTCAAGGCCCTGCTTCAATCCCCAGTACTAAAGGAAGAAAAAAAAAAGAAGTTCCTAATTTTAGTGAAACCTGAGTTATCGGTCTTTTATGGTCAGTGCTTTGGTGCCCTGTTTAAGAAATCTTTGCTATCCGAAAGTCATGAATATTTTATCCTTTGAAATCTTCTGGAAGCAATATCACTTTATTTTTTCCATTGAGATTGGCAAGTCACCTGGAAATAATTTTTGTCTGTTGTTTTTTAAAGATAAAATCATGGGGTTGGCCAGGCCCTGTAGCACATGCCTATAATCCCAGCAGGTCAGGCAACTGAGGCAGGAGGATCTTGAGTTCAAAGCCAGCCTCAGCAATGGGGAGGCACTAAGCAACTCAGTGAGACCCTGTCTCTAAATAAAATACAGAACAGGGTTGGGGATGTGGCTCAGTGGTTAAGTGCCCCTGAATTCAATCCCTGGTACCAAAAGAAAAAAATCATGGGTTTGGAGTGTAGCTCTGTGGTAGAACATGTGCTTAACATACAAGAGATTCTGCCTCTAATTCTCAGCACCAAAGCAAAACCAAAAAAAAAAAAAAAGAGAAGAGAAAATCACGACTCTCATACTTAATTTAAAATGAACACAATAAAATTATATTTAATTAATAAAAAATAATAAAGTGTTAACACCTGTTCAAAAGTAAATTCAAAGAATAGCTACATTTATAAATCAGGAATATTGACATGAACATGTCAATGGAGGGAGGCAAAACTGGCTTTTCCACAGTGGAGGGAGAGTGACCCTCGGCTGGACATTTGTTTTCATGAATTTTGCATTGCTATTAGTTAGTTATGTGAAGGTCACAGTGTTGTAAAATAGCTTTTGTAGAATTAAAATTAGATAATCCAGAGTGGGTACTATAGACAATGTAGTTTTCCACTGAAGCACAAAAATTTCCCTACCACGTATCAGATGGAATGAAGTCTTTTCTGTATGAATATCTGAGAAAGCTGCTGCCACTTATTGAAAGTTTCGGCTTTCCCTCACCAGCTTTTCAGTATCATATTTCTGAACTCTATTCTATTTTTTAATACCTTTATTTATTTATTTTTACGTGGTGCTGAGGATCGAACCCAGGGCCTCAGCGCACATGCTAGGGGAATGCTCTACCACTGAGCCACAGCCCCAGCCCTGAACTCTATTCTACTTTTAAGCCAGTGCCACACTGTTTTAAGTACAATAATTTTATAACTCATATTTTTCCAGTACTAAGGATTAAACCTAGGGGCACTCTACCACTGAGCTACAGCCTTAGCCCCTTTTTAATTTTTATTTTTATTTTGAGATAGGGACATGCTAAGTTGTCCAGGCTGGCCTCAAACTTGAGATCCTCCTGCTTCAGCCTCCCCAGTCACTAGGATTACAGGAGAGCACCACTGCACATGGCTGCAGTACTTCTTGATATCTAATAGTGTAAAGCTTTCATCTTTGTCCCTCTGTCAAGATTTCTATGGTAAAATGCTTGCCTAGCATGTGCAAGGAAGGACCTGGGTTTGATCACTGCCACTGTAAAACAAAAAGATTCCTTGGGCTATTTTTGTCCTTTTGCATTTTTAGAATCAACTTGCCCATCTCTTGGGGAGGAAAACGCCTGCTTGAATTTTGATGAAGATGGCATTGAATTTATAGATCAATTTGGGGAAATATGACATGTTTATGATACTGAATCTGAAATAATGAAAAAAAGACATCTTTATATTTAATTTCTCTCCATGTTTGTAGTGTTCTGTGTAGGAGTTTTGTATGACTTTTGATAGAAGTATTCCCAGGTGTTCCACATTTTGGATACTATTATAAATGGTATCAATTTACTTTTTTTTTCCTTTTTTTTTTTTTTTTTTTTTTACTATTTGTAATTTGTAAAACATTTCTGATACTTAGAGGAGCCCATCAGTCAGAACACACAGAGCAGTGTCTGATGCTTCTCCTTCACTTTCTGCCTTCATCTTCCCCTCTCTGATACATACACCGCCCAGTGAGGTCCATCAGGTCTGCCAGGATTGGGGAGGACGCCTAGATCTTTTGATGGTTGCTGCCTTGAAAGTAGAGACCACCATTTAAAAATGGGCGGGTTCTACTAAGTTCCCAACCAAAGGCTGTCATTTATCTCAGTTTCCTCCTTCCTCCTCTTCTTCCTTCTCATCCTCCTCCTTTCTCTTCTTTTCCTTCTTCTTCCTCTTCTCCTCCTTCACTGGGGCTTGAACCCAAGAGTCTTCACGTCTGATTGCATCCCATCACAGCCCATTTTCTTTCTTTCTTTTATTTTTTATTTTACCATTATCATTTTATTTATTTATTTATGAATAGGGTCTAGCCAAATCGCTAGGTCACAAGTTTCCAACTTGTGATCCTGTGATCCCCCTGTCTCGGCCTCCTGAATAGCTGGGCTTACAGGTGCGTGCCCGTGTGTCCCGTTCTTTTTCTATTTTAAAATTTAAATCTAAGTTTTTCTTGTTTGTTTTCTTTCTTTGGACACGATATAGGTAACATAAAATTAATGTTTTCATTTACTTTTTTTTTGTGTATGTGTGGTGCTGGGGATTGAACCAAGGGCCTCCTAGGCAAATTCTCTACAGCCATGCTACACCCCAAGCTCAATTCAGCCCCAAATCAACCTATTTATTTGGGGCCCTTTACCACTGAGCTACATCTTCAGCCCTTTTTATTTTTTATTTGGAGACAGTGTCTTGCTAAGTTGCTTAAGTCCTCACTAAATTGTCCAGGCTGACCTCAAACTTGTGATCCTCCTGCCTCAGCCTCCTAAATCACTGAGATTACAGGTATGCACCATTGCCCCCTGCCAAATTAACCATTTTTAAAGTCTTCAAATCAGTGGGTTTTAGTATGC
The DNA here is from genome assembly GCF_052094955.1 of Ictidomys tridecemlineatus. NCBI lineage: Eukaryota > Metazoa > Chordata > Mammalia > Rodentia > Sciuridae > Ictidomys > Ictidomys tridecemlineatus. The sequence goes on from NC_135490.1 coordinate 62,457,929, forward strand.
AGTTGACTTTCTGTATCCACTGGTTTCACATCCACTGACCCAACCAACCACAGATTGAAAATATTTGGAAAAAATGATTATATACATACAAAAAAATGGTTATATACATATATAGATCTCTTTTCCTTTTGCCTTTCTCTTTTTCTCCTCCTCCTCCTTTCTTTTTTCTATTTTTTTTTTTTTCAGTGCTGGGGATTGAAGCACTGAAAAAAAAAGTCCCTGCCCAAGTGCCCTACCACTGAGCTACCCTCTTGGCCCAAATTATTTTTTTCTTTTTCTATTTATTCCCTAAACAGCACAATAAATAACTATTTGCATTGCATTACATATTATAAGTAATCTAGAGATTATTTAAAGTATCTGGAAGGATGTGCTTATGATCTATGCAAATGTGTTATTTCTTTATGGGAGGGACTTGAACATCTGTGGGTTTTAGTATGTGATTGGGGTTCTAGAACCAATCCTCCAGGGACCCTCCAGGTCAAGGATATTCACTATGTCATGCTGTAATCACCAATATTTAATTCTATCATCTGGAGGAGAAAAAACAAATCCCCATTAACAGTCAGTCCCGATTTCTCCGTCCCCATTCACTGGTAGCCACTAATCTGCTTTCTGTTGCAATGGCCTTGCCTACTCTTGACATCTCACATGCATGGAATCAACACATGGCCTTGTGTTGGCTTCTCTCACCTAGCACAATGTTTTCAAAGTTCACCTGAGTACTTCATTTCTTTTCTTTTTTTCAATATTTTAGTTGTGGATGGGCACAGTACTTTTATTTTTATGTGGTGCTGAGGATCGAACCCAGTGCCTCACACATGTAAGTCAAGCCCTCTACCACTGAGCTACAATTCCCACCCCAGTACTTCATTTCTTTTTAAGGCATGAACTCAGTGTTCATCTAGGGAAACATTTAGAATTGGTTCATGGGAAATCTAAAAAATGGAGAAAAGTAGCCGGGCGCAGCGGCGCTTGCCTATAATCCGAGCTACTCAGGAAGCTGAGACAGGAGGATCGCGAGTTCAAAGCCAGCCTCAGCAAAGTGAGGTGCTAAGCAACTCAGTGAGACCCTGTCTATATATAAATTTCAAAAGAGGGCTGGGGATGTGGCTCAGTGGTTGAGTGCCCCTGAGTTTAAAAAAAAAATAGAAAAGTAGAAAAAAATTGTTCTGTTTTTTAAAGCACTTTTAACACTGTGCACACCTGTAATCCCAGCTACTCTGGAGGCTTAGGCAGGAGGATTACAAATCCAAGGTCAGCCTGGACAACTTATTGAGATCCTGTCCCAAAATTAAAAAAAAAAAAAATAGGAAAGGCCGGGAAGGTAGTTCAGTGGTACAGAGCCCCTGGGTTCAATCCCCAGTACCAGGGGGTGGGAAGAAAGCAATTCTATTCCACCTTGGAAAGATAGCTATTACTGTTACAGTGTATTTTTCCAGTCTTTTTTTTTCTGTGCACACTTTTCTTTAGATATAGTTGAGTTTATACTCTGTATACAATTTTATGAGTTCTATTTCCCCAACATTTTTTCATTTAATTGGAAAAATGCATAAATTTAATTTCCATCATTTGCTAAATTCCATCATATGATGGAATTTTAAATCATCTCCCTTTTATGGAATATATTACTACTATAAGTAACACATGGATATCTTTACACATAAAACATTTTTCCTTAGATTTATTTCCTGAATGTACTTCCTTAGGGTAGATGCTGGGAAATGCTCAAAAGCTGTGAATATTTCTAATATTCATTATATATAACAGTATATCACTCCCCCAATCAAGTATGGAAAAACTAGTTCACCCATTCTTCACCAGTATTCAACATGATGCACTGTTATTTGTTAATAGATTAAATGGCAATTTATATATATATATAATCTACAAAATAGTGCAATTTATATTTCTTTGTTTTCTTTCAAGGTTGAATATTTTTCCGTGTGTTAATCAGTTGTTTTATCTTGTGAAAAAAACTGCTTTTATCCTTTGCCCCATTTCTTAATAGGGGTCTTGGTGCTCTTGGCTCATCTGTAAGTATTCTTATGTAATATAGATACTGATCCTTTGGATAGTTTCTAATCATCTATTTCTTCCCTCAGTTTTGTTGTGTATCTTTTTATGTGATCATTAATTTTTTTTAATTTTTTATTTTTTTATTGGTTATTCACAACATTACAAAGCTCTTGACATATCATATTTCATACATTAGAATCAAGTGGGTTATGAACTCCCATTTTTACCCCAAATACAGATGGCAGAATCACATCGGTTACACATCCACATTTTTACATAATGCCATACTAGTGACTGTTGTATTCTGCTACCTTTCCTATCCTCTACTATCCCCCCTCCCCTCCCATCTTCTCTCCCTACCCCATCTACTGTAATTCATTTCCCTCCATGTTTATTATCCCATTCCCCTCACAACCTCTTATATGTAATTTTGTATAACAATGAGGGTGAAAAAAAGGCCAAAAATATTTTTGGAGGGCAAATATTTTCTCTTGCTTAAGCTTGAAAAGTCTCCCTCCCTTTGGATATTAGATAAATTCTCATCTATGTTTTCATGTAGTGTTCTTTGGTGTGAACTTTTACTATTTTATATGTTAATCTTTCTGGAATTTGTATTGGTACATGATGTGGTATAAAGATAAATTTTACTTGTTTCCCCCAAAATGTTAATTAAATATTAAAACACAATTTATCCAACAGCTTGACCCTTACTCTACTGAATTTCTGATCCTTCTTTAATAATAACAAATTCTTATAATTACAAGGTCTTTTAGAAACATCCAGTCTGTCTGAGTGATCCTAATCTTTCTGTTCTGTAAGATTCAATTTATCCCATTTTCTGTACTCTATAAGAGAGGAGAAGACATCTATGGCAGAAAATGAGCCGTGAAGTTCCCTCTTTGATCTATTTCACTGAATCCTGATATCAGAGATAAGAAAAGACTTCCAAAGGGCTTCCTTACTTCAGGCTGAATTACACTTAAACCATTCCATATGGATTCATAAAACTAAGGAGGACCTCCTCATTCATCATCTTAAAGTTTGTTTTGTTTTGTTTTTGGAAGCACTGAATATTAAGCCCGGGGCTCCACACCCTGAGCTATATCTTTTCAAAAACAGAATAGGATTTAACTTCTGAATTTTTGTTTATTTGATTATTTTGTGGTACCAGGGATACTCTACTACCAAATTTATTTTGAGACAGTCTTGCTAAGTTGCTGAGGCTCTCACTAAGTTGCTAAGGTTGGCCTTGAATTTGTGATACTTCTGCCTCAGTCTCTGGGATAACAGGTATGCACCACTGTGCCTGGCTGAGGACCTAGAACTCTTTTTTTTTTTTTTTAAGAGAGAGAGAGAGAGAGAGAGAATTTTTTTAATATTTATTTTTCAGTTTTCGATGGATACAACATCTTTATTTATTTTTTATTTTATGTGATGCTGAGGATCGAACCCAGCGCCCCGCGCATGCCAGGCAAGCATGTTACCGCTTGAGCCACATCCCCAGCCCGGGACCTAGAACTCTTAAGCTTCTGCCACTGAGCTACATCCCCAGCCCTTTGTTTGTTTGTTTGTTTGTGAGACAGGTTCTCACTAAATTGCTGAGGCTCTCCTTGAACTTGCAATCCTCCTGTCTCAGCCTTCTGAGGTACTGGGATTACAGGTCTGTGCTGTGTGCCCAGTTTATGTTATCTTCTAATGGGGGAAAGGCCACGTTGAAATGGAAAACCAAAGTTGGTACTGGAAGTCACAAAACATCACCTGGTTTGAAAGTGACACTGGGAAGATGCGCTAGAAGGACCACCCTGCTGAGGAAGGGAAACATGAGGTCCTGCAGTTTGAAGATTGCTCAGGTCTGTAATTAGTACAATAAATTAACCACTGACCTGATGGACTTTTGTAGAAAAGTTGAGGTCATCATGTGAAGTGTTATTCTGATATGCACAGCCTTGGAAGGTGGTGTCATTCCAAGAATCAATTATCTGGAAAAGAAGCAAATTCTTTGAGAGAAAATAGAACTAAGAGGGGGCTTTGAGGATGTTGGCAGACAAGGCATTGCCTGTTTCTGACCAGGCCTTGCTGCCTTCACTGTGGACTTGGAAGAGGTGTGTGTACAACCTAAGATGGCCCCAGTATCTTGAGGCAGCTGGAGACTAAGTGAGACTCGTACAATGGAAAATGAAGTATAAGTTATACCTTGAATGACCTGGTTTTGTGTTAATTTCGTCTTACATTTTGCTTGTTATCACATTGTGTGTGTGTGTGTGTGTGTGTGTGTGTCTGTGTGTGTGTGTCTGTGTCTCTGGAAATCAATCCCAGGGCCTTCTTTTACACATGTTGGATAGTTATTCCGCCGCTGAGCCACATCCCAGCCCTCATCGTCCTTTCTTAAAGTCATTTAAAATGTTCCAGTCTTGGGAATTTAGAGATTTAAAAGCTCTGCTAGGGGAGTTTAAGAAAAGGTCATGAGCTAACAATGGCAAAATTGTTAAGAGTTCAGTATCTCCACCCTACCCGAGATGCCAAGGGAACGGCACCAGGAATTCCAGGGGTCAAAAGTTAGGTCACGAGTTCTGCTGCCTTGCTCTGGAAAGAGTAGTTCTCTCCACGGCCAGTCTGGAAGATTCTGGATGTTGTGCTTCTGAGAGATGAGGCAATTTCCTTACATCATCACAAGATTCAGCCAATATCAAGTCATCTAACCTTTGAGAACTGAAGGTTTTGGGTTTTTTTTTTTTTCTGTTTATTTGTACCCTGCCTGGTTTCAAAAAAAAATTTTTAAAGCTCTCTACAAAACCACATAAATGAAGTTAAACAACATAAATTTGAGCACCGTGAGAAAGGTGAGGCAGAGGAAAAACAAGGGCCAGGACGTGACACTCTGAAGGGTTTGGAGTGCCCAGCCTTTTAGAACTTGCTGAAGCTGTCAGACCAGTGCTGTGTTTTCATTCTCCAGAATCCTGTCATTGTAGGGGGAAAAGCCTGGGGAAACATCTATTGATTCACAAGGTAGAAGGAGACCTCCCACCTAATCCAGCACTATCACCCACTTGGAAAGCGCCATGGTTCATCAGCCACTCCATTCAACCTCTCCATTCATGGATAAAAGTCTGAATTTTTTTTTAATTTTTCTTTTTTGTAGTTGGACACAATAACTTTATTTTATATTTATTTATTTTTATGTGGTGCTGAGGATTGAACCCAGCGCCTTGCTTGTGCTAAGCAAGCGCTTTACTGCTGAGCCACCACCCCAGACCAAAAAGTCTAAAATTTTAAAACATGTTTGAAAGGGTATCAAGTGTTTGGTCTGTTTTACTGGGAAGTCCCAGAGTCCTCAGAGTGGTGATTTTGGTTTTGCTTTGTAAGTGCTGGGAATGGAGCCCAGGACGTCACTCATGCTAGGCAAGCACTCTGCCACTGATTCACACCCCCAGACTAGTTCCAGCTTTCTAAGGAAAGGTGACAATCCTAGGACCAAGAGGAGCTGGCAAAGTCATTGATGCTGCCCTGAGTTGGGTAGAGTTGTGAGTCACCGGCTAAGGAAGGTGTGTGATGATCCATCTAGATTTCTTCACCCCATCTAGAAAGACTGCAGGTGGCCACCACCCAGGACTTCACCTGGGCCACATTCCAGAGACATTTGGAATAGCAACACGTGTGGGAAACACACACAAGCACAGATCTCAGCCCGCCCTCCCTCCTCTCCAGGGCTGGCTGGGGTGCTCTAAGGAGCTTGAGGAGGAAGAAGATCCCCATTTCCCATACCCTCCTCTGCCTATCAAATGGAGCCAATTACCAGGATGCAGGTGCTCATTTCTTAATTAAAAGTTCAGGTTGCTTCTCGGTGCCCACATTTGTTAAACAGCGCCACCTGCTGTCCAGAAAGTCATGAATGAGCCGTACAGATTCACATTTAAGGCTCACTTGTGAGACCCTCAAAAAAGGCAGAGGGAGAGGAGGACATACTTGCTGTCCAGCTTTGTGTTTTCTCCTCATCATCCCCTCCCTAGTCCACTTCAGCCCCTCTGTGGCCAAAACCCACCAATTTCCCACAGCTTTAGGCACCTCCTTCCCACCTGCCCCATCAGTGATCCTCCATCATCAAACTCCCATTGATAAAATGGGTCCTACACCCAAGTTCTGTCATTGACTTCTGCATTTCCTAATAAGAATGGGTGGTGAACTGTTCAAGGTCTTGCAGGGTAGACTTTAAAAGTTCTCTTGGAGGACATATTGCCCAGAAACTTCTTTTTAAAAAAAATGTGGTAAGATACACATAGGAAAACATTTAAATTTCTAATGTACAATTCTATAGTGTTGAGTATACTCATAATGTCATGCAACTGATCTCCAGGGATATTTTCATTTTAAGCCCAGGAACATTGTTAATGACACTTTCTCTTCTCAACCTCTGTTTCCTCTACTATTCTTTCTTTTGCTTGGGGGTGGGAGGGTGGGCAGGTACCGGGTATTGAATTCAGTGCACTGTCCACTGAGCCACATCCCCAGCCCTATTTTTTATTTTATTTAGCAACAGGGTCTCTCTGAGCTGCTTAGTACCTCGCTTTGCTGGGGCTGGCTTTGAACTAGCAATCCTCCTGCCTTAGCCCACCCGCCCCACCAGCTGCTGGGATTACAGGTGTTTGCCACTGTACCCAGCCTCCCTTGCCATTCTTAAAGTTCTTCATTGCTGTATATTTTTTCATTGAATTGTGAATCGTCCTGAAGCTCACAAAATATGCTCCTATCATCTCAGTCATTTCTCAGTTGCCATGAGCTGTCTCTGAGCACTGGCTTATTTCATTTTTTATCTCTCCACTCTCCTTAAAACAGTGATTGTTTTCTTATATTGGCACATCCTGGCAAAGGGAAGGCAGGAAAAGGGAGGAGGGTTGAATTTTGCTTATCTTCCTACTGCTGCAGCTCTGTGGACAACTGTGCAGGAAAGTCCTGAAGATGGCATCTGGGCTTCCTGGATCTCTAGGATACTGCAGGAATGCTGAATGGGCTTCACTGGGTCCAAGAGTCCCTGAAACTGTATGTGAATTACACATGCATGTGAGCATTATACATTTCTCTAAGGAGACAGGGACTATCTATCTTTTATCAGTTCAAAAGGTCCCAACCCAGAAAAGGTTAAGAGCTCCAGACCCCCTTGCAAATGAGCATCTATGGCTTTCATTAGTCAGGTTTCTTCCTTGAGGAGGAAGTCCCATGATGCCTAACAGTACCCATGATTCATGTAAGACCATGGTTATGGGTTGAGTGAAGCCATCAAAATGCAAAGACATCACAAAGCAGAGATTTGAGCAAAGAGATGGGGAGAAAGATTGAAGTGGAATAATGAAAGATTATAATCTGCAACATTCTAGGAAGTCAGAGAAATATGGAGGCCATACAAAGGCCATTCATAATCCATCCTGGCTTTGGGGACTCCTTGAGTTCCTTCCTGCAGACTTTAATGATAATAGAACTTTCTGGAAGACTTCTGCTAAGACTTAGCTTTTTTCTCCCAAGCACTGGGTGATTGAACCCAAAACCTTGCACATGCGAGTCAAGCCCTCTACCACTGAGCTACATCCCCAACGCTTCTTCTAGATCTTATTGAGCAGTTATTATGCTCCAAGCTCTTTACATAAATGATCTTATTCATCCTCACCACAACTTATAAAAGTGGGTATTTCACCTCCGTTTTACAGATGAGAAAATAGAATCTTAGAGATAATCAGTAATTTGCCCACAGTCAATGCAAAAACAGATTTCAACCTCTCACTGCAAAACATAGTCTCCTGCTAGACTGTCCTTAAAAAAAAAAAGTTCTAATAAAATGGGGAAAAGTTATTTTTTCATAAGTATAGAATATACCCGTCCCCCTCCTACCCCTCCAGGGAAATTCATTTTCATTAAGTAGGCTGCAGGATTTCGTCAGGGAGAGGTGATAACCCTCCCCCCCAATTCCTACCCCCAACACTCCCTGGAGTCTGGACCAAATTGCTCAAGGCCATTAAAAGAGATGTAAGAAGCCAGAGGAATGGGAGAAGAAAAGAGGCTGCTGGTAGCCAATCAGGGACTTTGGGGAAAGACTGGGGAGATCTAATAGGGATTTACTAAGTTTTCAACAAAGAGTAAATTCACATCTCCGCGGTTCCAGGGACAGCTTCAATACTGTGGCAAGGAATCAGTTTTGGAGGAACGCCATGATGTGCTAACTTGCCCGGAAAGGGAACAGGTAGAGGTCAGGCCCACCTCCACTCAGGGTTCCACATTTACTGATCTGAGTGCAGGAACCGTGTAGAGACATAATAGGGCCCCCGAATACTACCCCAAAGGCTAGCTTCCTAGGTCTTTAAGGGAGGATCCAGAGTGCAGGTTATACCTAAGGAGCCCAAGAGACGCTGGGGGCAGGCCTCCAAACTCCAGGCTCAAATCCTGCGCTAGCCATCAAGACACAGGCACGTCCCTAGGACGCTCTGGAACCCCTGAGTGTCCCTGCAAAACAGCTTCTGAGCCGGATTCACTTGAAGACCAGCGACGACCGCACAACTGACTTTGTGTGGCCTCCTTATTTCTCTGACTTCCTAGAATGTCTGCAGATTATAATCTTTCGTTATTCCACTTCAATCTTTCTCCCCATCTCATTGCTCCAATCTCTGCTTTGTGATGTCTTTGCATTCTGATGGCTGCACTCAACCCATAACCACGGTCACACATGAATCCCTGACACTGAGCTTTGTAATAATTCCTCCCCAACAACCCTCACCCAAGCCTCAGCCACTTTGGCCAGCCAGGTCCACTCAGCCGTCAGCAATGCTTTCGGGGAACCTGACGGCCACCAGTAAAAGCTAAGACACCATGTCTATGCAGAAAGCGCCTCTGGACCGGGCTCTGGACCCTGGTTTTCAGCAGCCATCCCCTCCAGACGCTAGTGAGCAGCATCCTCCCTGTCCTCCTCCCTGTCCCGGTATTGGTCTCGCTGTGGTCTCCTGATCTGCCTGTGGGGACGCAGCTAGGCAGCAACTCCTTAAGGTGGTAGGTAAAGTTGGCTCCAGGCATGGACGCAGGGCTCTCTGGACCCTGCTCTGGGTTCTTAACATCTCCTCAGGTGCGAGAGCATTGGAGGCGAAAATGATGGAGCAATGGGAAGCAGCCTGGACTCCTGAAGCCAGCACCGTAGCAGTCCCCAGGCACATCGTCTTGCTCACTGGGGAACCTTGGTTGGGCAGGTTTCTGCTGCTTGTCAAGAGTGTAAAATGAGAATGATAATAATAATAAACAGAATGTTTATGAAGAGTAGATGAAACCACGGACTTAACACACTTGGAACAGGTCTGAGTGAGCACTCAACGACCTTAATTGCTAAAATAGTGGTTGTTATTACTGCCTTGATTTCTTGGAAGAATCAGATGCATTTACGACAATTTACTCAGCCTAAGCTCCTGTGTTTCCAGCATTGTAGGCTGGGTTGCTAAGGTAGCTGGGCACTAAGTTTAAAAAGTGAAAATGTATTCCTTCCCATTTTAACTCTGCCCCAGCATGAAGAAATCCAAATAAGGAAACTGTCCCCTTCCCACAATTCCTAATAAATTGCTTGTTTTCAATTTTTAAACAATATTATCTCTGGCTTATATTCATCTAATTTTTGTTGTTGTTGTACTAGGGATTGAACCCAGGGGTGCTATACCACTGAACTACATCCCCAGACTTTTTTGTTGGTGATGTCGAGACACGGTGTTGCTAAGTTTCCTGGGCTGGGCTTCAACTTGAGATTCCTCCCTCAGACTTCAGAGTAACTAGGATTATAGGAATATGCCAATATTCTTCTTTTATCATTTACCATATATGTATTATATAGTGATTAATAAGATTATATGATAATTATTAAGTAATAATTATTATATAAGTATTCATTTAAAAATAAAAGTGGTTTGTTTTTTTTTTTTGCTGGGTATGGTGACATATTCCTGCAATCCCAGCAACTCAGGATGCTGAGGCAGGAGGATCATAAATTAATTCTAGGCCAGCCTCAGCAATTTAGTGAGGCCCTAAGTAATTTAGTGAGACCCTAAATAGCTTAGTGAGACTCTGTTTCAAAAGAAAAAAATAGAAAGCACTTGGGATATGGCTTGGTGGTAAAGCACCTCTGGGTTCAATCCCCAACACCAAATAAAATAATTAATTAAATAAAAATAGTTTTTTTTTTCCTGAATGTGAAAGTAATACAAATGTTAAATACGTGAAGAAAAAAAAATGTTATTCATGATTCCATCAGCCAAAGATGTCTTGGAAATATATCATTCTAGATTTTTCCAAATGTAAATATAAATAATTTAAATATAATTTCCTTATAAAAATGGACTCATGTAGTATATACTGTTTTATAAACTATTTTTCACTTAAGGGATAAGAAATATGATAATACTAGATAATTCTTAATATGGTACTTAATAATGTTAAGCCCTAAAGTGTTTTGCATGTTAACTGGGTTAATGTACCTAACACCTCCTTGTGTATGGACAGCAGGCTGTGCTCTGCTCTGAGCTACTCCATGATGAATAGTTTTCAGGAGGTGCCTAACCCTGAGTTACTCCATGTTCTCATTTGTAAAAGCTAAATCCTAGAAAAGTTACATGACTTGGCAGAATCACAAATGTGGGAGGGTCCATATACTTAACCCCTACATGCCTTGCTTTACAAATCATTAAACTTCTACATTTACCTTTTTTCTCTCCCAGTGCAAGCACTCTACCACTGAGCTACATCCCCAGTTCTTTTCTTTCCATTCTTAATGACTGCATAGTATTCAAAGGAATAGATATATTATTATTTAGTTAGCCAATCCCCTCTCATTTAACATTTAGTCACATTCCTTGTGGTGTGTGTGTGTGTGTGTGTGTGTGTGTGTGTGTGTTGCTGGAGATTGAACCCAGAGCCTTGTGCATACTAGGCAAGCACTCTACCAATTGAGCTATATCCAACAGCCCTCCATTTTTTAATAATATAAATCTTTGATAATAAGCATTTGTACAAAATTATTGGTACTAGTTTATTTCCTTGAGGTAAATTCTAAGAAATGGTATTGCTGCATCAAAAAGTAATCTACTTTGGGGGCTGGGGTTGTGGCTCAGTGATAGAGTGTTTGCCTCACATGTATGAGTCACTGGGTTCAATTCTTAGCACCACATATAAATAAGTGAATAAAATAAAGGTCCATCAACACTAAAAAAATAAACAAAATAAAATAAAAAGTAATCCACTTTGGGCAGGGCACTAAGGAAATTGCCTTCTTTCAAAATATGTGCATATGGCGCTGAGGTTGTAGCTCAGTGGTAGAGCACTTGCCTAGCATGTGTGAGATACTGGATTCAATTCTTGTGAGATACTGGGTTCAATTCTCAGCTATCATATAAATAAAATATTAAAAAGGTTCATCAACAACTAAAAAAAAAAAACAAAAATAAACATGTACATATATTAGGACCTCTGTTGAAAGAATGAGCCAATAGTTCCCCTACCTTAACACAACCTTCTTTCTCCACTCCACCTAGTCACCCTTTTGTAGTTATAATCTAGTCATTAACATTACCAAAAAGTGCTCCATTGCTGGGCTGGGGATGTGGCTCAAGCGGTAGCGCGCTCGCCTGGCATGCGTGCGGCCAGGGTTCGATCCTCAGCACCACATACAAACAAAGATGTTGTGTCCGCCGAGAACTAAAAAATGAAAATTTAAAAAAAAAAAAGTGCTCCATTGCTGAAGTCTTGATTTCACCCATCCCACCAGCAGATCTTCACCTCTTCCTCTGCTCTGATTTCAACAAACCCTCTACTGGCCCCACAACTATTCTACTCTTTTGTTTTGGGGGTGTGTGTTTGTGTATGTGTGTATTAATTACTAGGGATTAGATTCAAGGTCTCCCACATCCTAGGCAAGTGCTGTACTATTGATCTAGATCACTAGCCTTTTAGTTTAGTTTAGTTTAGTTTAGTTTAGTTTAGTTTAGTTTAGTTTATGACAGGATCTCACAAAGTTTCTGAGGCTGGCCTCAAATGTGCCATCCTCCTGCCTCAGCCTACCAAGTAATTGGTATTACAGGCATTCACCACCACACCCAGATAACTTTCTACTCTTTATCATTTTTTATCTCTTTTTAGAAGTGTGATGTATAGTAAACATATGGAACTAGAGAACATCATGCTAAATTAAATAGGCCAATTCCAAAAAAAAAAAAAAGGCTGAATGTTTTCTTTGATAAGTGGATGCTGATTCATAGAGGACGGGTGGGAGGGGGGAGCAGTTAGGAAGGAACTTTGGATTGAGCATGGATTGAGCAGAGGGGAGTGAGAGGAGGGTGAGGCTGTGGGGATGGGAAGGGCGATAGAATGAGACATTATTACCCTATATACATGTATGATTACACTATTGGTGTGAATCTGCACCATGTACAGCCAGAGGAAGGAGAAGTTGTGCTTCATTTGTGTACAATGTGTCAAAATGCAGTCTACTGTCATGTATAACTAATTAGAACAAATAAAAAATTTAGAAAGTGATGTATAACTTGACACATAATAAACTACACATACATAATATGTGCAATTTGATGTTTTGAAATGTGCGTATACACTTTTTTAATATTTTTTTTTTTTAGTTTTTGGGGGACACAACATCTTTGTTTGTATGTGGTGCTGAGGATCGAACCCGGGCTGCATGCATGCCAGGCGAGTGCGCTACAACTTGAGCCACATCCCCAGCCCCCTTGTACGTATACACTTGTTAATTCATCACCACAATCAAGATAGTGAACATATCTATGATTCCTCTCCAAATTTTCCTTTTTCCCATTCGTTATCTGCCCTTCTTTTTCCTTCTCCAATTCTCTCCCTAGACAACCAAGATCTGATTCTTATCTCTACAATCTAGTTTGCATTTCTAGAATATTTTACAAGTGGAAACATACAATATGCATTTTTTGTCTGACTTATTTTACCTAACGTAATTATTTTGAGATTTGTTCATGTCATTATATGTATTTATTTTTTTATTGTTGAGTTGTGTCCCATTTATGGATATACCATTATTTGTTAATTTAGTCAAATCCACTCATTGTTGATAGACATTTTGATTGTTTCCAGTTATTGGCTATTACAAATAAAACTGCTATAAATACTTATGAACAAGGAACTGGGGTTTTGGCTCAGCAGTAGAGCACTCATCAAGCAAGTGTGAGGCTCTAAGTTCAATCCTCAGCACCACATAAAAATAAATAAATATTCAAGTACAACTAAAAAATATTTTTTTAAAAAATGTTTATGAACAAGACTCTATAAAAACGTGTATTTCCTTTTCTTTGGGGTAAATATCTATTGTGGAATAGTTGGACCACATAATAAGTGTATGTTCATTCATCTCTTTAAGAAACTGCCAAACTGGTTTGCATCATTTTACATTCATTTTACATCATTTTACATTTATGCAGAATAGGAGATTTCCGGTTCCTCTGCATCGTCTCCAGTACTCACTGTGATCAGCCTTTTAATGTGCAATTTCCTATTTGCTACGGATATTGAACAATTTTTCAAATGCTTTATTGGCTAGCCAGCTATCATGGGTGGTCAAGGATGACATGTCTATTAAAATCTCTTTCTCATTAAAAATATTGTGTTGTTTATTTTGTTATAACTGAGTTTGTAGAGTTATCTATATATTCTGGATACAAGTCCTACATCAAATATATGATTTTAAATCTTTCCCCCCATTCTGTAGCTTGTCTTCATTCTTTCAACACTGACTTCAAAAAGCACATGTAAGTCAGCCGCTTGAGAAACTCACCAAGTACGATGGCATACACAGGTAATCCCAACTACTTGGGACATGGAGGCAGGAGGATGGCAAGTTCGAGGCCAGCCTCAGCAACTTAGCAAGACTCTATCTAAAAAAAAAAAAAAGGAAGTAGCCAGATATGGTGAAACACACACCTGTAATTCCAGCAACTTGGCAGGCTGAGGCAGTAGGATCCCAAGTTCAAGTCCAGCCTCAGCACCTTAGCAAGACCCTGTCTCATCTCAAGAAAAAAAAAATTTTTTTGAAAAGCCTAGAGGTATACATCAATGATAAATGCACCTGGGTTCCATCTCCAGTGACCCCCCCCAAAAAAAGGAAGTAGTAGCTCAGTGGTAAACACCCCTGGTTCCAAGCCCTGTATTGCAATAAATAATTTTTTTAAAAAAACCCTCACACACCTGAGAAACTCAACTTCTAGAAAAGAAATGTTTATTTTGGCTCATGATTTTAAAGGGTTCAGTCCATGGTCTGTTGGTCCTATAGCAGAGCAGCACACCCTGGTGGGAGTATGCGGTAGAGACAGCTGCACATCTATGACATCCAGGGGGTCCACAGTGACCTTCCACTAGGTCCACAATGACCTTCCACTGGGTCCCATCTCCATCTCCCAACAGCGCCACAGGCTGATCATCAGGCCTTTAACACAGGAGTTTTTAAGGGGAGACATTCCAGCTCTGAACTATTTTAACAGAGTAGAATTTTCTAGTTTTGATGAATTCAAAAGTATCTATTTTTTCTTTCATGGATTATGCTTTGATATTTTATCTAATCCATCTTTGTTTTACTCAAGGTCAAAAAACTTTTCTCCTGCATTTTCTTCTAAAGTTTTATAGTTTTAAGTTTTACATTAAGGTCTATGGACAATTCTGAGTTAAATTTTGTGTATAATGTGAGATATAGATTGAAGTTCTCTCATTTGTTTGCTTTTCCCTTCCGTTCATTCTTTCTTTTCTTGCTATGGACATCTAACTTTTATAGCATCATTTGTGTATTCACGTCTTTATAAAATGCCAATTATTCATATATGTTTATTTTTGGACATTATTCTGTTCCATTGATCTATTTGTCTAACAATATGCCACATAACCTTGATTACTGTAACTATATAAGACTTGAAATTAGGTAGCGTTAGATCTCCAACTTTATTCTTTTTCAAAGTAATTGTGGCAAAATCACTTTAAGTCCTTTGCATTTCAATATGAATTTTAGAATCAGCTTGTTAATTTGTTTTAACATGATTGACAGGTTAATGAACAATTTGTCCATAATTTATCTGAGCCATAACACGTGGGTGATCTTTTCTGCAAGAAACACTAGATGAATGCAAGCAACACACACATACACACACACACATTCCTCTCAAAATCTACCAACTATTTTCATTTACTTCATCTATTATGGGCCACATTGCTATGGACTGAACGTGTCCCAGAAGTGGAATTTTTAGTTCATATTTCTTCTTTTGAAATACAGACATAAATAGCTATAAATTTCTGAATCATATTGCTTCTTTTTAAATATAGACATGAGTAGCTATAAATTTCCTTCTAAGCACAGCTTTCAGTGTTTCCCATAATGTTGTATTTTCATTTTTATTCATCTCAAAGTATTTTCTAATTTCCCTTGTGATTTATTTCTTGACCCATCAGTTATTTAGGAGTATGTTGTTTAATTTCCACATACTTATAAATCTCCCAACTTTCCCATTTTCATTGATTTCTAATTTCATCCCATTGTGGTTGGAGAATATAGTTTGTATGATTTCAATCTTTTAAAATTTGAGGCTTGGGGCTGGGGCTGGGGCTCAGTGGTAGCACACTTGCCTGGCCTAAGTAAGGCACTGGGTTTGATTCTCAGCACTGCATGTAAATAAATAAAATAACTGCCTATCAACAACTTAAAACAATATTTTAAAATATTTTTTCAAGTCTTGTTTTATGCCTTAATATCTGGTCTAGCCTCGAAAATGTTCCAGGTGGAGAGCTGGGGATATAGCTCAGTTGGTAGAGTGCTTGCCTTGCAGACACAAGGCCCTGGGTTCAATCCCCAGCATCACCAAGAAAAAAAAAAAAAAAAAAGTTCCAGGTGTACTTCAAAAAAATGTGTATTTTCCATTGTTGAGCAGAGCTGTTTATAGATATCTTTTTAAAAACTTTTTCCTGTGGTACTGGGACAGGACCTTGTACGTGTTAGGCAAGTGCTCTACCGGGAGCCACACCCACGATCCTATGGATGTCTTTTAGTTTGTTATGTTGTTTATCAAGTCTTCTATTTCCTGGTTGGCCTTCTGTCTAGTTGTTTTACCCATTGTTGAAGATGAACTATCAAAGTTTTCAATTATCATTGCTGAATTAATTTTCTCTTCAACTCTGATAGTTTCTACTTCATGTAATTTAGGGTTATTTTGTTAGGTGCATGTATGTTTGTAATTGTTCAATCTTCTGAGTGGATTCCTTTTTATCATTATAAAAGTCTATCTTTGTACCTAGTAATGATTTTTTGTCTTGAAATCTTTTACATTTGATATTATAGTCACTTGACTTTGACTGCTATTTGCATGGTATACCTTTTGACACTTTTTAAATTTCAACCTATTTGTGTCTTTGAAGTTAAACTGCTTCTTAGAATTTAGATGGACATGTACTTCATCCATTTTACTACATGTTTTTAGTTTTTTTCTTATTGGTTGACCTGAGGATTACAATTGATTTTTTTTTTTTTTGGTTGTTGATAGACCTTTATTTTATTTATTTATATGTGGTGCTGAGAATCAAGCCAGTGCCTTACTCAGGCCAGGCAAGTGCACTATTGCTGAGCCACAACTCCAGACCTACAATTGACATTTTAATTTATTACTATCTAGTTCAGGTTAATACCATCTGCTATGGACTGAATTGTTGCATACCACACACACAGTTTTATATGTTGAATCCCTAATCCCCAATTTGATTATCTGGAAATATGGTATTTAGGAGGTGATTAGGTTAAATGGAGTAATAAGGGAGAATGCTAATCCAAAGAATTATGTGCCTTCTCTCTCTCTCTCTCTCTCTCTCTCTCTCTCTCTCTCTCTCTCTCTCTCTCTCTCTCTCTGTCTCTGAAGGCAGGCATCTCGAAGCCAAAAAGAGGGCCCTCACCCAAACTAATTACACTGGCACCCTGATCTCAGACTTCTAGCCTCTAGAAATGTGACAAATTAAGTTTCTGTTGTATGAGCCATCCAGCTAATGGTATTTTGTCCTAGTAGCCCAAGATAACCAATTCTCCAATTATTATTATTATTTTACAGTAGAATGCATTTTGACATATAGTATAAAAATGGAGCACAACTTCTCATTCCTCTGGCTGTACATGATTCAGTCACTCCAGTAGTGTAATCATACATGTATACAGGGTAATAATGTCCGTTTCTTTCTACCGTCCTTCCCATCCTCACAGCCCCACCCCTCCCCTTACTCCCCTCTACACAAAACGAAGTTCTTTCATTCTTCCCTATCCCCTTGCCCCACTATGGATCAGCATCCAGTTATCAGAGAAAACATTTGGCTTTTTTTTTTTTAGGGTTGGCTTATTTCGCTTAGCATGATAGTCTCTAGTTCCATCTATTTACCTACAAATGACATAATTTCATTTTTCTTTAAGACTGAGTAATATTTTGTTGTGTAACATTCCATTTCTTTATCCATTCACCTGTTGAAGGGCATCTAGTTTGGTTCCATAAATAGTTTAGCTATTGTGAACTGAGATGCTACAAACATTGATGTGGCTGCGTCACTGTAGTATGCTGATTTTAAGTCCTTTGGGTATAAACCGAGGAGTGGGATAACTGGGCCAAATGGTGGATTCATTTCAAGTTTCCTGAGGTATCTCCATACTGCTTTCCATAGAGGTTGCACCCATCTGCAGTTCCACCAACAATGCATGAGTGTACCTTGCCCCCCATATCCTTGCCAACACTTATTATTGTTTGTATTCTTTATAATTTTCATTCTGACTAGAGTGAGATGAAATCTTAGCTTTGATTCACATTTCTCTAATTGCTAGAGATGATGAACATTTGTTCATATGTTTGGTGATCAATTGTATTTCTTCTTCTGTAAAGTGTCTATTTAGTTCCTTAGCCCATTTATTGATTGGGTTATTTGTTTGGGGTTTTTTTTTTTTTTTTGGTGTTAAATTTTTTGAGTTCTTTATATATCCTGGAGTTTAGTGCTCTGTCTGAGGTGCATGTGGTAAAGATTTTTTTCCAATTCTGTAGGCACTCTCATCACATTAGTGATTGTTTCCTCTGCTGAAAAGAAGCTTTTAAGTTTGAATCCATCCCATTTATTGATTATTGATTTTACTTCTTGTGTTTTAGGAGTCTTGTTCAGGAAGTTAGGTCCTAAGCCAATATGATAAAGATTTGGGCCTAATTTTTCTTCTATTAGGCACTGAATCTTTGTTCTAGTGTTTTTAAGTCTTTGATCCACTTTGAGTTGACTTTTGTGCAGGGTGAAAGATAGGGGTTCAGTTTCATTCTGCTACATATGGATTTCCAGTTTTCCCAGTTCCATTTGTTGAAGAGACTATCTTTTCTCCAATATATGTTTTTGGTGCTTTTGTCTAGTATGAGATAACCATGTTTATGTGGCTTTGTCTCTGTGTCTTCTATTCTGTACCATTGGTCTACATTTCTATTTTGGTGCCAATACCATGCTGTTTTTATTACAATTGCTCTGTAGTATAGTTTAAGGTCTGGTATTGTGATGCTTCCTGCTTCACTCTTCTTGCAAAGGACTGCCTTGGCTATTCTGGGTCTTTTATTTTTCCAAGTGAATTTCATGATTGCTTTTTCTAGTTCTGTGAAGAATGTCATTGAAATTTTTATAGGAATTGCATTAAATCCGTATAACAATTTGGGTAGTATGGTGATTTTAACTATATTAATTCTGCTTATCCAAGAGCATGGGAGATCTTTCCATCTTCTGAGGTTTTCTTCAATTCCTTTCTTTAGTATTCTGTAGTTTTTATTGTACAGGTCTTTCACCTCTCTCTCTCTCTCTCTCTCTCTCTCTCTCTCTCTCTCTCTCTCTCTCTCTCTTATTTTATTTTTTTGAGGCTATTGTGATGGGGTGGTTTTCCTAGTTTTTCTTGCAGAGGATTCATAGTTAATGTATAGAAATGCATTTGATTTGTGGGTACTGATTTTATACCCTGCTACTTTGTTGAATTCATTTATTAGTTCTAGAAGTTTTCTGGTGGAATTTTTTGTATCTTCTAAATATAAAATTATGTCATCAGCAAACAGTTATAGATTGAGTACTTCTTTCCTATGCGTATCCCTTTAATTTCTTTCATCTCTCTGATTTCTCTAGATAGAGTTTCAAGGACTGTGTTGAATAGAAATAGTGAAAGAGGGCATCTTGTCTTGTTCCAATTTAAAGAGGATGCTTTAAGTTTTTCCCCATTTAGAGTGATGTTGGCATTGGGCTTAGCATAGATAGCTTTTACAATGTTGAGGTATGTTCCTACTATCCCCAGTTTTTCTAGTGTTTTGAACATGAAGAGGTGCTGTATTTTGTCAAATGCTTTCTCAGCATCTATTGAGATAATCATGTGATTCTTGTGTTTTAGTTTATTGATGTGATGAATTACATTTTTATTGATTTCTGTATGTTGAACCAAAGTTGCATCCCTGGGATGAACCCCACTTGATTGTGGTGCACTATCTTTTTAATATGTTTTTGTATGCGATTTGCCAGAATTTTATTGAGAATTTTTGCATCTATGTTCATCAGTTATATTGGTCTGAAGTTTTCTTTCCTTGATGTGTCTTTGTTTGGTTTTGGAATCAGGGTGATACTAGCCTCATAGAATGAGTTTAGTAGAGTTTTCTCCTTTTCTATTTCATGGAATAATTTGAGGCATATTGGAATTAATTCTTCTTTGAAGATCTTGTAAAACTCAGCTGAGAAACCATCTGGTCCCAGGCTTTTCTTGGTGGGTAAG
This sequence comes from Ictidomys tridecemlineatus, assembly GCF_052094955.1. NCBI lineage: Eukaryota > Metazoa > Chordata > Mammalia > Rodentia > Sciuridae > Ictidomys > Ictidomys tridecemlineatus. Next base: position 62,477,772 of record NC_135490.1, read on the forward strand.
CTTTTGATAGTGTCTTCTATTTTCTTGCCTGAAACTGATCTGTTTAAATTATATATCTCCTCCTGATTCAGTTTGAGCAGATCATATGCCTCTAGAAATTTGTCAGTGTCTTCAGGATTTTTTATTTTATTGGAGTATAAATTTTCAAAATAATTTCTAATTATCTTCTGTGTTTCAATAGAGTCTGTTGTGATAGTTCCTTTTTCATCACGAATTTTAGTAATTTGAAATTTCTCTCTCCTTTTCAATTAGGGCGGCTAAGGGTTTATTCATTTTATTTATTTTTCAAAGACCAGCTTTTTGTTTTGTCAATTTTTTCAATTATTTCTTTTGTTTTAATTCATTGATTTCAGCCTTTACATCAATTATTTCCTGTCTTTTACTATTTTTGGTGTTGATTTGTTCTTCTTTTTCTAGGGCTTTGAGATGTAATGTCAGGTCATTTATTTGTTTATCATTGATTTCTAACTTCATTCCATATGGTCTGATAGAATGCAGGGTAGAATCTCTGTGTTTTTGTATTTGCTAAGACTTGCTTTGTGGCATAATATATGGTCTATTTTAGAGAAGGATCCATGTGCTTCTGAGAAAAACATGTATTCGCTTGTTGATGGATGAAATATTCTGTATAAGTCTGTTAAGTCTAAATTATTGGTTATATTATTGAGTTCTATTGTTTCTTTATCTAACTTTTGTTTGAAATATCTGTCCAGTGGTAAGAGAGGTGTGTTAAAGTCATCCAATATTATTGTGTTGTGGTCTATTTGATTCTTAAAATTCAGAAGAGTTAGTTTGATATATGTGAATGTTCCATCGTTTGGGGCATAGATATTTATGATTATTATGTCTTGTTAATGTATGATCCCCTTAAGCAGTGTGAAATGACCTTCTTTATCTCTTGCTGAGAGCCATAGCCAAGTAGGAATGACGCATGGCAACTTCCTTGTCAGCCTACCCAATGTTGCTTAGAGGGAGGACTCTCCATTGTGGAAATGGGCTTGCCTTGGACCCAGGTCATTTGCAGTGACATTGCATGAATGTTTGAGAGTTTTGGTTGAAAGGTGACCTTGCTCAGGGATTAGGGTGGCTCCGGGTTTAGGGTGGATCCTGCTGGGAATAGGGCATATCCTGCTGCCTCAGGCACCTGCTCCTTGTGTTCCCATTGAGTTCTCGTGGGATTTAGAGTATTTGGTACGCAGAGCCCGGTGGAGGTAGTGTATTTTTCCCAGAATGTGCGTGTAGAGTGCGGGTGAGAGTTCGGGAATAAAGAGTTGCTGTTGGAATCTACAAGTTTTTGTGGTGGCTCGGTTATTTTGTGCCCAGCCAGACTGTTCATTTGGGAATGAACCCACGACCTTGGCGTTATCAGCACCGCCAGACTGCGGCAATCTCTTCTGACTGACTTTGGTTTGAAGTCCACTTTATCTGATATGAGGATGGAAACCCCTGCTTGTTTGTATAGCCCATGTGAGTGGTATGTTTTTTTCCTATCCTTTCACCTTCAGTCTGTGTGTGTCTTTTCCTATGAGATGAGTCTCTTGAAGGCAGCATGTTGTTGGGTCTTTTTTTAAAAAAATCCAATCTACCAGTCTATGTCTTTTAATTGATGATTTTAGGCCAATAACATTCAGGGATATTATTGAAATATGGTTTGTATTCCCGGTTATTTTGGTTTCGTTTTGGTTTTTAACTTACTTGGTTTCTCCTTTGATTGGCTTTTCCTGTAGGGTAGTTCCTCTCATATTTTGCCAGAGGATTCTTTGAAAGAAGAAAGCAGAGGAGTGTGGAGAGCTATGGTGGGAATTAAAATGAATGGAGGCCTTGAATTGGATTAGGATGCCCCTGCCAAGGATAGGAATTGGACACCCAAGCCTGACTGACGCCTGACTGCCATCTGATTTCCCTTTTAAGCCAATCTAAGAGACAAATATTAGAGCCAGATAATCATACCAGTGAGAAACAGATTGAGTTTACATTCGTAGGAGGTCAAGAAATTCTGTTGGTCTCAAATTGACTTAAACCAAATTTGTGACTCTGGCAATGTCTAATATAACCCTTTCTAACCTCCCTGTTTTATTTACTAGCAGGAAAACAGACACAAGTGTACATTTCAAGTTACATTAAAAGAGTCATTGCCTTTTTCTTAACATGCATGTTTGGGACTGTGTTTTGGTTATACTCTCTTGCTAGGTGTTTAAGACCAAATTGGGCCAGTCATAACAAAAAACAGATAAAGGGAGGGAAAGAGAGACAGACAGGTAACATTTGAGGCCACAATGGAATCTCCCCCTCATATAAAAAAAAAGTCTGTCTTGGGTACAACTCAGCCCTTCCCTGGCTCTTCTCCACACTCCCCTCCGAGGCAGCCCACTCCTGCCACTTCTTAGGCAAACCTCCCTCACAACTCTGCCCCTACAAACTTGTCCCAGGACAAAGCATCTCCATAGTACGCCACTGTGTTCAGGGTCATGGACTAAAATTAAATAAGATGTGATTGATATCATAGCAAAGAAATAGTAACAATAGGATGTACAGTTGGTCTATTTTGAGATGTAGACAAAAGGTAGAAATAAATGTTACATTCTTTTCCTTCCCACAAAAACTTTCATGACCTTATTCAACACTTTAAAACTATACTTCCTTTAGAGGATATGTCCTTGACAAATTACATGTCAATCTGTTTTCAACATTCAAAATATTTGTAAGTTCATTTTAGATACTTGCTTGTTTAAAAAACATCATCAAAGAATCCTCTGGCAAAATAAAAGGATGTTGATGCAAAAATTTTTTAAAAACAAGACCAAGTTGGTCAAAATTGACCTTTTTCTTATCTACCCTTAGGGTCAATTGAGATTCATTAGAATTCACTCTTGGGAACATGTGGGAAGCCTCCTGGCTCCTTTAGCCTTCTTCTACCAGTCACGCCATCTGCCAGAGTGAGTCAGGGTCATGCTGACCATATGTGGTTTCCTTTGGAGGTATCAGGGACATTTCTGTTTCTGGTGACATTTCCCTTTCTGGTGACATTTCTCTTTGCTAAATGTGCACTGTTTAGCTCCCTGTTCTCTAGGGTCCTTTCCATCCCTCTGATCAAGAGGTTCGGTGATTTGTCAGCATTGCAGGGCCCTTAGAGGGGTCTCATCATTCCCTGGATCCTAGCCAACCTTAGGGGATGAGAGATAAAATGTTGGCTACTTTTTCCTTGGCCCTTTTACTTCCTTGATTTGGGTCTTTACGTTTTTAGTTTTAAACATCCAGCAGGCCAGTTTCAGCAGTCTTAATGGTAATAATGGGTTATAACTTCAGAGTCTACAATTTGACAGTTATCACTTCATTGAATTGGGGTCAACATTAGTACTAGAAGTCAGGATTATATCCTATCTATCCTGGAGGTGAAGCCTTATTGTCTTTTTTTTTTTTGAAGATTGTTTCCACTTTATTATTGATTTTTTAAAAATGAATGACAGTGAAATGCATTACAATTCTTTTTTTAAAATATATTTTTAGTTGTTGATGGGAATTGAACCTTGTACCTCACATATGTGAGACAAGTGCTCTACCACTGAGCCACAACCCCAGCCCTACAATTCTTATTACACATATAGAGCACAATTTTTTATATCTCTGGTTGTATATAAAGTATGTTGACACCAATTCATGTCTTCATATGTTTTTTGAATATTAATGTCCATCACGTTCCACCATCATTGCTAACCCCCTGTCCCCTCACTTCTCCTCCCACCCCTCTACCCTATCTAGAGTTCATCTATTCCCCCCATGCTCCTCTCCTTACCCCACTATGAGTCAGTCACCATATATCAGAGAAAATATTCAGCATTTGTTTTGGGGGGATTGGCTAACTTCACTTAGCATTATCCTTCCCAACTCCATCCATTTACTTGCAAATGCCATGATTTTATTCTCATTTATTACTGAGTAATATTCCATTGTGTATATATGCCACATATTTTTTATCCATTCATCTACTGAAGGGCATCTAGGTTGGTTCCATAGTTTAGCTATTGTTAATTGTGTTGCTATAAACATTGATGTGGTTGTGTCCCTGTAGTATGCTGTTTTTAAGTCCTTTGTGTATAAACCCAAATGGTGAAAGAGGGCATCCCTGTCTTGTTCCAGTTTTTAGAGGGAATGCTTTCAATTTTTCTCCATTTAAAATGATGTTGGCCTGGGGCTTAGTGTCGATAGTCTTTATGATGATGAGATATGTTCCTGTTATCCCTTGTTTTTCTAGTCAGTCACCTTATAACTTGTTTTCTAGTGTTTTGAACATAAAGGGGTGCTGTATTTTGTCAAGTGCTTTTTCTGCATCTATTGAGATAATCATATGATTCTTATCTTTGAGTCTATTAATGTGATGAATTACATTTATTGATTTCTGTATGTTGAACCAACCTTGCATCCCTGGGATGAATCCTACATACCTTTTTGATATGTCTTTATATTCAATATGTCTTTATATTTGATTTACCAGAATTTTATTGAGAATTTTTGCATCTATGTTCATTAGAGATATTGGTCTGAAGTTTTCTTTCTTTGATGTGTCTTTGCCTAGTTTGGGAATCAGGGTATTTTGACTTCACAGAATGAGTTTAAAAGCGCTGCCTCTTTTTCTATTTCCTAAAATAAATTGAAGAGTATTGGTATTAGTTCTTCTTTAAAGGTCTTGTAGAACTTGGCTGTGTATCCATCCGTCCTGGGCTTTTCTTGGTTGGTGGGTTTCTGATGGCACTTCTATTCCATCACTTGATATTGGTCTGTTTAAATTGTGTACATCCTCCTGATTCAATCTGGGAAAATCATATGACTTAAGAAATTTGTTGATGCCTTCAATATCTTCTATTTTATTGAAATATAAGTTTTCAAAATAATTTCTAATTATCCTCAGTAATTCTGTAGTGTCTGTTTTGATATTGCCTTTTTCATCTCGTATGCTGGTAAGTTGAGTTTTCTCTCTCCTTCTCTTTGTTAGCATAGCTAAGAGTTTGTCAATTTTATTTATTTTTTCAAAGAACCAACTTTTTATTTTGTCAATTTTTTCAATTGTTTCTTTGTTTCAATTTCATTGATTTCATCTCTAATTTTAATTATTTCTTGTCTTTTACTGCTTTTGCTGTTGATTTGTTCTTCTTTTTCTAGGGCTTTGAGATGTAATGTTAGGTCATTTATTTGTTTACTTTTTCTTCTTTTAAGGAATGAACTCTTTGCAATGAACTTTCCTCTTAGTAATGCTTTTATAGTGTCCCAGAGATTCGATATGCTATGTCTATGCTCTCATTTACCTCTAAGAATTTTTTAGTCTCCTTCTTGATGTCTTCTGCAACCCATTGTTCATTCAGTAGCATATTGTTTAGTCTCCAGGTGTTGGAGTAATTTTTATTTTTTATTTTGTCATCGATTTCAAATTTTATTCCATTATGATATGATAAAGTGCAGGGTAGTATCTCTACTTTTTTGTATTTGCTAAGAATTGCTTTGTGGCATATTTAGAGAAGGATCCATGTGCTGCTGAAAAGAAAGTGTATCTACTTGATGTAGGTTGAAATATTCTATATATGTCAATTAAGTCAAAGATATTAATTGTATTATTGAGTTCTATAGTTTCTTTACTCAACTTTTGTTTGGAAGATGTATCCAGTGGTGAGAGAGGTGTGTTCAAGTCACCCAAGATTATTGTGTTGTGGTCAATATGATTCTTGAACTTGAGAATAATTTGTTTGATGAACATAGCTGCTCCATTGTTTGGGCCATATATATTTATGATTGTTATGTCTTGTTGGTGCATGGTTTCCTTGAGCTGTATGTAATGACCATCTTTATCCCTTTTGATTAACTTTGGCTTAAGGTCTACCTTATTTGATATGAGTATGGAAACCCCTGCTTGCTTCCATAGTCCATGTGAGTGGTATGGTTTTTCCCAACCTTTCACCTTCAGTCTGTGTATGTCTTTTCCTATCAGATGAGTCTCCTGGAGACAGCATATTATTGGATCTTTTTTTTTTTTAACCCAATCTGCTAGCCTATGTCTTTTGATTGGTGAGTTTAAGCCATTAACATTCAGGGTTATTATTAAGACATGGTTTGTATTCCAAGCCTTATTTGTTTATTTTTGTCATTTAACTTGACTTGATTTTCTTCTTTGATTAGTTTTTCCTTTAGGTTACTACTTCCCTCTGCTGATTTTCATTGTTGTTTTTTTGTTTCCTCTTCATGGAATATTTTTTACAAGGATATTTTGTAGTGCTGGTTTTATAGCATTAAATTCTTTAAACTTTTGTTTATCATGGAAGGAAGGATTTTATTTTATCAAGAAATCTAAAGCTTAATGTTGCTGGATACAAGATTCTTGGTTGGCATCCATTTTCTTTCAGAGCTTGGTATATGTTGTTCCAGGATCTTCTATCTTTCAGGGTCTGGGTTGAAAAATCTGATATTATCCTAATTGGTTTTCCTCTATATGTAATCTGATTCCTTTCTCTTGTAGCTTTTAAAATTCTCTCTTTTTTCTGTTATGTTGGACATTTTTATTATAATGTTTCTTAGTGTGGATATGTTGTGATTTTGCACATTCAGCATCCTGTAGGTGAAGCCTTATTGTCTTAATTCAGGCTGTTTTGTTTTTCTTTCTCCCTCTCAAGTTAGGGAGGTGGAGAGGGAGAAGAGAAAGGGGAAAAAGTGTCAGTTTTGAAATAAGCCACAGTGGCCAGGCAGCAAAGGTTACTTTTAAAAATGGACCTCTGTTACATAAAGAGTAGATCAATATTTTAAGAAGACCTTGTTATTTCTAAACATAGAGAATTAGCATATTAAAAGTTAACCTTAGAAAAAACCTTGAATAATTTCCTGCTGATTATAGCCAACTTGATCACATACAGAAGCTATTATTATTATTATTATCATTTAGTTGTAGATGGACACCTTTACATTATTTATTTATTTTTATGTGGTGCTGAGGATTGAACCCAGGTCCTCACACATGTGAGGCAAGGGCTCTTCCACTGAGCCACAACCCCAGCCCACATACAGGAACTTTTTGAGATTTACCTTCTACAAACCTTTTGCAACCTACTTAGACATTCTACAACTTATTTATATCCTTAGTTTTGTCCTTTTTCATCTTGGACTTTAGCACAAGAATATTACTTTATCATATAACACACTTTCTCATCCAGAAACATTTATTTTTCCTCTGATTTTCCATACTGACATAGCTCCCTGGCTGCCAGGCCACACAGCCAGTCTATGGGTCCCTCCCAAGAGTGTCTGAGGAGGGGTAGAGTAGCACAGTGGCAGCATGGGTGGGTTGGAGCACAGGTGGCAAGCATGGCCTGTGGCCACATGGAGCCTATCATGCAGGTGTGGCAGTCATGAGGTGCTAAAAAGGTGTGCAGACCTGTCACCCTTTAGCAGCCAGGCCTAGACACGGAACGGATGTCAGCTGTAGCCACCCAGCACAGCAGCCCAGAAACTGTGAATATAGATTGTCCAATGAATGACCTCAACCTCCTGCTTCCTGACCTGTGGTAAGAAAATAGAAGCGAGGCAGACCTGAATGGAAGTTGGGACTCAAGAGTTAGTACATTTCCGAATCTTAATTAGCGTAAGTTTGGGGCTGGGGTTGTGGCTCAGTGGTAGGGTGCTTGCTCGCTTAGCACATGCAAGGCCCTGAGTTTGATCCTCAGCACTACATTAAAAAATAAATAAATAAAAGTATTGTTAAAAAAAAAAAAAGAATAGCATAAGTTTGGATCAATAGCAGTGATTCCAGTGCTTTATAAACCCATAGACTAGTGCACACAGATGGAGAAAACCTGCTCTCAGGTCTCCTCTTGCATTGCAAGAGTTCTGTTTCTGCTTCTGTTCTTCAATAAATCCTTACACTCACTCATCCTTGTCTATGGATTTCATTCTTTGAATTCACGAGACAATAACCCTGAAAGAAGAAGAAATTAATGGTGGGCTGAGGGCATGGTCTGCCATTAAGAGCAGCAACACTTCTCAGCGGCCTGCAGCTTGTGCAGGCCCCACCTGCCAGCAGATGCAGTGAATCAGGTATCATCTTAAAACTTCAGTTTCAGTACTAAAATATATTTTCATACCTATAATGTTCTGGATCTCTTTTCTAATTTCAGACTCTTTCTTAAATTCATATTCTGAAGCAAACCTTATGCCCTACACGTAGGGAGCAAAAGTCATTACACAATATCTATCAGATTTAGCCTTTTAGAAATTAAAATAGAGCCAGTCACAGATTTTTACAGTATTACCCGGGTATGGGGTGGGCCTGTGCAGTTGGGAATGTTAGGGGTAGAGCCTGTCAGCTGTGGTGGGTGCTGAAATCAAAGGTTCAGGGGGCCACTCATCTTCCATGGAGGCATATCTACTCCCACCATCACTACTGTTTATTTTCCTCCTTAGGATTTTCCAAAGGAGAAGCTCTTTTTTTCCTTTTCCAGTGTATTCGAGAGTTAACCCTTAAGTGATTGGCCTCCGAATAAGGTCAGCATGAAAAAGCATACACAGGAGAGAAAAAATTTTTTAAAACCCAGTTAGACAAAACAAGACTAATCAGACAAAATATACTAATTTAGGCATGCAGGATTAAAGGTAAATTCACCAGAAAAAGACAGAGGCTTTGAAATAAAAAGTGATGTGGTCATAATTACCATAATGGTATATGGTACATCTTTAGCAGAACAGAGTGCAAGAAACTTACTGAAAGAGCAGAATCCCAGAGTAAGAAAAGAGGAAACAGTCTGTTATGTTCCACATCCGCTGGTATTTAAAAGGGACATTTTTTTCTTTCTGACTTCCAAACAGCTCGAGCACTTGCCCCTGTAGCTGACATATCAGACGGCTGTCAGGCAGGCAGCTAAGAAACTAGGAAAGCTGCCCTTTTGAGCATGGGAGGCAAAAAATTCTGAGTGATATCTCCAATTAAGAAGGCAAAAAATCAGATTCCCCGGACTAGGAGAGATAAGAGGAAGTGTGCTGTAATTAAATGATATAGAACTTTGGGTTTTTCTGTGCAGGATGAGGGGGAAATACAGAAGAAAAGGTGTCTTGTGAAGATCTAAAGAAGGCACTCTGATAAGAAAGCCTGAGGTTTCTAGAGACTCTATTTAGCCCTTGACAGAGAGAAAGTGAAATAATTGAGAGTCAGCAAGACATGGAGAGTAGTTGGGAGTAGCCTGACCATCAGGGTGTACATGTAGAAACAGGCATTTCTCCAGATAAGGAGACTGGCTCACACTTGGGATTAACGGATCACCTCTTTCCCAAAGACCTCGGATCAGACTGAGACTTTGTCTCAAAGTCTCAGTCTGATCTTTTTGTGCAGCAACGGGGAGTCACCCCAATCTTCTGCTTGCAATTGTCCCCAGCCCTCCTCTGTGCCAAGCACAAACTCTCTCCTCCAGAAAGGAAACTGAAGCAAGTCAGGACCGGCATTGCCCACACCTAAGTGACAGGGATCAGCTCCATCTGTCCAGACCAGCAGCTGTGTTACTCACCTTTAACCAGCTGACAGGTGCCAGGTCTTTAATGACAGTTTGTCCACTAATGAAACAGCAAGAGAAATGAGAGCTCTCTTGTCGACATTGTTCACACTTCAAGAGAGAGGAGAAGGGGGCTCACCAGTAACACAGATTGATCAGGACAAACCTGCAGAGAGGGCCCAGGAGAGACTGAGACCCTTCTTCCGCTTACAGCCTGGGGTGGTTGAGGGGCGTGAGGGAGTGGGGGAATTAGGTCCTTGCTAGAGGGTTGTCAGGGAAAGGGCCTGTGGTCATCTCCTCCGTTCTTTGAGGTGGCAACCGATCCATGTGGAACCAGGTGTTTTTCAGAATTTTTCAGTCCCAGATAATGGTTTTCCTTCTTTGTATGAAGATGGAGTATTTTCTGGAGTTTAGGTGAGGTTGAGTCAGAGTGACCATGAGGTGATGGAGGACATGTTTCAAAATGGTGTTCCCAGTACCAAGTGCTTCCCAACAAAAATGACAGTAAATATGATGGTTTCCACAGTGTGGAGAGGAAGCCAGTATTCCTTTGGCTTTTCATGACCATATTTATCCTTCCTAGACTCATGAAGAATAGAAATACAAATATCATCACTTTTATCAACATTTGTGTGCCAGATATCTGTAATGAATTTAATTTTAGGAGGCTGGAAGGAATAATACTTGGGGAAAGTGAGATGAGTCTTAAAAACACCACATTCTTTTTTTTGGCGGGCAGGGGAGGGGGCGCAGGGAGAGGACTGGGGACTGAACTCAGGGGCACTTGGTCACTGAGCCACATTCCCACATCCCCAGCCCTGTTTTGTATTTTATTTAGGTACAGGGTCTCACTGAGTTGCTTAGCACCTCACTGTTGCTGAGGCTGGCTTTGAACTCATAATCCTCCTGCCTCAGCCTCCCGAACCGAGCCACTGGGATTACAGGTGTGAGCCTCTGAGCCTGGCTAAAAAAAAAACACCACATTCTTAAAGTGCATCTGGAGGACCAATAATGACTTCCTATCAGTAGAAATTGTTGTCATCTATTAAACATGCTGAAAAGCCTCCCATGGAATTTTTGTTGCGTTAGAGAGGCTGCAACGAGCTCATCTTTTAGGCAGAACCTCAGTGAGGCGCCAGGTCAGTGACTGTCATATAAGGAAGGTCAGTAGTGAGAAGTGGGACAGAAAACATCTGCCAGCTGTGTTTGCCATAGCAGGAGGGACTGGAGCTTTGTCATCCTTCCTGCCTTGGGCCAGGCTAGTGCCAGGGCTTCCAAAGGGCCGGGGGCAGCTGTAGTTGGGTGTGATCAGGGATACCAGCCTAGCAACAGGCGTGCCAAAGCTAGAGAGGCACGTGTATAACCCTAGGCATGCAGAGATTCCAGGAATATGTGGGAGCTTTCCAAAAACCCTGTAAGCATCTATTCTCCAACTTTTCCTGTGAAGCTTTTTAGTTAGGTTATCATCTGTCCCACCATCTAGACAGCTGCAAAGTTAAACCATTACTGCTAAATGTCTTCTGACAAACGCCCTGGAGACAAGGCGTTCGTGTTGTGTTAGCTCTTATCAGTCAGACTTAAAAGTGGTGTCTTCCAAGGAACCACCAGACGGGTCAAATATTGACAATTCTCTGGGAATGAGGCTTCGAAGGAGCTCCAACCTCATTCAACCCTCTATCAGAAACTGGTTTTTAACCATGTTTGTTTGCTGTTGCTTTTTAAAGCTAGGCCATAACCGGAGAGAGGAGGACGGGAATTAGGTAAGTTAGAGCACTACAAAGCTCATTGTTCAGCTATTTTTCTTGAATAAACACTCTCTGGGTTGCTGCGAGCCTTTGATAATATCCAGAGTTCTGGAAAAGTTGTTGCTGACAACTTGCCAGATTCTCCCCGCTTTTGTGGAGGAGAAGATTTCCAGAGGTCCTTAACCCACCGTTTTCACTGATGTCACTTCTGTTCCTCTATCTTAACTTTCCTTCACACCCCGTTACGATACCATGAGTAGAACACTGCTTGCTGCCTGTGGGCCCTGTATCTCTTTTGCTCCTCTCCTGTGTCATACATTTTCCTATGGAACCTCAGTCCTAATTACACCCATCTGCTCTGAGTCTTCATACAAGCAGTTGAATTTTATGGTAGAGACCACAGAACCTTGTTCAACACAAGTGGATAATAATCTGGACACTCGGTTCATACTCTTTGCTACCTTCATCTGTTTATTTTGGAGACAGGATCTCACCATGTTGCTCAAGCTGATCTTGAACTCCTGGACTCAGGCAGATTCTCCTGCCTCAGCCTTCCAAGTGACTGGGACTACAGGTGTGGGCCACCTCATTTGGATCATTTCCCACAAGAGGCGGAATAATGTGTCTTAGTTCCTGATTTTTCTATTGCCCTCCAGTGACACAGACTCTCTGCTATAGTTTGGATCTAGAATGTCCCCCCAAAGATCCATGTGTTAAAGACTAGATGCCCGGCATGGCACTACTGTGAGATGGTAATACCTCTAAGAGGTGGGGCCTATAACTGGGAATGGAGCTCAGTGTTAGAGTGCTTGTCTAGTGCAGCCTACTCAGGGATCATTGTCTTTGGGAGTATTCTCTCAGGGGGACAATGGAACTCTAGCTTCTTCCTCTCTTTTTTACACCCTGGCTACCATGAGATGAATAGCTTGCTCCACAATAAACTGCCACCATGATGTGCAGTCTTGCAATGGGGCCAATTGGTCATGGACTGAAACCTCTGAACCATAAGCCAGAATAAACTTTTCCTCTTTTTTATTTGTCTCAGGTATTTTGTTACAGTAAGGAAAAGCTGACTGATACAATCCCCTTTTATTTCTTGTTCTTGGATGCTAGGGACATTGACTATTTTATTTTTCTTGTCTATTTCTCCACCCTCTTAATGATTTTTTTTAGTTTGCTTTATTTAATAAATAATGAATAATAATTTTTTCAACTACTCATGTTTCTTTTTTAGTAAATTGCTGGTTTGTATCCTTAGCCAATTTTTCCTTTAAGGAATTCTTTTTCTTTGTGTTGTGTATATTGTAAACCAACTTTTTAAAAAAAATTTACTTAGGAGCTATAATAGCAGAAAATTATTGGCCGAATTTTGACATTTCAACAGCTTGACTAATAATGTCCTACACCTCCTTGTGTGCTTATCAGCTAACACAGCGTCTCATACAAAATACAAAAGAAACTTGGAATCTACTGTGAGTGATGACTGGAATGACATAGAAATATCTCAAAGCAAAGGCTTCCTAAGGCCCAAAGGTTGTCATTTGCCACAGGTTCCTCTGGCAGATGCTGGATAGAGTTGCACAGAATATAAGAGCCAAGAGAATGTTTAGATAGTGTTATGATTCAATGGGACATGATACTTTAAGGATAAAAAATGACTTGGGTGCATGTAAAATATGTAGCAACAAATTCCAACATTAGGTACAACTGTAATGCACCAATAAAAACTGTGTGGGGACAAAGCACCTCAGTGAGACCCTGTCTGCAAATAAAATAAAAAATAAAATAGGGCTGGGGAGGTGGTCAGTGGTCGAGTGCCCCTGAGTTCAACCCCCATACCTCCCCAAAATTTTTTAAAATGTGTGGGGAAAATATGCATTAATTGAAGAAAGTTTGGTACATAATAAAGTTCTTAATTAGAAAAAGATGTTGAAAAATTTTTATCATTTACTAAGTAAGTTCAGAAAAATGAAATTATCTGCTCAAAGATACACATCCAGTTTAAGAGTCACATTAATTATCCATGAATGAAAGGGAGTCATACTAAGAAGTTAGACTCTGGAAAGAAAACAGGATGTGGATAGGGTAAGCACAGATCTTCTTGAGGCTGAACCATTCAAATTTAATATTAATCAATGGAATACTATTTTTGTGCTCCAAAGTCTACTGTTTTAAAGGGGTTATGAATACTTATACATACATATGTATATTGATTAGATTTTAAACAAAATGGAAAGATAAAATCATAAAACTTTTTTTAAAAGGAGGAAGGGAAGGATTACCTTGGAAGGTACAGTAAAAGCAACTAGACATTTTTAACTTTGGAACGTTCTTTACATAATCAGGAAAGAAAGTAAAATGCTAAGCAAGCATTTATCACTCAACTACAGCCTTAGCCCCTAACCCCTTCGTTTAAAAACAGGTAATGGGACAGGCTCTGAGGCCCACGCCTGAAATCCCAGCAGCTTGGGAGGCTGAGGCAGGAGGATCATGAGTTCAAAGCCAGCCTCAGCAACTTAGTAAGTCCCTAAGCAACTTAATGAAACCTTGTCTCTAAATAAAACATAAGAAAGGGCTGGGATGTGGCTCAGTGGTTCCCCCTGGAAAAAAAAAAAAGTAATGAAAGAATTGAGCTCTAATTCTGCTAATTCTGCCTTTCTTACATAAAATGTATATCACATAAAATAAATCACAGTGAGGGCAAGTTTCTACTTATAAATCTATTCCAGCTAATCAATAAAGAAAGAATGTTAGAATTAAAACATCACTTTTCTGGGATGGGATAGAGTTTGGCAGTAGAGCACTTGCCTAGTTTGTGCACGGCTCTGAGTTTGAGCCCCAGCACCATGAAAGTAAAATATTGCTATTCTGCAACACTAATGAATAATTGAGCCAGGCAATGATCAACAATAACTGCTAACATCTTAATAAGACAACAAGTTTCATGTGCTTCCAGGAGAAAGAAGCAACACTATTTATCATGTGACCATCCTAAGACCATTAAAAAAAAAAATCAAGCTGTCTGGGGTCTTTGTGGGACATTCAAAATCTGAACTATAGCAAGCCAATTCAATTTTAAGAAATTGCAAAGGAAAAAAAGATGGAGGAAGAAACTATTTTTTAAAGGAGATATGAAAGACAAAAGAATTTGCCCTAGCTGTCTATACTTGTATAACAAATACTCCCCAAATTTAGTGCCTTAAAATGGCAACATTTAATTTGCTCGTGAATCTGTCATTTGGGTAGGGACAATTTATCTCTGCTCCACTCAGGCTGGAAGGCTGGAGGCTAGAATCATCACATGTCTAGCAGCTGATCCTGGCTGTGAACTAGGACCTTCTCTGGAGCTGGGGCCAGAACACTCACATAGGGCCACCCCATAAGGTTGCTTGGCTTGCTCACAAAGCAAGAAGGAAGGGAGGGAAGGGAGGGAAGGGGAGAGGAGGGAAGACATAGAGGACCAGTGGAAGCTGTACCACCTTGTAAAACTTGGCTGCAAAAGTCACACAGCATCACCTCTGCTATACTCCATTTGTTAGAAATTTCCCTAAGGCAAGAAGAATTAAACTTTATCTTATTTATTTATTTCCTGGGGTGAGGGGTTGCCAAAGAATGAATCCGGGGCTTTGTGCATGCTCTGCATGTATTTACCACTGAGCTACACCTCCAACCCCAAAACTTTACCTTTTGATGAGAGGAATGTCAAAGAATTTTCGAGAAATTTTTTTTTTGGGGGGGGGGCTGGGTTGTAGTTCAGTGGTAGAGCCCTTGCCTGGCACATGTGAGGTATTAGGTTCTATCCTCAGCACCACATAAAAATAAATAAATAAAATAAAGGTATAGTGTCCATCTACAATTAAAAAATTAAAGTCACCATAATAAACAATTACAATCGGTTTAGTATAAAAAGTATTGTTAAAAAGAATAATTTTAGGAAAATCAGGGAAATACAGATGTTATATATATGCTTATATATTATGTATATATATATAAATAATATGCAATGTAATATTGCATATATGTGACATTAAGTAATGTGTATTGGAGGGTACATGATAATGCTATTGTAGTTATTTTATAAAGGGGAGTCCTTGTCTTTAGACAATCATACTAAAATATTTATGGATGAAAATATTCGATGATTTGCTTCAAAATATCCTGGAGGTATGCATGACTATATAGAGGAAACTCAATATTGTCTATGATTTAACCGCAGAAACCAGGTGATGAGTACAAGGAGATTCCTTATATAATTCTTCCTACTGTGTTTGAAAATGCTTACCATAGAAAGTTTTAAAGTTTAGTGGACCTAAACTTTCTGATCGACATAACCCTAAGAGTCTGTTATTTTCTCTGGCCCCAGAGATTGGAAAGAAACCAGAGCTGAGCAAAGCCACTTTTGAGAACAGTTAAATCACGCCACCCATAGGTACTAAAGGGTCCTCAGGAGTTATCCTGACATTGGGACAGGAAGCTCTTAGGACCTGGGGACAAAGAAAGCTTCAGAAGTCCTGAAGGGGACCATGCATTTGTGGACAAACAGAGGGACTAAAAATCAATCTATTTGGAAACATAGAAAGCTAGGGGAGAGGGCTACCTTAGACCATGAACTTGATGGCAGTCCTTCTCTCGACGGAATTTCTGCTTCCTCTGTAAGAATTACAGTCTGTTGGAATGGGACTATTTAATTTCCAGGCAGGAGCTCAATAAGTTTAACAGACAGGTTCTGGGACCTCAAATCCAACCCCACAAAGTCTGTGGCTTGTCTGCGCTCCCCTTAAGCGTGATCTTCAAGGAAGGCAAGGGACCTGAAAATAAAATTGCCTGAACCCTTGTGCTAGACCCAGCTCTGCACCTAATTTAATGTGTGTGTCAAGGCCTCCGGGGCCACCTGCAAGTGTAATGATTCCTTAGAAGGGCTCATGGAACCCAGAAAACTGCCATACCTGTGGTAACAGTGGATCTCAGTGACAGACTGAAATTAGCTAAGGAAAAAGGCCCACAACATGGAGTCCTGGAGCAGGCAGGTGGGAGTGGCCGTGGTCCTCTAGTGCAGTCACACAAACATTACTTAACTCTTTCAGCAACTAGGTATGGCACTATAAATGACATGCTGCCAACCAGAGAAACTCAGCAGGCCTCGGTGTTCAGAGCTTTTATTGGGGACATCAATCACATAGGCATGTAGTGCTCACATAAGCTGACCTCTGCTCTTCAGTCTCCATTACTCCCCAGAGGTCACACTGGGAGCACATCCTGGGGCCTCAGGCTTATCAAGACACTCTTACCAGGCAGAATCAGCAAGAGAAGCAGGTCAAGGGCCACACTGAAGACCCTTGGAACATTCAGGGTTTGGGCAATCAGTTCCTCCCAGCTAAATCCTTTACTGAAACACTCATTGGCATTTAGGACGTCACCTTTTTTTGTTGTTGTTGTTGCCTACATTTTTATCATTGTGATGTTGTGATTTATAATTTTAAAAATACATATATTTTATCTCCACCCAGTTCCTGGCACAGAGCCCTAAAACCCTTGAAATTCCCTGAGTGTTAAGAGGTGTAAAGGTGAAGGAAGCATCATTTTGTTCACAGCAAACCCCTTTAGCTTATGTCAATGAGGTGACTTTTAGAAGCCTCTGGGGATGAAGGGCTAGTTGCCCGGGGAACCAATCATGTGATTAGAGGGTTCAGAATTTTAGCCCCAGCCCCAACCTCCCAGGAAAGAAGAGACACTGGAGGTTGAGTTTATCACTGACGACACTGATCTAATCAATCATGCATACTGATCTGATCAATCATGCATACTGATCTAATCAATCATGCATACTGATCTAGTCAATCATTCCTGCTTAAAAACCCTACTTTGAGGGATTGGGAGAACTTTCAGGCTGTTGAATGCATGGAGGAATGGGGAGGGGTCATCGTTGAAGAGGGTATGGATATCCCAGGTCTCTTTCCTCATAGTTGCCCTGTGTGTCTCTTCCATCTGCCTGTCCCTGAGTCACATCCTTTTATAATAAACTGATACATCTAACAAACTGTCTTCCTAAGTTCTGAAAGTCATTCTAGCAAATTATTAAACCCAAGGAGGGGTTTATGGGAACCTCCAGTTTATAACAGTTCTGCTAGAAGCCCAGGTGACAATCTGGGCTTGCAACTGGCATCTGAAGTGGGGCCAGTCTCATGGGACTAAATCCTTAACTTCCTTTGGGATTTGACACTACCTCCAGGTAGATCATGTGAGAAACTGTTGAATCATAGAATATGCAGTTTGTGTCCACCAGAGAACTGAACTATTGTGCAGGAGACCCCACACAATCTGCTGTCAAAATTGAGAGCAGTAGCAGAGAGTAGAACAATAGAGAGAAAACACACACACACACACATACACACTTTTCTTTCCAGACACATAAATTTTGTCTCCCCAGTTAGAGTAGAAGGCACCATAAAGCAGAATTGTGTCTTATACATTTTTGTCCTGGGTTTTTGAGGGTTCCGGCTATTAGTAGATACCCTGTAAATATTTTTTGTTATTGTGCCAGTGACATTTTCTCAGGTTGCTCTCAAACCTAGGATATGCCTTTAGCTCCTTTCCACCTATCATCCCAATCCTAGCCACCCATCAATATCCAAATCAAGTCCTTCCTCCGCATTAGGTTTTCTCTAAGCCAGGTGTACCAATGCAGGCTTGTCATCCCAATGACTGGATGCGGGGAAGCGGAGGGAGGAGGATTGCAAGTTCAAAGCCAGCCTCAGCAACTGAGCAACTTATTTAGTCTAAATAAATAAATGGACCCAGGATGTCGTTCATTGGAAAAGCAACACTGGGTTCAATTCCCAGTAACACACACACACACACACACACACACACACACAATTCCCTAAGGGCTATGGTTGTAGCTCAATGGTAGAGCACTTGTCTTGGACACATGAGACCCTGGATTCGATCCTCAGCAACACATAAAAAAAATGAAGAGAAAGATATTGTGTCCATCTACAGCTAAAAAAATATATATTTTTTAAAATTTTCCTAGTTATTTCAGTCCACACTGAGATATTTCTGACATATCTTCTGACTGGAGAATCTAGTGTGACTTTTACCACATCCAGCCTTGAAATATCACTTAACTGTTTCATCTGACTAAGGCTTATCTCCCAACTAGACTATAAGCTTCTGGAGACAAAGGACTGAATTGTACCTTTTGCATTACCAGCTCGAGGCCTTAACACAATAGCTGCTCAATAAATATATGACCAATGAAGGTAGACATCCTTTTCTCTGGCTCTCCCTGCCCCCACCCCGCCATTTACCAAAGCAATCCGTTGCTTCATAAATAGATGAATATAATGAAATGTAGCAATGAGTCATTAGCACAGGACTTTTGCAAAGACTACAGCTTTTATTCCAATCAGTGGTTATTTACATCCTGAAGATGTTTCTCGGAGTTCTTTGTGAAGAGGATCGCCTCATTGATGCTCTGGGTGATGTAGTCAATGTTGCTGGCATTGATACAGGTGAAGTTAATCCTAGTACTCTTGGGCATGTAGATATGCTTCTTCTTGATCAGGTATTCCACCTGTTGGTCTGTGACAATCACAGGACTTCACATCCTGGAGTTGGCCACTTTTAATTTCCCAGGCAGGATTACTTGGGATAGAAACTGTTGGCATTTCTGAGGTTCCAAGAGGATCTTTAAAGCAGCCCCCCTTTTTTTTAGTACCAGAGATTGAACCTAGAGTCACTTCATCACTGAGACACCTCCCTAGCCCTTCTTTATTTGTATTTTTAAATTTTGGGAACAGGGCCTCACTAAGTTGCTAAGGCTGGCTTTGAATTTGGCGATCCTCCTGCCTCAGCCTCCCAAGCTGCTGGGATGACAGGTGTGTGCGGCAATGCCTGGCAAAGCAGCCCCACTCTCCAGAGGGATCAGGCAAATCTGGATCAGTGCTGTGGACTGGTTACCTAGTCAGTGAACTTTAAGGCTCAAATACAGTCCCAAAATCAGAAAGAGGAGAGGCACCTGCTCTAGACACTTACGGCTGAGTCCAAGATAACCGTGGGTCCCAGTCTGTTCAGTGATGTGATCCCAGGAGCCAGGGGTACCCAGGAGCCGGAGCTTCTCCTTCACCTTCTCCTTGATCAACATGATGTTCTCTACAACCTCTTTGAGACTCTGCTTCCTGCCAAGAAAGGATAACAAAAAATGAGAGTACGAGGTCTCCCCTGCTTTTTGTTTGCTTGTTTGTTTGTTGCTGATGGACTTTATTTCTATGTGGTGCTGAGAATCGAAGCCAGTAACTCACACATGCTAGGCAAGTGCTCTGCCACCCAGCCCCCTCCCCTGCTTTGAACCTCCCTACTGCCTTTCCACTCCTCCCACTGCTCAAAGCCCCAGCAGAGTGCCCTAGGGACACCAGGGGAGTCTGGGCTCTGGGGTGGCTTAAATGGGAGGAAGATTTGATCCTGCTGTAGTCTGGGTCTTAAATGTCCCCTAAAGGCCCGTGTGCCTTGGTCTCTCGCCTGTGATGCTACTGGGAGTCGGTGGAGCCTTCAGGAGGCAGGGCCTCCTGGGAGGCAGTTAGGTTATTGGGGGTGTGCCCTTTGAGGCAATATTGGGACCCTACTCCCTTTCTTCTCCCTTCTTTTTTTTCCAGCCATCATGAAATAAGCAGCTTGCTCCACACACATTCCTCATCACATTGTACTACCTTACCACAGGCCTAAGCCACAGAAACACAAACTGAATCCTCCAAAACTATAAGCCAAAATTAACCTTTCCTCTTTTTAAGTTGATTATCTAAGGCATTTTATTACAGTAACGGAAAGCTGAGTGATACAGATCCCACAATAATCTAAATATGTTGAACAGGCTCCCAGGCAGATTTTGCCAGGATAACAATCTCCTGATGCTTTCAGATTTCTTCCTGCAATCAAAAAATGTTCAAGTAACCCATGGGCCTATTTCCAAAAGGAATGTTCTATTTTCCACCTCTCCCAAGGTAGGGCAAACCCTTGGCATAGCTACAGGTATACATATACAGTAGTCCCTCTGTAAAATTTGGCAAATGAATTGATGAATGTATGATGAGATAAACAGGCTACATGGCAGAGAGAGAACCAGCCAGCTGAATACTATGAACCAAGTCTCGGTATCCAAGGGCTCTTCCCACCTTCCCTACCCCAATCCTCCTGCCTTTACCATTCTCCCTGAAGGGCGGGGTTACAGAGGATGGAGGTGATTATGCGAGCACCCCTGGCAGGAGGGTTGAGCCACAGTGCCTGGGTGTAGTTCATCAGCTGGGAGAGGACACACAGCAAGTGCTGGTTGTTGAGTGTTGCCACGACCAGCATCCCCAGTCCTTCATCTGCAATTTGGGGAAGACAGCTCACCCTCAGTCTCCTCCTGCGTGACCTAGACCCTCACCTACACCCCTCCCCCAGCCTTACAGAAGAGAGGATTGAACTATGAGGTCTTCATGCAGAATAGTCGGTGGTATCTGTACCCAGGAAGCTGCTACATTCTCTTCTAGAAAAAGCACCCACATGTCCTCCTTCAAGGAGGAAAAAGAACTTGAACGATCCATCGCTAGTCCTACCCTCTCGTCTTAGGAAACAGAGGCTTGACCAAGTGAAATGATTGGACCAGAGTTGGTTTGGGAAGCCAGTATCATATCAGAGCCCAACTTCCAGTTCATTCCTTATCCTTTCGGCCGCCATGGCTCTCTCTCCCTGGAGTCCTGCACTCCTTCCAGAGGGTAAGTGTCGTCAAACATACTGCTCCTGTCACGGACGTGGCACCAATTCCACCTCAGACTACCCCTTCTCCTTCTGCCCATACCATACCGTAAATGCCAAAATTCTTGGACAGAGACTGGCTGCAGAAGAACTCAAAACCTTGAGACACAAAGTACTGTAAGATTTCGGCATCTTCCTCCAGGTCACCGGTGGATAAACCTTGACTGGGAATGTCAAAAAATGGGAATATCCGTTTGTTCTGTAGGAGAAAGGAGAACCCGCAAAGCATGGGACCTGATGGAGGAGACAGCAGATGGCAAGAAGGAGGGAGTTCAGGCAGGACGCTGAGTTTACCTTAATGGTGAGCATCAACTTGGTCAACTGACTTTGTGTCCACTTGCAGTCAGTGATGTTCCCAATCACCAGGATACAGTCATGTGGCATCTGCTGCAAGTAGAGACAGTCTCATCAGGTAGGTCTTCTACCAAAGGATAGTGGCACCAGGGCATTTGGAGGAGAAATGCTCGTCCATGTTGGTTCCTACCACAAGGCCAGGTAAATCCAAGCCTAGTGAAGGCTGTGAACAACTTGGGGAGGAGGAGAGGCAAATAAGACTAAAAGTCAGGTCTGGGCAGAAGTTTCTGAGTGGGGATCCGTCTACCTCCACCACATCAAAGAATATGTTGGAGTCCATGCACAGGTGCTTGGGATCCCAGATGCAGTATTCGTAGACTGTAAAGCCCATGTCCTGGAAGACGATTCCATATGGTTCTGTAGGAATGAAGCCCTCCATCAGCTGTGGTACATGGGAATGGACAGATAGAGGCAGAGACACTGGAGAACGGGGCTGAGTCACTGGCTGATAGAGGAACAATAACAGAAAGAGAGTTGCCTGGCTTGTGCACCATGTTTCTCATGATAGAGAATAAGGACAAGAGTGAAAGATTACAGATGGGGTGGGAATTAGGAACAGGCAATGGGGATCTTCAGTTGCCCTCATCTTGTACAACACTCACATCATCATCATCATCATTATTATTATTATTATTATTATTATAGTTGTAGATAGATAGCATGCCTTTATTTATTTGTTTGTTTTTATGTGGTGCTGAGGATCGAACCCATGCCTCACATGTGTGAGGCAAGCGCTCTGCCACTGATCCACAGTCCCAGACCCAACACTCACCTTTTTGAGTTGAAATCATGCAAACGACTTGAGCATCCCTAAGCCAGGTCTTGAGGAACTGGGCCCCAAGCTGGAAGGCACCACTATCACCAACAGTGTGCACACCTCCGACCTGTCAGTAAAAAATAAGCAGAAGTAACACTTTAAAGAAGTAATAGTAACTGGAACTCAGTTAGAATTACTTTAAAGAAGTAATAGTAACCTGGAACTCAAACTTTTTTTTTTTTTTTTTTTTTGCAGTGCTAAGGATGGAAGCCAGGGCTGGCTGTGCATATTAAGCATGTGCTGTACCACGAGCAACAACCCCGGTCCCCAGTTCAGGTCTTTCTTGAATTTCGAGTTTTCGAACCAGCAGAGTGAGTGAGTGCAAATAGCACTGGATTGGGGTTCAGATCCAGGCTGACCCTTAAAGGGCAAAATTGTGGACTTTCTGAGTCTCACGTGCTGCTTTTGTCAATGTTGGGGGGGGGGCCCTGCAAAGTTCCTTGATGGTTTAAGGTTCTGCAGACACAGATGTCTACTCTCTGGCTCTCACCCTGTTCTCCACAATGGCTTGGCTGTACTTTCCGAAGAGGAGTTCCAAGGAGGCCTGAATGAATGATTTCATGCCAATCATAGGCAAGTACTCATAGTTCAGAGAGGGATCCTGTGCAATCTGCAGTCGGGTCTTGTTTACCACCAGAGAAACCCAGGGTTGGCCTTCATTGGTCATGCAGACTGTGAAGGAAGCGACAGAGGGAGCTCTGATGTCCAGTCTTGGAGCCTACAAGTGTGGGCTTTGCAGACAACCCACAAACAGTAAGTCTGTTCTGGGTTTCTTGGGGCTTTGGAAAGTTGCCTATGAAAAGATATTCCCCACCATCACCTTTATTTTTTCTTCATATAAACAATGTGCTGTTAGCAGATGTGTCTAAATTTTGTCCTCCTCTTTAAAAAAAAAAAAGACAACCAAAACTATGACATTTTAGAGATTAAAATTGTATACTCGGTTCAAGTTATGGATACACAACACTAAACCAAGGCAACCTTGACTTTCACAGTTCCAAGGGCTGATTGCATATCAGAAGGGTCAATTTGGGGAATAAGAAAGAAAGAAGAGGAGAAGGAAAGAAGAGCATGAGGAGGAGGAAGAGAAGGTAGCAGTTGAAGAGAGTCCAAAGTATAGAACTGTACAAGAGGCCCTGACTATTTCCTAGAAGGTCCCAGAGAAGAGCAGAGGGCATGGAATGACTTGGGACCTTCTCTGCCCTTTTCCCCACTGGGCAATTCTGTTAAAAAGTAAAGACCTTTCCACCTGCAAAGGCTTGGGCCATCCTCCATCCTCTGTAGCAGTGAAATCCTGCTGTATCTATATTAAGTCTCCAACTCTAAAACTACCAGCATCTACCTTTGTAGGCCAGGAACATCTTGTCAGGGTAATCGTCTTGTTTGTAGGTCTTTAACAAGGTGCCTTCCAGCTTGTGCATCATAGGCACGTCCATGAACACTGAAAGGGTGGGCATAACTAAAATGAAAGGGAAGCCCAGGCTCTGAGCCTGAACCCCTGCTCTTCCCCAAGGCCTGGGCCAGACAGTCCTCACTCTTCCCAGACCCTGGCAGCTCCAATACAGAGACTATGGACAGCTGGTTGCCAAGCAACAGAACCTCACAACTCCCAGCCTCCACCAGGGCAACACTCAAGGGCCACGGGAACATTCCATGGCACTTGAGGAGAATCCCCTGGGAGAGTTGGCAGAGGGAAGGGGCAGGGAAGGACATGGAATTCCCAGGCACTTTTCTCTAACGCACTGCCTTCTCTCTAGCCCCCAAGTCATCCAATCCAAAATACCAAGTCAGCTGTTTAGAAAATAGGACAAGGTTGGAGACCCATGAACCAGGTAGGGCTTCCCAGATCACATAGCAGCACAAGTCAAGTGATAATTTTTTTAAAAATATTGTATCAGTTGTTAATAGATCTTTATTTATTTATATATGGTGCTGAGGATCGAACCCAGTGCCTCACACATGCTAGGCAAGCACTCTACCACTGAGCTACACCCTCAGTCCAGAGGGATAAAGTTTTAAACTTTCTACTTTCATTTTGCAAAGGGCCTAATCTTTTAAAAGCAATAGGAAGAGTGTGCTGTTTTCTTCCACAGTTATTTTAACAGAGTCCCATGACTAGAAACAGTGTAATTTGCAACTCAGTTAAGTCCATGTTTGTCTCAGTAATCTACAGCCAAGACTTCTACACTTCACAGCTTGACTGATGGCCCATCAGTACAGGTAGACAGCAGAGGCCAGCAGACAGAAAAAACAATGCAATACGCACAAAATGAGACAGATTTTCAGGATCTACATTATAGCTTTCTTTGCAATGCCAATGAAAAACTAAACACCAGTTACTGAAGGAATGTTTAAATGACTCATGAAGAGCAACATGACGGAATTCTATGCAGCTGTTGTAGGCAGCCCCAGATGTACAGATGGGGGAAGATCTCTAAGATATCTGAAGCAGAAAACATGGGAAATACTGAATACATAGCAATGCGAGGGACATTTGGAGGAAAAGAAAAGGTCTATTTGCATGGATAAGATTGTGTGCCTATAGATTCTCCAGGAGGATACATAAGAGCCATCTAAGTGTAATTGCCTCTGTAATTCCATCTCTGACCAAACCAGAGCACAAATAAGGTCATATTATCTAGAATAAATTGCCTTTGTCTACATAGCGCAGAATCACCGGCCTCTCGTAGCCTCCTCCAGTTGTCTCCGGGATTGTCCAGGGCATTGGATATCTGGTGGAAAGAGCTGCTTTTTTTTTCTTTTTAATCCTAGACCATGTGAATAGATTTCCCATTCAAAAATCATGCTTATAGCCAGGTGTGGAGAGCACACCTGTAATCCCAGCAACTTAGGAGGCAAGGCAGGAGGATCCCAAGTTTGAGGCCGGTCTCAGCAACTTAGTGTGACCCTGTCTCAAAAAATACAATGGGCTGGGGAGGTAGCTCAATTTTAAAGCACCCCTGAGTTCACTCCCCAGTACAGGAAAAAAAAAAAAAAAAGCAAAAACCTCCAATCGTGCTTATACATTTTTAAATGGCTGCAGCCTTTCAGACATTATATCCTTTCTACATAGAAGAGAGAGTGGCTTCTCTTGGGTCCCCGAAGCCCACATCCTTCTTGGTCCTTTCTCCTTGGCTTCAGTGGAGTCCAGGGCCAATTTCTTGATCTTAACCCATGAATGAGATGAGATACTCTGGTCAGTTTAAAACAATTGCCTAGGGCTGGGAATGTGGCTCAGTTGGTAGAGTGCTTGCCTCCCCTATAAGGCCCTGGGTTCACTCCCCAGCCCACACACACCATCACCTAGAGCCATGGGTGGTGTCTAGCCCTCCCATACGGCATGGCTAAAAAAGATGCCCCTGAAGAATATTCCAGGTTCTCTTAGAATGAGAAAAGGGAGGAGGGATCTGGGGAAAGACTGTCAGCAAATGTTCACTGCATGATCTGTTCTAAAATTAAAAGACACTACTTTTTTTTTTTTTCTTTTTGGTGCTGGGAATTAAATTCAGTTCCCTCTGAACACCTAAGCACGTGCTCTACCACTGAGTCACACCCCCAGCTACTCTTTTGTTTTCTGGCCTTGAACTTCCAAACTCCATAAGCAGCCGTGGGAAGCAGAGGAGGTTTTCCTTGGGCTTACCCTCTCTCACGGAGAGCCCAGAGGGTAGAAGCAGTGAATGGGAGTGAGGGACGTGGGAGGGGAGGGGAGTTAGTTTGTGTCAGAGGTTCTGCCTGTTGGCTGGGTAGCCAATAATTGTGGCCCCAGATTTCCATCTCTGACCAAACCAGAGCACAAATAAGGTTATATTATCTAGAATAAATTGCCTTTGTCTACATAGCGCAGAATCACTGGCCCCTCTTTGCCTCCTCCAGTTGTCTCCGGGAGTTCCTCATGGTTTCTTGTGGGACCTTGGGAATCATGCTGTCGTGGTCACCCAGTCCTATTCCCCTAAGTTGACATCTGCTTCTCAGAATGTCACGTGGGCTCAGTATTTCCCCACTGCCACAGGCACTGGCCACCACGATAACAAGTACATGATCCACAAAGGTGCCAAATGGGACAGTCTCCTGAAGCCCCCATAAGCAAAACTGTTACCTACCAGCAGCCAGCACCTGCCTGTGGCCCTCAGGGACCCCTGAAAACCGTTCCCTCCATTCTTCCCTGCCTCTGAACAGTACTCAGACACCAGAACTCATTAAGTGGAGCCTAAGGACAGAGAAGGGTCAAAGACAGAGGAGGGCGTTTGATGCCAGGCAGACCTGGATTTCCACCTCAGTCCTCTGCCCTAGTTCCTCTGTGGCCTTGGGCAAGTTGCTTAAAATCTCTGCACCTCAGAGTATACATATGTATGCATGCATACACATCTAAGACTTAATTTGATCTTTTTTTTTTTTTTTTTTTTTGCTTTTTCCTCTCTAGCTTCCACATATAAGAGAAAACATATGACACTAGTGTTACCGAGTCTGGCTTATTTCCCTTGACATTTCTCCTGTTCCATCCATTTTCCAGCAAATGTCATAATTTCATCTTTCTTCATAACTTAATAAAGCCTCCATTGTGTATATAGACCACATTTTATTTATCTATTCATCTGTTCACAGACCCCTCGTCTGGCTCCATAACTTGGCTATTGTGAATTGTGCTGCTACAAACATGGGAATGCATGTTTCTCTAAAGGATGCTTATTTTTAACCTTTTTTTTTTAAATAGTTGACATCTTCACAAGATCTTTTATTATTTTTTTTCCATTTTTTTATTCTAATTAGTTATACTGACAATAGAATGTATTTTGACACATCATACATAAATGGAGTATAACTTCTCGTTCTTTTGGTTCTACCAGTTGTGTAGTCATATAGAATGTGAGAGTCATTCTACTATCCTTCCTACCCCTATTCTCCTCCCCTCCCTTCACTTCCCTCTACCTAATCCAAAGTAATTCCATTCTTCCCTAGCCCCCTCCCTTATTGTGAATTAGCATCCACATATCAGAGAAAATATTCGGCTTTTGGTTTTGGGGGGATTGGCTTATTTCTCTTAGCATGATATTCTCCAGCTCTATCCATTTACCAGCAAATGCCATAATTTTATTCTTCTTTAAGGCTGAGAAATATTGCATTATGTATATATACCACTTTTTTTTATCCTTCCATCTGTCAAAGGATACCTAGGTTGGTTCTATAGTTTAGCTATAAAACTATATAGTAACTATATAGTTACTATAAGCATTGATGTGGCTGTGTCCCTGTAGTATGCTGATTTTAAGTCTTTTGGGTATAAACCTTTTGAAATATGTGTGTGTGTGTGCATCCATGAATGTGTGTGTATGTGTGTGTGCGTGCATGTGTGCGTGTATCTAATAGAAATAACAAACATTGTGTTTTACTTGTGAGGCTTATGGAAATAAGCATGTCCCTCAAGCTGTTACAAAGAGACAGAAACTGAAAAACTGAGGTCCAAATGTAAGTTTTGACGATAGAGTTTATAGTACAGGATACTTGGGAGTTCCCCTGAAATACAGCTGATGTTCAAACAAACTAGGTTATTATATTTTTCCCCAGAAAATGTCCAGCTCACAGATACTCACTGAAGATGACTGCTTAAGAGAAATAGCCCCTTAGGTAATCTCTCCAGTCCCTCTCAGGCTTAGCCAAGGGGAACAAAGGATAATGGCTGCCAGCAGGGAACGGACTCAAGAAAGGTATCCTTGCTAGCTTATCCAAAGAGCTCATTTCATTGCTAGGAACATGCTATATTTGAATAAGTGTCCCCCAGACATCCATGTATTGGAGGCTTGGTCCCCAGCTTAGTCCCCAACTCTTGGGAGTCCGTGGAATCTTAAAGACTTGGGACTTAGTAGGAGATCTTCAGGTCCCGGAAAGTGTGCCCTTGAAGCAGATTGTGGGACCCTTGCCTCGTCCTCTTTCTCTTTCTCTTCCTGACCATGAACTCAGCAGTTTTGGTCCTCCTTGAACTCCTGCCATGATACGCCACCACCAGGCCCAAAGCAATGGGGCTAATTGGTCATGCACTGAAACCTAAAACTGGAAAACAAAATAAACCTTTTATCTGTCTTGAGTGTTTGTTACAGTAACAGAAAGCAGACTAACATAAAACAAGAATTAAAAAGTAATTATACCTTGTGTCCACAACTGTAGGGGTAGTATGTGCTTTGAAGTAAAGAAGACTATGTTGCTTCTCTTCCCATTTTTCTAAATGGGGGCTTTAGAGCAGTTTTCTTCCTGGCACTGTACACTGAGTATATTTAAGAGTGTTTACATTTACATTACTTTTAGTCCATAAGTTCCAATGTCATAAGTACCCACTTTCAGATACAGAAAAATACATCTCACCCAAAGATCCTGAGCTCTAAACTAAATATTAAATGTGGCTTGGGTTGTTTCCTTTTGGGATGAGAGAGTGAGTTTTGAGTTGCATGTGGGAAAAAATGCATTATTGTAGAATAAAATTCCCCTCTTCTAGAGAGTTCTCTTGAGCATATAAACAGGCAGTAAAAGTCCCACCTTAAAAACAAACATCTTTCCTTTGATCTCATACTTTCCTTCCAGATACCTCATGTACCTGTCAATCAGGGTTCAACAAGGAAAAAGATGGATATTCTAGGAATTAGACCTTACATAGCTGGGGGAGGAGCTAGGGAAGTGAAGGTAGAAGATGTAGGAAGAAGAATTAGGCCCAGCCAACACATCTAGCTGCAGAAATGGTTCCCATGAGGCAGAATGTATGGAGAGGTCTAAGGGAAGATGGGGCTTCAGATCAGCTATTGCCCCTGTGGGTTTGCAGTCAAGTGTCTTGTGAGGTCCTCTGAGGATTGGCAAAACCAACAGTCTGCAAGCAGAGCTGGACACAAACAGAGCTGAAGACAAGCTGGAGCCCCCAAACTACTTCTGCTTCTATATCTCTCCTGAAGTCCTCCCTGTATTAAGGGATCCTCCTTCACTTCTGCCTCCCAAAGCTTGTGTGCATTCCCCTTTTGTCCAACTTTACCCCAGAGTCTCAAAAAAGATGCTGGGAACCAAAGTTCCCTGATTAACCAAGATGACACCAGATGATCAGTCTCACTGTGCTTCTATGCCCCTCTTCAAAGCAATAGCTCTTGAAAGAATGCTTCCTGTTCTGTCACCTCTTCTCCACTGGGAATTCTGCTGGGTCCAATCTGATCAGCATGTCATCATCATCACATCCTTGGGCCTGGTCTCATCAAGGTCACCAAGGACAGACCTTCACTGCCAGATTCAATGGTATGTTCTCCGTCCTCTTGTTATTCAATGTTTCAACAGTATGTGACATCACTGGCTGCTTCCTCCTTAAAACATCTTCTTCCCAGGACTTCTGGGACCCTGCTCTCTTGGCTCTTCTTTCACTACTGACCCTGAACTCCTGGGCTCAAGTGATGCTCCTTGCCTCAGCCTCCCAAGTGCCTGGGAAAAGAGGTGCACCATTGCCTCTAAATATCCTCTAAATGACCTCTAAATATAGAAATGCCCCAGAGCCCAGGCTTTTGAATTCTTCTCTATCTATACTCACCATGCAAGTAATCTACATTCATGAACTTAAATACCTATCTCTTGTCTTCTTCTAGCGCTGCCTAGAGAGGTGGCAGACATCTCCTATTCGGCATCTTGGCTGCCCTCAGACCTCATGTGAAGCCCAAAACCATCCAAAAGAGGACCAAAGAGGCTGAGGATGTGGCTCAAGCGGTAGCATGCGTGCGGCCCGGGTTCGATCCTCAGCACCACATACAAACAAAGATGTGTCTGCCGATAACTAAAAAATAAATATTAAAAAATTCTCTCTCTGTTTCTCTCTCTCTCTCTCTCTCTCTCTCTCTCTCTCTCTCTCTCTCTCTCTCTCTCTGTCTCTCTCTTAAAAAAAAAAAAAAAAAAAAAAGAGGACCAAAGATGTGTTACTGGCACAAACCCAGAGGTACTGAAAACACTGAGAAGATTCAAGGACCAGATCTTGATGTCCAGCCTTGGTTATGGGGCAAACAAGAAAGCAAAGCTCATGCCACCAAGTGGCTTCTGGAAGTTCCTGATCTGCAATGGCAAGAGCTGGAAGTGCTGCTGATGTGCAGCAAACCTTACTGTACTGAGATTGCTCACAATGTTTCCTCCAAGAACCACAAAGCATCATGGGAAGAGCAGCCCAGCTGGCTGTCAGTCACCAATCCTGACTTCAGACTGTGCAGTGAAGAAAATGAATAGAGAGTTCATGTGCACTTTGTGTGTGTGTGTGTGTGTGTGCACATGTGTGTGTGCACATGTGCATGCTTAGATAAAACCACAATAACTCCCATCTGGCATTTTCAAAATACGTATATTCATATATACCTATATCTCAAATTTATATATCCAGTCCCAACTTCTCGCCTGACCTATAAACTGAAAAATCCAGTGCTCATTTGATATTCCAATAAATAACTAATAGATTCTCCAAATATACTGTGTCCAAAAACTAACTCATAGCTTCATATCCCCACGCTGAGCCTGCTCTTATTACATTTTCCCCATTTTGTAAATGGCAAATTCATTCTGCCAAATGCTGAGGCTGAAAATCTTACGCTTACCCTTAACATCTCTCTTTTTCTCTTATACCCTATGTATTAGTTTTCCACAACTAAATGAAATACCTGAGGCTGGTTAACTTGATAAAGAACAAAAGGTTTATTTAGTTCACAGTTATGGAGGTTCAAGGGCTCAGCTCCGGAATAAACTTGGCTCTGGTGAAGACCTTATAGGAATGACATCACAATGTCAGGAGTGCATATGAGAAGAGGTCACATTGCAAGACACAAGCCAGAACACAGGGAGGGGTCAGTAACAACTGAGCTCTCTGAAAACTAACTCAGGGTTCCATGAGAATGATGTTAATCTCTTCTAAGAGCAGTACCCCCATTTGCTTAAACACCTCCCACTAGGATCCACTTCTTAAAGGTTCCATTTCCCCCACACTGGAGACCAAGTTTCCACTATGTGAACCCTTAGAAACATATTCAAACCATATTCAAATAATTACATCCTACATTTAAGACTTCAGCAAATTATCTTAGAATTGAACCTTGTAGCATATTTAATATGTGTGTCTCTTTACTCAATAAAAATTTACTGCTGGAGCTGGGGATATAGCTCCATTGGTAGAGTGCCTGCCTCACATGCATAAGGCCTTGGGTTCAATCCCTAACATAAAAAATATATAAATATTTATTTATTTATTTATTCATTCATTCATTCATTCATTCCTGGGATGGATGGATGAGCAGAGGGTACAATCTGTTATATGTAAAGATGACAGGAGCACAATGTAGGAAAAATAAAAACTTGACAATTTCCTTGGTGGATTTAAGTATGATTGAAACAGAGGTATATGGGGGTGGGGATGGTAAGAAATCAAGTCAGGAAGGTAGGCTCTGTCCATGTTATTTTAAGAATGAGAATAACATGATTGGACTTATGTTTTAGAAATTCCTTCTGGGAGCTCATGGAGATTGAAGAGGAGCCTATTTGGTTAACTGGGTTAAGAACTGAGGAAGGCCTGGGCTAAGGCACTGGCTGAGGAGTAGAATTGACAGATGTCCTCCATAAAAATACCAGGCACCATCCCAAGCCTTTTGGGAGAGATGCAGGCAGGCAGAGGTGGTTTTGAAAAATATCTTAATTTAAACAATATCTTTTTTAAAATTTAAACAATATCTTATGTATCCAAAAGTCCACTCATTTTGTGCAA
This sequence comes from Ictidomys tridecemlineatus, assembly GCF_052094955.1. Classification (NCBI taxonomy): domain Eukaryota; kingdom Metazoa; phylum Chordata; class Mammalia; order Rodentia; family Sciuridae; genus Ictidomys; species Ictidomys tridecemlineatus. The sequence continues at coordinate 62,509,746 of NC_135490.1, forward strand.
CTTTTCTGCCTCCTTAGTCTTCTTTTTAAGAAACATGATTTTTTCATTATAGCAATTTGCAAAAATGTTAGAGAGAAGCATGGGCAAGGCTTTAAAAATGGTTCTGGTGTAAGATCAGAAGCTTTAACAAGAGACTTCCAAAGTCAATACCAGATAGCGAGCAATCCTGCCCTATGACTAACCAAGGAGATGGTTCGTAAGAGTGGCTTAGGGGTAAATGCTGAGGGTTTTGGTTTTGTTTGTTGTTTGTTTGTGAATGTGTTTGTTTTTGTGCTGCTGGGGACAGAACCCAGGGCCTCACGCCTGCTAGGCATGGGCTCTACCACTGAGCCACACCTACAGCCCCAAGCTCTGAGTCTCTAGGGTGCTAGAGCAGTGAAGTTCACCCACAGCCCCGTGTGTTTCCCCTCCCCCCAAAGGTAGGAATTTCTCCTACGGAAAAGCAGCTTCCTGTACTTCCCTCATTCTCCCAGCAGGTCTGGGAGAGAGTTCTAACATCTATTAGATTCAGACTTGATCCCTGGGGAGGCCCTAGGAGGAAGGGCTTGCTCACGTGATCCCACAATGAGAAACCAGAGATCAGCACTGAGCAGGTGCAAAGCTGTCCCAAGCCCAGTTCTTTCTTCTCTGGGAAGAAGTGACCCATCCTTCCTCCCTTTGGGGTTTTGGACCTCTAGCTCCTAAATTTCTTAAGATGTATGTGAGGGCTAAGGAATTATGGGATGGCTGGTCATTCTCTCAGAAGCAAAGGATGGCTAGGGAACATTAGATCACAGCAGGGGGACCTTCCTGAGCTTACAGTCCTGTTGTGTTTGGGGTTCTGATGGGAAATCTTTAAAAACATTGCCAGAGAAGAAGTGCTGGAAAGAGCAGCCTCCAGCGGAATTGTGCAGTGAGTCTGTATTTATTTTCTATTGTGTGTAATAAAGCACCACACATGTGGCAGCTCAGAAGAACACAAATTTATTAACCTTGCGGTTTCCTTGTGTCAGGAGCCCAGGTGTGGGTTAGCTGGATCTTCTGCTCCAGGGTCTCGACAGAATGCAGTCAAGATGTTGGGTAAGGCTATGGTCTCACCCAAGGCTCAAGATCTTTTTCTAAGCTCCTGTGGCTTCTGGCAGAACCTATCCCTAACTTTGTACAACTCATGGTAGCTATCTTCCTGGAAGCCAGCAAGAGTCTGTCTCTGACTTCTTCAGTCTTTGACCTCTCAGCTGTCTTTTAAATGGCTGGCCTGATTAGGCTCAACCAGAATCATCTCTCTCTTTACTAAGTCAATTGACTAGGGACCTTAATTACATCTTAAAAATCCCTTCTTTATGCCATATAACAACATAACTGCAGGAGAAGATTCTTGGAACATTCATTATATTCTATGAGCTAGAAGTAATTTATAGGTCCACCCACATTCAGTGGGAAAGGAGTATATAGATCATGGGCCATTGGGATTCATCTCAGGCAGGTTTCTGCCTGCCATAGAGTCCAAGAGCTTCTGGAGAGAACAGTCCTTCCTTGAAAAGTGATCGCAGTGGATGATCATTTTTTGAGATCAAAAATCTCACTTAAAGGGCTCACAGACGTCTCACGGGAGTAAGTTAGATGGTGCCACCCCAAATAGATAGGCCTACCTAAAATCTCAGAATGTGACCTTATATTAAAGAATGGTTGGGCTGGAGTTGTGGCTCAGTGGTAGAGCACTTGCCTGGCCTGTGTGAGGCACTGGGTTCGATTCTCAGCACCACATACAAATAAATGAATAAAATAAAGGTCCGTCAACAATTAAAAAAAAAGAAAAAAAGAATGGTCTTTGTAAATGTAGTTAAGGGAAGAGTTTTGAGATGAGATCATCCTGAATTAGGATGGGTCCCAAGTCTACTAACATGTATCTTTATAAAAGACAGAAAGGAGAAGACACAAGAACATAGGGATGTGGAGTGATATGTCTATAAGCCAGGACTGCCAAGGAGTGCTCAAGTCCCCAGAAGCAAGGAGAGAGGCACGGGAGAGATTCTCCCTCAGAGTCTTCAGAAGGACCCAGCCCTGCCCACATCTTGATTCCTGACTGCTGGCCTCCAGAGCTATGGGGGAATTCATTTCTGTCATTTTAATCCAGCAAGATTAAGGTGATCTGTTTTGGCAGCCTTGGGAAACTGATAAACTCACTGATAATTATCCCCGTAGGGATCAGCGCCAAGGAGACAGACTTGGTGGCATTAGGTCCAACAAGAACTTACACTCTACAAAGATGCCAGTTCCCATAGATCAGAGATGCCCTAAGAGGTCCTAGCACAGGCAGTTTTATGGTTAGACTAACACAAGGTACACTCATCACAGAACCTGGGGGGATGTCCATGTACCTCTCAGAAGAAGGAATAGCCTACTTTACCATTCCCTCACTGATGCATCTGTTTGGGTCAGCTACTGAATATAAATAAATAAGGCTAAAACAACTGGGACCTGAACAAGTTTTCTTTAAGGATCTTACACACAAGCAGTGCAGGAACTAAAATAGGGGCTCCACACTCCTGGACACCCAGGCTCCTTCCATCTAGTTCTTCTGTCATCTGCAACACATGGTTGCCATCTCACGACCATCTCACCATCACACCTGCCTTCCAGCCAGAGGTAAGGTGAGCAAAGGTCATGGAGGACATACCCTTTCCCTTTAATCGCAGGTTTGGAAATCGCATACTTCCATTGGCTAGAACTTGGTCACCTAGCCACAGCTCTCTACAAGTGAGGCTGCAAAGCATTCTTAGCTTCAAGGCCATGTTTCCTGATAAAGCTTAGGGTTACCATTACTAAAGGAAGAAGGGAGGAATGGAGAAAGGATAGCAGCATCTGCTCACAGGATGCTCTAATATTAAAGGTCTGACTTCCATCAGTGACTTCTCAAAGCAGAACCCAGGAGGTGGGCAAAAAGGCCCAGAAATTAAATCTAGGCATGGATGGCACCCCCACTACCCTTCTAGATGATGATAGGATCGAGCTTCAGAAGACCAACTGGGCAGAGGAAGGAGATCAAGAGGGAGGGAGAAAGGAAGAGATGGGGAATGACTGAGGAATGAAATGTACCAAATTATGCTCTCTATGTATGAATATATCACAATGAACAATAAATATATTTATCTACACATGTGGTATATAATTTCTATACATAATATAATTCATTATATAAATTAATATATTAAATGCACTAATCAAAATAAAAATAATAGAAGGGAAGTCAGCAGAGTAGAGCAAACAGATCAGGGGAGGGAGTGAGGAAGGAAAGGGAAGGGACAGGGAATGAGATTGATCAAATTTTGTCACATGCATGTGTGAATATGGCATAATGAATCCCACTATTATTATGTATAATTATAACACATCAATTAAAAAAAACAAAGGCTTCAAAATATGGGTTTGAAGCATCAGGTATAGGATGAGGATAGAAAGGCCAGGAAAAACAGGGATCCCCCTTCCCTATCACATTCTCTGTTGGTGATTGAATTGTGTCCTCCTGAAAAACATGTTGAAATCTTAACCCTAAAACTTATGACTGTCTCCTTATTTGGAAAAGGGATCTTTGCAGATGTAATCAAATTAAAATGAGGTTAAACTTGGGGCTGGGGTTGTGGCTCAGCAATAGAGTGCTCGCCTGGCACGTGCAAGGCTCTGGGTTCAATCCTCAGCATCATAAAAAGAAACAAATAACATAAAGATATTGTGTCCAACTACAACTAAAAAACATATTTTTTTAAAATGAGGTCATATGGCATTAGATTGGGCTCTGACCCAATGACTGATGTCCTTATAAAAGAAATTTGGACACAGATACGTGAAGAAGGTCATGTGAAGACAGAGGCAGAAGTTCCAGTGACATATCTACAAGCCAAATAATACCAAGGGTGGCTGGCAACTACCAGAAGCTAGAGAGGCAAGGAAGGTTTCCACTTAGAGCTTTCAGAAGGACCGTGCCCTGCCAGTCTCCAGCACTGTGAAAGAATAAATGTTTATTCCCAAGGATAGTTCCCAAGGGAAAAAACCTAAATTTGTTATCAGCAGCCTCTCAAATTTATATACCTTCTCTCTCCTTTCTGCTTCCTTGGAGCCCAAGCTCATGAACCCCTACTAAAGCAGACTATAAGATCTCTTTTTCCCCAGGGATTGAACCCAAGGATGCTTAACCACTGAGTCACATCCCCAGACCTTTTAATTTTTTTATTTTGAGACAGGATCTCACTAAGTTGCTTAGGGCCTTGCTAATATTGCTGAGGCTGGCACCAAACCTGCAATCCTCCTGCCTCAGCCTCCAGTGCCACTGAGATTTTAAGTGTGTGCTGCCACACTGGCTGGACCATAAAATTCTGACATCTAGCAGTGAGTGCCCTCTACTCTCAACTTTCTCCCCATCCTTGAAATGTATCTCATTGTCAATGCTGCATTGGCGATGGTGGGATGATCCAAATCAGGGTCAAAATACTAGGCTCAGGCCAGTCCAGAGTTTGAACATGGAAACAGAGCCAAGGGTGTGAATGTTTAGCGATAGGGTTATGAAACCAAGGATATGAGTTCTCACCCACGTCCCACACAAATGAAAGAATTGAGGTTCCTCTTCGTGGAGTGGCTGGCTACAAAATAAAGGCTAAGTAAGACAAGGTGGCAAAGGGCTGGGATTGTGGCTCAGTGGTAGAACACTCACCTAGCATGTGCGGGGTCCTGGGTTCAATCCTCAGCACCACATAAAAATAAATAAATGGGATAAAGGTACTATGTCCAACTAAAACTAAAAAAAAATAAATAAATATTAAAGAAAAAAAAAGACAAGGCTGCAAAAAAAGCCACAGGACAGAAAGTAGTTTTTAAAAAGCTGGGGTGGGATAGCTAGCCAATCTTAGGGATCGAGCTTCCACACTAGAAAGAGAGGAATGGCGCCCACGCTTGCTTTTTTTTTACAAGGGGGAGCATCAAAGGTTTTTCATGGAATGTTCTTTGCCAAATAAGGTAGGAGATGAACTGTCCAGTTCCCAATGGGTTTCACCCAACTCTGGAGCTACAAGACTTGTCTCCCTAGTAGATCGAGGACAAGAGATCTCATGCCTTGGGTGATCTGATGCACATGGGAAAGCCAGGATAGTTCCCAAGGAAAAAAAAAAAAAAACCTAAATCTTCATGGCTCAGTACCACTCAAATAGCTCACGGGTGGCTCCCCACAATGAGTCTGAGGTGGGAAAGAAATACCAGGCAAGGCATGCCCACAGTGAGCAAAAATGTGTGGATCAAGATCCAGGATGCTACTATGAATAGAACTCTACCTGTAGGCCAAAACCAGGAGATCTGGGACTCCTACCTCCAAACTTTAATTCCACCACTTTGTTCTGGGGGAACCCTTTCAATTTCCGAATAATCTTCACATACAAAATTTCATTTGGTCTTCAAAATCAGTCTGCATGAGCCGAGTAGAGCAATAATATCTCCATTCGAGCCATGCACACTGATTGCACATCTGTAATCTCAGTGACCTGGGAGGCTGAGACAGGAGGATTGTAATTTTTTTTTAAACATCAGAAATTTATTAGTTGCTCAAAACATTACAATGATCTTGACATATCATATATCATACATTTGATTCAAATGGGGTATGAATTCTTATTATTCCCATGAGGATTGTAAATTTGAGGTCATTTTCAGAAACTTAGTGAGGCCCTAAGCAACTTAGTCAGACCCTATCTCAAAATAAAAAATAAAAAGGGCCGGGGATGTAGCTCGGTAGTAGAGTACCCTGGATTCAATCCCCAGTACAAAACAACAACAACAAAAATTTCCATTTCTCCATTTGATTTACTGGCAACCAAATGGTCAGAGAAGCTAAGTAACTTGTTCACTGTCCCATAACTGTATTATTAGAGAAAAGAAAATGAATTTTGGTTAAAATTAGCACCAGCAAATTTTAACTATCAAAAACTATTTGATTTCTATGCGGCTCTATTTTTTTTGTTATCATTATTAAATAAATGATATTTTCAGAGCACCTCTGTGTTGGGCATACAACAGATGCTCACTAAATGGCCGTTTCTTTCCTTCCTCCGTTTATTATTTGGTTTTGCAGCTCTGAATTCTGTGCTCCTCACACTAATTCAGTGTTGCCTTCCACTGGCTAAAGGAATGTTGGCTACTAAATTCATCCCTCTAGATCTCAGATTCTTCATCCATTTTTATCAAGTGGATTACCAGAAGACTGGACTAAATTATTTCTATGCTGTCTTCCAGCTCTGTTAGTTTGCAGCCTTATGAAAACAGCAATTCTGGCTGCCAGTCTAGTTAACAGACCAGCTTTGCAAAGTCCTCACCTGTTATACTTCATATCACCATCAGGGGGCGCCCACGACCATTTATGCCTGGGATGGAGTCAATGCTAAGGCTGTGAAGCTCTTGCCCAGGCCTTCACAGAGCTGGAAGGACTATCTTCCTAAAGACAAGAGAGGAGAGAAAGTTTTAGTCTCTATTGGGAGAAGCTATTAAGATTTCAGGAATGAAGCTGGTGTATAATTACAGCCCAGTGATTGCCTATGGTGGGCTACACTTACCACCATCTCTTAGAAGAATCTACCATGGGGGAGTCCTGGGAAAGTTTGCTGCCAACCTCCTCCTTGCTCTAACTCTCGTTCCACCTAGTAGGTCACCTCTGGAAAACCCACTTGCTTCTCACTCACTCTCCAACTCAATCCCCTTTTGCTGTCATTTCCATCTCATGCCCAGCTCCTGCTAACAGACTTCTGGAAGGACCAGTGGCTCCACAGGCTCTTCAGTTTTCATTGGTCTGTAATCTTCACATCTCTAGGTTCACAGCCATGGTTGTTCATCTTCACAGTTCAAATGCACAGGCTTCCTGCTAGCAAAAGCAGCCTGCTCTCCGCCCAAGGATGTAAATCTCCCTCAGTTTGACACCTGGCCACAAGTTGCTAGAGAAATGACCAGAGAGGCTGCCTCTCCAGCTGTCAAATACACTGGTGACAATCTGCAGATGGAATCCACAGCCCAGTACAAGTCTAAACACTCCAAAGGAGGCTGACAGTTGGCACCCGGGTGCATATCGAGCAAGACACAAGCAGTATGAGCTCTGGATGCTATTCAAGGATGATTCTATAAACCAGAGTCCCCTCCTCCAAATCATCCTCTCCCTGCCTAGGACTGACTGGGCGATTTTCCTCAGTGATGTCAGGAAAATATTCAGAGATGGGTAGAGGAGGCCCTCTTATTTATCCCAGACTTGAGCAAGACTTCCTTCTCCACTAAGAGACAGTTCAAGAGTTGAGTCCTTTCCAAGAAACCTTAGATACCTCAGACACCAGAGATTGCACACTGCTCTGCATTGGAAAGGAGAAAGTCATCTTTGGTATGCAAACATCCTGAGACATAAAACCTGGGCTCCAGAAGAAAAGAGAACAGCATAGACCGGGTCCAATTCACAGAGAACACCCATATGTGGAAATACACTAAGCTTATCCTGAGGGCAGATCTAAGTTTTATAACTCTAGGGCCCTTGAACCTAGCCAATGCACTGTATACCATGTCACAAGCATGCTAAACATTTAGTGATTTACTGAGTATCCTGTAAATCAGCCCAGACCATGGTTTATGGAGTCTAAATAAGAGCCCACAAAATGAGCAAGAGATTTCCATAGAATTTTTCTTTCCATAGGAAACCTGCCCAATAAGTTTCATTAAAATTGAAGTAAGGAGCCAGGCATGGTGGTTCATGTTTGTAATCCCAGTGGCTCAAGAGGCTGAGGCAGGAGAATTGCAAGCTCAAGATCAGCCTCAGAAACTGAGGCCATACAAAACTTGGTGAGACCCTGCCTCAAAGTAAAATATAAAAAGGGCTGGGGATGTGGCTCAGTGGTAAAGCACGGGGTGTTCAATCCCTGGTATAAAAACAAAAACAAAAAACAAAGAAACAAAAAAGGTATCAACAGGCTCAAAATTGTAACTTTGGTTTTACTCGAAGAGAATAACATAAATTTCTGCAGCCTAGGAATAGAGTGGGAAGGTAGAGGCTATGGAAATATTTGTTTATTGCCCAAGACATTGCCCAACACAAAAAAAAAATACTGTGCTATGTCTAGACACACACACACACACACACACACACACACACATCACATAGACATGGCACTGAACCAAACTGGTTCCTGCTGGCAATAAAAGATTATGGATCCCCCATGGGTTTATAATATGGAAAGTGACCAATGTCCCATGTATGATCCTGGACACAGTGAGCCTGGCTTTGCTACTCCCTTGCAACTGGATTCCAGGAATTTCAGAAAGCATAGGGAGGCAGGAGAGTCAAAGGCCTGAGCTGACTCGCTTCACACTTCACCCACACAGATTTTCATTTTTTGTTTTTCTGAGGATTAGGAAGAAAGGGACGGGGATTAGTTATAATTTACGGTCTCTGTCAAAAGCTAGCTCTGAGTAAAAGGGAAGGGAGCAAATGGATTATGAAAAGAAAACAAATGGAGAGAAAAAGAGAGCAAAGGATGAGCTGTATTCCGTAATATTTATTAATTTGATTTTAAATGGAAAAGAAGGGATCTGTTCCAATGGTTCATCTTCCTATGAACCCTAGAATCCCCCCCCCCAACCCTGAAGAAATCCTTCTGCTGTGAGGTAGATCAGACTTGTTCTGTGTCTAATGTGAGAGACATTGTTGTGCCAAGAGCCATAGAGCAGGAAACAGGGACAAAACCCTAACCCTAACCCTCTTCTAGCCTGGTCACAGAACCTAGAGAATACCCATGGTTTTTCTGGGTCTGGGCAGCAGCAGGAATGGAGCTAGAGTGCTCTCTTTGCCCTGCACACACCACACACAAGTGAGCCAGGTGATACGCACCCTGTCATAGCCATGGGGCTGCTCTCAGGGCAGCTGGTGCAGGCAGCCTGGCAGCCTGGCTGCTGAGGTAGTAGTGGGATGAGGTTTAGAAAACTTCCCTCGGAGAGAGAGAAGATGGTGAAAACCCCCTTGGTTTAAGGAACCCCCTTCCCATTCCATAGCCCAGTCGGCAGGTTCTGGAAAGTAGTTCTACAGCTGGGGCACTCCTTAGGCCTCATTCTGAACAGAGACCAGAGACTTTCCAAAGGTTCTGCATCCACGGAATTGTTTCTTAAAACTCCTCAGGAAGCCCTGAAAAATGGAGATAACATATTTTGGGTAAAGGCTGACTGGGGGAATGGGGCACTGAAGGGAAGGGATAGCTCCCACAGGGACCCTGGAAAGCATATTTTATTACACACATGGGGGACCACTAAGTTACAAAAATCCCATCCCCCAATTGCAGCCCAGTCTTTGAAGGGGATGGGGCACAAATTTCTACTTACAGGTTCCTCCTGCGCTGTCCTTCATATTCGAAGTGCATTCTCACCTTCATAGCCTTCAAACCTTTGAGAGAAATCAACTGAGGACCAGGGGTTGACAGGGCCACTAGTTTTCCATGCAAGTCTGAGCCAGTGATAATGATGGCCAGAAATCTGGGCGCCCAAAGAACTGAGCTAGAAAACCAACAGGAGAGCCGACCACGGGGAGGAGAGGCCTGGGAACACAGCTATTCTTTTCTGTGGCAAATCCTAGAATGAAGAACCACCCACCACCTGCCTCTCTTTTGCTTCAGCCCTTGTGGTTGGATCCAGGAAAGGAAAGGACCTTGGTCCCCTTTGGGTTCCCTACTCTGTTCGCTCTTCTTTCAAGGCAGAGACCCTCCCGGAGACACCCATTTCCTTCTACCAAACCCTAAACTCAGAAATGAAGATGCCGTATACTTTCTGACTCTAAACTGCCTGTCCCTCGGCCCTGATTACCTACCTGTTGAGCGGTGAATGTGGCCTGGACTCCACGGGGCTGGCCCCGGCCGCTGGAGAGCTCAAGGGATGGCGGGCTGGGGAGGCAGTGGCCCGGGTCTCCTCTGGACGGCAGCCGCTGCAGCGGCACAGAAGACGGCGGAAAGCGCTGCGAAAGTCCGGACTACGACAATAGATCAGTGGGTTGAAGGCAGAGTTGGCATAGCCTAGCCAGTTAAGGGCGAGGAAAGCCGGGTCAGGAACTAGAGAGGGTCCCCCTAGGGCGCGCAACACGTTAGCCAGAAAGAAGGGCAACCAGCACAGAGTGAAGGTGCCCATGATGAGACCCAAGGTGCGCAGGGCCCGGTGCTCCCGGAGAGGCAGAAGCCGCGCGGGCCGCCGACCGCCGGAGGGCACTTGAGTCGAAGCGCACGTCCCCGAGGTGACAGGGTATCGAGAGTGCGACAGAGCCGACGGAGACTCCTCCGGCGGGAAGCGGCCCAGCTCCCGGCGCAGCAAGCGCAGTTGGCGCTTGGCCACCACGAAAACTCGTGCGTAGACGAAGAGCATCACCAGAAGCGGAAGGTAAAAGGAGACTGAGGAGGAGAGCAGCGCGTAGGGCATGTTGGAGGCGAAGGAACAGCAGAGCGGATTGGAGTGGCAACGCTGCGCCTCGGCGTCCGCCCCTACGCGCCACCACTGGCTCATGATCGGCGCAAAGGACACCGCGGCGGACACCACCCACACCAGGACCACGGCCGCTCCAGCACGGCGCTTGGTGACTAGTGCACTATAACGCAGTGGGTTGGTCACGGCCAGGTAGCGGTCCACAGCCAAGGCGCACAGGGTTTCGATGCTGGCGGTCACGCATAGCACGTCCACCGAGGTCCAGAGCTCGCAACCAGTCGCGCCCAAGGGCCAGTGGCCAGTCAGCGCCAAAGTAGCCCCTGGCGGCACTACCAGGAGTCCCACCACCAAGTCGGCTGCGGCCAACGAAGTGACGAACACGTTGGTCATGGTCTGGAGTCTCGGCGTCCGGGCGATGGCCACGATTACCAACAGGTTACCTCCCACAGTGGCCAGCGCCAACAGCGCCCCAGCCAATGCCGCAGCCCAAGGTACCCCTGGCAGCCCACTCGTGTTGGCGGTGTTGGGTACAAGGGTAGGGGCGTCTGGCCACAAGGCCAGAGAGCCGTTCCCCTGAGGCCACGGAGCCATCTCCGCGTCGCGAGTGGAGCAGGAGAGAGAGGGAGGGAGGGGCTCTCCCCGTCCCCTGGTTCAGGGGAGGGAGCAGCAGAACGTGGGAGCGACTCCCCCAGCCTGGGCCATCTTCCGTGGTTGACAGGGATGAGACCGGTCAGCCTCCCCCCACCACTACCACACCCCCACTCCCTTGAGAGCTCGGGGGTGGGGGGAGGTGTGGCCCTGCTTAAAGGGGCAGCGACCAATAGTTTCTAAGGGACAAAGTGGAGGGTGGAAGGGAAGACCTGCCACAGAGTGTCCATTATTGCCACAGGCCAGGAGCAACACTGGGAGAAAGTAAAAAAGAACCCTCCCACCTCCAACCTTTAAGGAGTCAGAGGAAAAGATGACTTTCCCAAGGCAAGCAAAATATCCAGAGTAGCCTGTCATCTACTTGGTTGCCTCCGCTAAAGTGTTTGTATCGTTTTTTGTGGTGCTGGGGATGGAACCCAGGGCTTCCTGCATGCAGGCCAATGCTCAGCCACTGAGCTATATCCTCAGCCCACCTAAGGTATTTTATTTTATTTTCAAAATTTATTTACTGTTTTGGTACTGGGAATTTAATCCAGGGGCACTCTACCACTGACATACATCCCCAGCCCTAGCTGTTTATTTGTTTATTATTTCTGAGACAAGATGTCACTGAGTTTCAGACTGATGTCCAACTTATGAGCCTCCTGCCTCAGTCTCCTGAATTGCTGAATGATAGGTGTGCACCACCACATCCTGCCTAAGGTATTTTAAATTAAGTAATAGAAGGCAGCCCGTACCTCCTGTCCTCTCCCAAGACCTCAAGCCATGATGAGATTTATCACTTTCCCTTTCTGTTTTCACTTGCCTTCTCTTCCCTTCCAGTTTTCTGGGTTTTTATTTGTATTTCTTTTTCCCCCAGCTACTGAGGAAATTGCTATTTCAGGAGTCTTTCATTGCTTGCCCATTTTCATTTGGATTTGGTATTATATAGTTTGGGATGCTGAAGAGTTTTGATTCCTCAATCTTCCCTTACCTATACTGCCCCCTTCACATACCTTTCCACCTAGAAATTTTCTAGATAGATTTCATCTCTTAAAATTCTCTGTCACGATGACATGTTAAAATAGATGGGGCTAGAGATGTAGCTCAGTGGCAATGCAGTTGCCTAGTAAGCCTGAGGAAAAAGGGATAAACAGAGCCAGTAGGAGTGGTGCACATTATAATTCCAGCTACTGGGGAGGCTGATGTAGGAGGATCACAAAAGTGCCAGGCCAGATCAGGCAGTGGTACAAGTCTGTTATCTCAGCAGCTTGAGAGGCTGAGGCAGAAGGATTGTGAGTTCAAAGTCAGCCTCAGCAACTTAGTGAGACCCTAAGCAACTTATAGAGACCCTGTCTCAAAATAAAAAAAAAAATAAAAAGGGCAGGGGAGGACTGGGATGGTGGCTTAGTGGTAGAGCATTTGCCTAGCATGTGTGAGGCACTGGGTTTGATTCCTAGCATCACATATAAATAAATGAATAAAATAAAGGTCCACCAAAACTACAAAATAAATTTTAAAGGGGGGGGGCGGCAGTGGGTGTTGCTCAGTGGTTAAGCACCCCTGGGTTCACTCTCTGGTGCAAAAAAAAAAAAAAAATGTTTCAGACCAGCATAGGCAACTTAGCAAGACCCTGTCACAAATGAAATTTTAACAGTGAACAGGGGTGTAGCTCAGTGGTAGAGCACCTACCTAGCATGTTCAAGATAAGGCCCTGAGTTCAATCCCCAGTACCACAAAAATAAATAACAGGGCTGGGGATGTAGCTCAGTGGTAAAGTGCCCCTGGGTTCAATCCCTGGTACCAAAAATTCAATCAATCAATAAATAACAGAGTAAAATAATAGGATGAATAGGATGTGGTGGTGTAGCTCAGGGACAGAGTGGGAACTTAGTATTCTGAGGCACTGAGTTCAGTCCTCAACACTGCCAAATAAAAGATGAATGGGTTTGAGGTTAAGCCTTGTCCACCCATCACTCTCAACTGTCCACAAATCTTCCACCAGCCACCAATGGTAAATTCTTCTTCACTACCGTGAAGACTTTATTCATGAGCTTTTGGAAATTAGAAGATGTTGGATTTAGGAATTCTCATGTGCATTCTCCAGTGCAGTAGGTCAGGCCTGGTATTCTAATGCCTGGGAGGTCTCTTATTCACTCCCAGCAAGTTTGCCTCACCTGAAGAAACCCAGAGGCCCCTTTCCTGCTCACTCATTCAGACTTACAAGGCCTGGTTCTTCCAGCCCAGTCTCCCAGGCTTTAAACCAGTTCCTCTCAAGTTGGGTGTGGGGAAGAGAGGTTGGAAAATAAAATCCAAGTTGGGGGGGCAGGGATGTATGATACCTTTATTCAGGCCTATCAGGACCTGATCCTCGAGCTATTTTGTTTCCTCCCCTGAAACAATGGGACAAAAGGAGAAAAAAAAAATATATCATGGAAAATGCCTCCAGGGCTATGCCCTAGCATGTTCTTTGAACAGCTCTATATTTCAAAAGAGCACTGTATAGTCACTGGTCTAAGCAGTCCCTCTGGGAGGCTGAGCCAGGGGTTGGGAGTTAGAAAGACTGAAGGCAAAGTGAGAGCCTAAAATTATCCCTGAGGAAAAGAGAACCAGCTGGATCTCCCGGGGACCCAGCAGTTCACCCATGAGCAGGGTTTGTCATGAGCTCTCTTGAAGTACCCCAAACAGGCCTTCAGATCCCTGGAAGCCCACAGGGGGGTAGTGATGAAGAGGAAACCTCTGGCCCCTCCTCTCCCTCTCCCTTCCCCCTCCAGAGTCCTGCCAGAGTGGTGCAGGCCTCATTTGGCTGTGGCTTCTTGCTGATCAAGACGATCACTCCTAAATCAGGTTTTGCAACACCCCAGAGTGTTGCTAGTTATCCCAAAGGGGTATCATAAGATTCTCAAAAAATAATCTCTAAAACAAATACATACCATTCTTTTCCAGAACATCAGAGTTGGTGGGGAAAGGAAAGGGATTCCAAGAAGTGCAGCCACTTCAAAAGATGTCATTGCTTCAGGGGGTGACCTTGTTCTTTGGAGGAAATGTGTAAAAATGTTTACATTTTCAAAAAAAGTCAAGATTTCTCAAATCACACGAGCATGCCTGAGTTTGGAAAATGATTCAACCAATAACCAAAGGACACTGAGAAGAAAAATGCCAGACTCCTGTAAGCAGAGGCTTTTCTGAGCAAGCAGAGCAATGTCAATGCCAAAGCACTTGGCTTCCTTCCTCTGCGCTAGCCCTTTCCTCCTTTAATTTTTTGGTCTTGTCTCCCCTGCCCAGGCTGACTCATGGAAGGCTCACTCCTTTGCCACTGTAGTCTATAGAATAGTCTCCTTTTATGTGATTTTGTGTTTTAAATTTATAATTTTTAAAATAGATAATACATTCACATTATTTACCCATCAAAATTCTCAAAATGCATATTATAGAAAGTTGCCTTCATCCCAGTTTTCATCTCCCCAACAAGTAACTCCCATTAGATTTTTTTTTATCCTGCCAATAATACTTTATACACATGCAAGTCAACACAAACACATTCTGTGTGTGTGTGTGTGTGTGTGTGCATGCGCGCGCGTGTGTGTGTGTGTGTGTGTGTGTGTGTGTTATTGAGGATTAAATCCAGGGTCACTCTACCACTGAGCTACATCCCCAGTATTTTTTATTTTGACACAGGGCCTCCCTAAGTTGTCCAGGCTGGCCTCAAATTTGCAATCTTACAGGAGGAGGGATGGGAATAGGGAAGACAGTAAAATGAATCAGACATAACTTTCCTATGTTCATGTATGAATACACAACTAGTGAAACTCCATATCATGTACACCCACAAGAATGGGATCCTAATTAGAACAAGTTATACTCCATGTATGTATAATATGTCAAAATACACTCTACTGTCATGTATATCTAAAAAGAACAAAAAAATTTTTTTTTAATTTGCAATCCTCCTGCCTCAGCCTCCCAAGTAACTTGAGACAACACACATGCACCAACATACCTAGCTCAAATGTATATTCTTTTGTCCTTTCTTCTCCACATAAACATACAACGTTCTGCACCTTTCTTATTTAGCTTAACTATATATCTGTGATCCTTTCATATCAATACATAAAATCTTCCCATTTTTAAATATTCTATTGCATGGATGTACCATAATCCATGAAACCAATTATATACTGAGAGATATCTAGTTATTTCCTTTCTTTTCCTCTTTCACTTCCTCCTCCTCTTCCTTATTCTTCTTTTTCAGTACTGGGGATTGAACTCAGGGACTTATACATGCCAGGCAAATGCTCTACTACTGAGCTACATACCCAGCCCTTTTTTAAATTTTATTTTATCTTGAGACAGAATCTTGCTCAGTCCAGGTTAGCCTCAAACTTGTGATTATCCTGCCTCAGCCTCCTAAGTAGACAGTAATATAAGCATGAGGCACCAAGCCAGACTTTCTATCTTTATTTAGATGATGTGGCAATGAATAAATTAGTTCATACATGTGTGTAAGTATATTTGTAGAATAAGTTTCTACAAATAGAATCGCTGTGTTTAAGGCATATGTACTTGCAAATTTGGAAGAGAATGCCAAATTGCACTCTCCAGGCAATGTACCCATTTACACTCTCACCGTCATTTTTGGTGGCCAACAGGGGGTTGGAGGCAAGTGGCCTAGTGCTCTGGGAAGTCATCCTAATGACTGGCCCATAGGGAATTAGTATTGCCTGGTCTGTAGAGGTCATCCAACTCTGGATAGAAGCATACATTGCCCAGAGTAAGCATTACCCAGGGTTTCAGATGACCTTTGTTCTGTGTCCTTGGAAGCAGGCAGTGAACATGGGCCTCTGAATCTACTGAGGTTCCCAGGCTGCTGTTTGTGTGTTGGGGGCACCTGGGGTAGTCTGGCTCTACTGTCTGGGAGAATAGCAATTAGTGATTCAGAATATGTGGTTGGCAGAGCCTGAAGAAGCAGCAACCCCCTGATGAAGAGAGGTTCTAATAGCAGAGAGGTGGGGAGGTCTTCCCTCTCCCTTGTAGCTTGTAGTTTGTAGTCATGCAAACTCACAACTGGGTGTATGTATGTGTGCTTATATCTCTGTGTGTGTTTACACAACCTGGCAGAAGGAAGACCTAGAGAGTTTATTGGACTATATTGCCTTGTACCTTGTCTAAGACTACATGTGTTAAAGGTAGCTATATATATATATATATATATATATATATATATATATAGAGAGAGAGAGAGAGAGAGAGAGAGAGAGAGAGAGAGAGAAAGTGTGAGAGAGAGAATGTGCTTCTTGTTACAAATCCAGGGCCTTGCTTGTGTTAAGCATATGATCCACCACTGAGCTACACCCCGAAAACATGGCTACATTCTACCATTCATAATCAACTCTCCTAGCTTTAAAGTTCTTCTCACCCTCGTAACCTCTGTATTCCTTCTCCATAGCCTGCAATGACCATCCTTTTAGTTGTTTTTTTTTCTTTTTTTATTTTAGTAGTAGATAGACACAATACCTTTATTTTATTTATTTATTTTTATGTGGTGCTAAGGATAGAACCTGCTGCCTCACACCTGCTAGGCAAGTGCTACGACCCCAGCCCACTCCCATTTAGTTTTATTAAATTATGTTGAATAGCTGTCTTGGTGTTGATGTTTCTCCTTTTGTCACAATTAGTCTAGGGTGAGACTGGCACAGTGGCACATACCCATAATCCCAGGAACTTGGGAGGCTGAAGCAGGAGGATCACAAGTTCAAAGCCAGACTCAGCAAATTAGCAAGGCCCTAAGCAATTTAGTAAGAACCTGTCTCAAAGTAAAAAATAAAAAGGGCTGAGGACATTTCTCAGTGGTTAAGCGCCCCTGGGTTCAACACCAAGTAGCCAAAAAAAAAATTAGTTTAAGGTCTAGGGTTTAGCAGGGAGGTGGGGTATGACTAAGAGTTAAAAGGGAGACTAACAGGACTGGGATTGTGACTAAGAGGTAGAGCACTTGCTTAGTACGGGAGAGGCCTTGGGTTTGATCCTCTGCACCACATAAAAATAAATAAGTAAAATAAAGGTTTTGTGTTCATCCTCAACTAAAAAGTTATTTTTTTAAAAAAAAAAAAAGGAGAGTAACAATTAAAAAGAACACCAACATTTTACAGAATTAAAACCTGGATCCCAGAGAAGAAACTGAGGCTTCTTCATGATCACACAGTCAAGGTTCATTCATAGCAAGTCTTTGGGCATCTGAAGACCTGGCTCCTTTTCCAGAACACCTCCCTTCACTCCCAAACAGACTGTGGCTGGTGCCACCTTCTAGTCTGATCTCTAGAGGTCCCAGGATAGACCAGTATTCCCCTGGGGGGCAGAAAGGTGGAACATATCAGAACTGAAAAGCAGCCCCCAATCTATGATTTTTCTTTGTCTTTTATAATGCAGCCCAGTCAACTCCATGTGCATTAGAGTTGGTTCTCAGGGTTGGATCCAGAGGCTCTTGGAGAAGAGGCAGAGAAACAATAGTATTCAGGTGCTAGTATATAAGGGCTAGCCTGGGACCAGAGCTTTACATTGGGAAAGAAAGAGGCAGACATATAGGGTTTTCCAGCAGTGCCTTGTCTTTTTTTTTTTTTTTTTTTTTACTTATTTATCTTTGTGATGCTGGGGATCAAACTCAGGGCCTGGAGAATGCCAAGTTCATGCTCTATCACTGGGCTACATTCTCAGATCCGTACTTTCTCATTTATTTCCTGATCAGCAATGGAAGAAGGACTATATGTCTTTCAGTCCTGAAGTCAGAAGAGTAAATCCATGCTCTAGTCTCTGGATGATCATTCATTGAATCCTTAACTATCAGAAACAGCTCCCTGGGGTCACACATTCCCACCTATAGCCCAGACAAAAACCTTTAAGTCTCTGTCCAGTAAGGCATCTTCTCCTAGACAGTAAGGGAGGGGCTACACCAGTGGGAGAGGTCCCCCTGGACACTGCAGGCTGACGGACCTCTGTGCAGCCATGGCTTATGGGGAGAGGGAAGCAGTAGGGAAGAGGGCCTACCCACCATGCTGTTTGGGTCCATGGTCTTTTCTCCCCCTCTTCTCCAGAGAGACAGGAAGTGGTGGAGCTCAAACAAGGCTGGAGCCTGTATGATTCAAGAAGAGGCTGGTACTGAGCAGGAACATGCCCTGCCACTTTCCTTCTATTAACTCACGTCTTCCCCCTGGGGAGCATGCGCTGAGGAAAGGGTGCTGGTGCTTGAAGGGACAGAGGAAAAAACAATGAGGATGGTCCCTCCAGTGGGGAAACCAATACCTCATAAGCGCCTTTTACTTTTTTTTTTTTTTTTTTTTTTGGTACCGGGAACTGAACTCAGGGACGCTCAATCACTGAGTCACATCCCCAGTCTTGTTTTGTATTTTATTTAGGACAGGGTCTCACTAAGTTGCTTAGCACCTCCCTTTTGCTGAGGCTGACTTTGAACTCCAGATCCTCCTGCCTCAGCCTCCCCAGCTGCTGGAATTACAGGAGTGTGCCACCACCCCTGGCTGGGAAGCTTCTTTTCTGATAGTGAAAGGTTTAATAATTATTCAGAAACCAGAGCAAGGTCCCACTTCAGTCGTGAAATATTTTTTAAGTCACTTTTTTCATGGATGACCAGAAAATAAAGAAGAAGGCACAGGACTGGCTGGAAAGAGGAGGCCATTATAATCCCCACAAACCCTTGTAGATGGCGAAAAGCCCATTAGGAAAGGAGTGAGTCTGTGGATGGTCAAGGTCCAGATGCCAGCAGGAGCAGCTGAAGCAAAGAGAAATGGAAAATGGAAAGGGAAATGTTTCCTGCTTTTGAAGAAGTCATGGGTGGGGGAAATGCCATTGTTTTGTTTGGGTTTGCTTTTTCCAAGAGGAGGCAGGGCATCTTGATTTCTAGTCAGGATGGACCCTCCTCTTCCTCTCTCATGATAAACAGAAAATAGAAGGAAGAGGGAGACAACTTCAGGCCTCCTACGATGACAGGAGGACCTTGCTGGTGGCCATGCTTCCAGCCTCCTGTCACCCCTTGACATACTGTTAGAACCCACCTGTGCCTGCCAGGCCCCACCTTGGGCATGCTGACAGAGAGATGACTAGGATCCATTCCCCTGCCCCTCAGGAGGGGGCTCCCAGCTCTGTGAAAGGAGTTGGGTTTTTGTTTCCCCAAAGGAGTGCTGCCAGCCTTGTGATGGACAGCTTTGAGTGTAGACACTGCCTGAGATGGCTTCATCCCATGATGGAGAAGGGAAAGAAAGCAAACTTGGTCATCTCTTGGATGACCAAGGTAAAACCTTTGAGGATAACCTGCTGTACCTTTGACCCAGTCTCCCCTGAGCCAATGGGACAGCAGGTTATCTTCAAAGATGGAATGCCTTTTCTCCTTCCTAGTATGACAGTCACAATTTATCCCTCTGTCTTCCCAAACCTGGCCCTAGCACCAAAGGAGACAGAGGAAGCTGGATTACACATCCTGCCAATCTCTTGCCTGAGCTTGTCTTTATGGTCCCTGTGAAGTGTTGTTTCACGGACGCTCTACAAGATACTGGCAGCAGGAGCTGGTGGCAATTATATTTTTCCTTGCATAAATAGTACTATTCAGACTTAGTGAGGAGGCTTGTTCAGTCAGAGAGGAAAATGGGATGACCAAGAAAAGCCAGTTCTCTGGAGTCTGCATCCTGGAGATTTTCGCCCCTTGCCTCCTTTAGTCCTACCTTCTCTGATGGAGAAGGGTTTACAGGGGTTTGCAGGAGATGCAGGAAGGAGACAGAAAACAAGTCACAAATCTTTAACATGGGCTCCATTTCCCAGAATTTGGATTGCATCCTGATCCCCTAAATGAGAGGAAAGGGTTGTTCCAGTGGGGAAGGAGGCCACAGAAGAAGAATGGGTGAAGGAAGTGTGTGATTCCAAGTTATGGGGAGTCAAGGTGGGCCAGGCTCCCCCAGAACAGGAAGGATGCTTTGTTTATAAGCCCAGAGTGAGAAGTCCTACAACGAGTGGGGAAGGGGAGGAAAAGAGGAAAAGAATGTAAACAGTGCTGGGAAGGCCCACTCTCTCCTGGGAGGGGGGCAATGGAAGACACACTAGCTTTCTAAATAAGGTCTTCCCTTTTCACCACCTAGACCCCACTAATATGCTCCAAATAATGCTATGGAGTTGGAAGGCCCAGGACTCCTGGGGTTCCCATGGGCTCAGAGCACCAAGAAGAAATGGCTTTATGAAGAAGAGTCCTAGCTAGGGGAAGTGTGGGCTTCCTCCATTCCTTCTTCCCCGTCTCCAGAAGGAGAAGGAGGAGCCAACCAGCTAATTAGAATCTGTTTCATGTGGTGCCAAGATTAGGGTCTGGGGACAAGAAGGAGCCATTGTTCTTAGGAACCAATGGAGAGCTGCTGACATTCACTTTGGATGGCACATGTACTTCCAGAGGGGACACACCTGCACCCATCTAGCAAGGCAGACACTCACTGAGAATTCTCTCATGTACAGACACACACACAGATGAGCACAGGTGTAATCTGCACATAAGTACACTCCCACACATAAGTACACACACCACCAATGTCACTCATATTCAGAGAGGTATATACACACTCCATAGCAACTCAGATGTACACCCTTAGTCCCCAAGAGGGTCATCACATTCATAAGCATAGTCATTGTGCACCCAGCCTAAGTAATAGATGCAAGCCCACACTCCGTGCAGAAGCCCAGGGTCTGTAGCCCACATGGCATGCTCCATCTGGTTGAGCTGGAAAGGAAACACCAAACCTGCATGGATGCAAAAAACCCCTACCCTGGTGCAGAAGTGGAACCAGGTGAGGGGCTGGCACTTGGCTGCATCTCTCTCCACTCATCTCTCAGTAATGGTGCTAATGGCACAGAACTTCAGGTGCTGACTTTGTCATGGGAAAGTTCTTTTAAAGATGAAAGACAGAGCAAACTAAATTAAACTCAGAACAACCCCTGCTTGCTCAGAGGCAACAAGTCACTGGCTAGCCAGCTCTCCGTGTTCCATTGTCATTTGTCCCAGGGAAACTCTTCAAGCCAGTCCTTTGTTTGTTGGTTGGTTGGTGTGTTTGGATGAAGACGACTGAGAAAGAATACCTAGCCTATTGCATCAATTACTCACTCTTTGGTCAGCACTTATTGGACAGGACTAGGTGCTGGGAGATACCAAAAGGCATCAGACATGATAGCTGCCTTCAGACAGAGTCCACTCTAAAAGGCAAGACTTAAACACAAGAGAATAACTGCAACATGACAAAGGCAGAGAAGGAAGTGAACATCAGTGGCTGTGAGATAACTATGAAGGAGCCAGCTCCGTGGCATGCCTATAATCCCAGCAGCTCAGGAGGCTGACAGGAGGATCACAAGTTCAAAGGCAGCCTCAGCAATGGTGAGGCACTAAGCAATTCAGTGAGACCCTGTCTCTGAAATATAAAACAGGGCTGGAGATGTGGCTCAGTGGTTGAGTGCCCCTGAGTTCAATTTCTGGTACCAAAAAAAAAAAAGGAAGAAGGAAAAGAAGGAATAGGAAGAGGAGGAGGAGGAAGAGGAGAAGGAGGAGGAGGAGGAGGAGAGGAGAAGAAGGGAAATGGCACCAGGCACAGTGTCTCATGACTATAATCCTAGAAACCAAGAGGCTAAGGCAGGAAGATCACAAATTCAAGACCAGCCTCAGCAACTTAGTCAGACTCTCAACAAATTAGCAAGACCCTGTCTCAAAAAAAAAAAAAAAAAAAAAAAGAGCTAGGTATGCCACTCAGTGGTTAAAAAAAAAAAAAAAACACTGAGTTCAATCACCAGCACCAAAAAAAGAAAGGATAAATATATATATTCATATATATTTATACATATGTTTATATTTATAAATATATATATGTATTTATAGATATATAAACAACTAAGAGTTTATGGAAATTTGCTCATACAACAATGGAGACCAACGAATCCCATCCCTTACCATCTATAAGCTGAAAGCTAGTGGTATGTATGATTCATTCTAAATCTGAAGGCCTGAGAACAGGAAGCTCCAATATCTGATGGCAGAAGTTGGGCATTGAGAGAGAGGGAACTTGCCCTTACTCTATCTTTTCATTCTATTCTGGCCCCTAATAGATTGGATTATACCCACCCATATTGGTAAAGATAGGTCTTCTCACTCTACTGAATCAACTGCAAATTTCTTTCAGAAACACCCTTTCACACATACCTAGAAATCTAACTGAGCATTCCTTAGCTCAGTCACATAAAATTGACACATACGATTAAACATTGCAATAAATTCATCTTTCTCAGAACACTACTTTCCAGATGCTGTATGAATACACATGGGTGTATAACCAATGTGATCCTGCAATTTGTACACGTGGAAAAGTGAGAATTCATACCCTATTTGAATCAAATGTATGATATGTAAAGATCATTATATTGTCTTGAGCAACAAAAAATAAAATAAATTTAAAAAATTTAAAGGGGCAAATGATTTATGCAAGATCTTATAACACATGACCAGTTCCCAGGCTATGGACTCCTAGATGAGTTCCTTTCTATCACACTGAGCTCCAGAACTAGAAAGCTGGACATTAAAAACACATTTGTCTTTATTCTATCTTGGCATATTTGAGTTCATTAGAATATATTATCCTTGGGGGCTGGGATTGTGGCTCATGGGTAGAGCGCTTGCCTAGCACGGGCGGGACCCAGGTACGATCCTCAGCACCACATAAAAATAAAGGCATTCTGTTGGGTCCATCTACACCTAAAAAATAAATATTTTTTAAAAAGAATATATTATCCTTTAAAACCCTCACACCCTCCTATGGATTAATGGATGCAGGCAGTGACCATCAACAGCTGATAAAACAACTAGGGAGAAGTTGAAGGGGAGATTTATAATGAATGCATCAGGATGGCAATTCCCAAATGCCACTGATCAATTTTAATATCACCAAAAGAGAGATAGCCACATTTTACATGCCTTCCAGTGTAACGCAATCAAAGCGCATGGCACCTCGATCATGAAAAAAAAGAGAGAAGACTCAAATTTCTAAAATCAGAAATGGAAGAGGGGAGGGCTGGGGATGTGGCTTTAGTGGTTTGATCCCAAGCACCACCAAAAAAAGAAAGAAAGAAAGGAAGGAAGGAAGGAAGGAAGGAAGGGAGGGAGGGAGGGAAAAAAAGAAAGAAGAAGAAGAAAGGGGAAGAAAAAATGGGCATTATCACTAACTTTACAGAAATAAAAAGAATTATAAAAGAATACTATGAGGGCTGGGGATGTGGCTCAAGCGGTAGCTCGCTCGCCTGGCATGCGTGCGGCCCGGGTTCGATCCTCAGCACCACATACCAACAAAGATGTTGTGTCCGCCGAGAACTAAAAAAAATAAATATTAAAAATTCTCTCTCTCTATTTCTCTCTCCTCTCTCACTCTCTCTTTAAAAAAAAAAAAGAATACTATGAGCAAATGTATTCCAGTTAGATAACCTAGATGAAATAGGCAAATTCCTACAAGAAATACAATTTCCTACCAAATACTGACTAAATAAGAACTAGAAACCCTTAATCATCCTTTAACAAGAAAGAAAATAAATTTCCCAAAAAAGAAAAGAAACAGATTACTGGAAAATTACACCAAACATTTGAAGAAGAAACACTAATTCTTCTCAAACTCTTATTAAAACTTTAAAATGAGAGACACTTTTTAACTCGATTAAATTTAGCAGCATACTAAAATGATTATACACCATAACCGACTGATTTCCAAGAATGCAAGAGTAGTTCAATATATGAAAATCAAGGGGCTGGGGATGTGGCTCAAGCGGTAGCGCGCTCGCCTGGCATGCGTGCAGCCCGGGTTCGATTCCTCAGCACCACATACCAACAAAGATGTTGTATCGGCTGAAAACTAAAAAGTAAATATTAAAAAAATATATATATATGAAAATCAATGTAACATACCACAATAATAGACTTCAGAAGAAAAAAACACATATTCAAATCAACTGATGCAGAAAAAGGTTGATGTTGACAAAAAAAAAAATCCAACACTCTTTCACAATAAAAAATATACAACAAACTGGAATAGAAAGAAACTTCCTAAACATGATAAAGCTCATGTTAAGAAAAAAAAAAAGACACAGTTAACATCGTTCTCAAAAATAACTGAAAGATTTCCCCTAAGATCAGGAGCAAGACAGTTTTATCTAATACACTGCTAGAATTTCTAGCCAGAGTAATTAAGCAAGAAAAAGAAAGAAAAGCCATTTGAATTGTAAAGGTAAAATTATCCCTATTCACAGATGGCATGATCTTATATAGACACCCTAAGGAACATGCACACATATACACACAAAACAAACTAAGCAAAATTGCAGGATGCAAATCAACAAACAAACCAAGTTTGGCATTGCATGCCTGAAATCCCAGCTATTTGGGAAACAGAGACAGAAGGACTGAGATATATATATATGTGTGTGTGTGTGTGTGTGTGTGTGTGTGTGTGTATAGTTGATGGACCTTTATTTTCTTTATTTATTTATATTCAGTGCTGAGAATCAAACCCAGTGCCTCACACATGCTACACAAGTGCTCTACCACTGAGCCACAACCCCAACCTAGAATTGAGAATTTTGAGGTCAGCCTGGACCACACAGCAAAACATCATCTCAAAAAATCAAAACACAAAAAATCAGTCATACTTCTGTACGTTATATTCTGACATCCAAAAAAGAAATTAAGAAACCAATTCCATTTGCAATAGCCTCAAAAACAATAAAACATTTAGGAAAAAAAAAAGTAATCAAGAAAGCAAAAGTCTTTCACACTGAAAATTTAAAAATATTGCTGAAAATAATTAAAATAGCCCTAAATAAATGGGGGGGTGTGTTCTGGATTGGAAGATTTGATATCTGTGGTACTACACAGACTCAATGTGCTTCATATCAAAATCCCAATTTTTTTTTTGCATAAATGGAAAAACTCATCTTAAAATTCACATTGGAATAGCCAAAATAATATTGAAAAAAGAACAAAGCCGGAGGGCCCATACTTTTTTTTTTTTCTTTTAAAGAGAGAGTGAGAGGAAAGAGAGAATTTTTTAATATTTATTTTTTAGTTTTCAGCGGACACAACATCTTTGTTTGTATGTGGTGCTGAGGATCGAACCTGGGCTGCATGCATGCCAGGCGAGCGCGCTACCGCTTGAGCCACATCCCCAGCCAGGGCCCATACTTCTTGATTTCAAAACTTACAGATGCTAGGTGTGGTGGTATATTCCTCTAGTCTCAGGCACTCAGGAGGCTGAGGGAAAAGCTCGCTTGAGCCCATGAGTTTGACACTAGCCTAGACAACATAGCAAGACCCCTCCATCCAAACAAACAAAACTTACTGCAAAACTACAGTAATTGGTGTGGTACTGGTGTAAGGATAAACATATAGACCAATGGAATAGAAATGAGAGACCGGAAATAAACCATCACATCATACATGGTCAATTATTTTTGACTACACCATTCAATAAGAAAAGAACAGTCTCTTCAATAAATGGTGCTGGGAAAACTGAATATCCATATGCAAAAGCTTCAAGTTAGGCATTTACCTTATAATGTAGAGAAAAATAATTTAAAATAGATACAAGAACTACATTTAAGAAATAAAATTATAAAAATCATCATTACTTTAGATTTAGCCAGTTTCTTAAATATGGCACCAAAAGAAAAAAAAAAGAGATAAATTAGACTTTATTAAAATTAAAAATTTGGGGCCAGACACAGTGGCTCGTGCCTATAAACCCAGCTACTCAGCAGGCTAAGGCAGGAGAACTGCAAGTTCAAGGCCAGCCTCAACAACTTAGCAAGACCCTCTCTCAAAAAAAAAAAAAAAAAAATGGCTATGGATGTAGCTCAGTGGTAAAGCACCCCTGGTTCAATCCCCAATACCAAAATGAATAAATAAACAAACAAATCAATAAATAGGGCTGGGGGTAGAGCTCAGTGGTACAAAACTTGCTTAGCAGAAAGCCCTGGGTTTGATCCCCAGCACAGAGGAAAGAAAAGAAAAAACCTAAAAATCTTTTTTTTTTTTTTTTAAAGAGAGAGGAGAGAGAGAGAGAGAGAATTTCTTTTACTATTTATTTCTTTTAGTTATTGGCGGACACAACATCTTTGTTTGTATGTGGTGCTGAGGATCAAAGCCGGGCCGCACGCATGCCAGGCGAGCACGCTATCGCTTGAGCCACATCCCCAGCCCAGAAAAAAACTAAAAATCTTTATACACTGAAGAACACTATCAACAGAGTGAAATGATAATCCCCAGGATGAGATAAAATTTAAGTCATATATCTGAAAGCATTTATTATCTAGGACATAAAACAAAACTACTACAACTTGACACCAAAAAGGTAAACCATCCAATTTTTAGAAGGGTAAAGGACTTAGGAATACATTTCTCCAAAGAAGCTATGTAAATAGCTAACGAAAACATAAAAAGATGTTCAACATCGTTAGTCATCAGGGAAAAGCAAATAAAAACCAACTTGAGATATGACTTTATATCTATTAGAATGACTATAATAAAAATGCAGAACAGCAACTACCAAAATAAATATATATTTATTTATTTATAAATAAATAAATAACAACCATTGAAGAAGATTTTAGAAAAATCAGAACCCTTGTGCATTGCTGGTAGAAGGTAAAATGATGCAGCCATTATGGAAAATAATTTATTCCAGAAAAAGTAAAATAATTACCATATAACCCAGCAATTCTACTCTGGAATACACCTCAAAGATGAAAACAAAGACTCAAATAGTTACCTGTACACCAATGTACATTGCAGCATTATTTACAAAAGGTGTAAACAACCCAAATGTCCATCATCAGATGAATGTTGGAACAAAATGCAGTACAAACATGCAATGGAATATTTTCCATCCAAAAAAAAAAAATGAGTGAGGTTCTGATGAATTGCCACAACACGGATGAACCTTGAAAACATTAAGCTAAGGAATAAGTCAGACACAAAAGGACACATATCATATGACTACACTTAAAATAAAATATCTAAAATAGGCAGATTCATGAAAACCGAAAGTCGATTAAAGTTCATCAGGGGATGAGGGGAGGTGAAAGAGGAAGGTATTGCCTAATGGGTACAGAATTTCTTTTTGGGGTCATGAAAAATTTTTAAAAATAGTAGTGATGGTTGCACAACATGTGAATGTAATTAATGCCACTGAGTTGTGTATTTAAAATGGCAAATTTTAGCCAGGCATAGTGGTGCATGCCTGTCATCCCAGGGACTCCAGAGACTGAAGTAGTAGGATCCCAAATTCCCGGACAGCTTGGGCAATTTAGTGAAACTCTGTCTCAAAATTTTAAAAAAGGGCTGAGGATTGTGGCTCAGTGGTAGAGCACTTGCCTAGCACATGTGAGACACTGGGTTCGATCCTCAGCACCACATAAAAATAAATAAGATAAAGGTATTGTATCCAACTACAACTAAAAAAATAAAAATAAAAAGTTAAAAAAGATACTGGAGGTAGGAGGGCAGCTGCGAATGTTGCTCAGTGGTGAGCCCCTGGGTTCAATCCCAGTACGAAACAAATAAAATGGAAAAGTTCATATTATTTATGTTATACAACAACCTTAAAAATCTTTAAAAACTGGAGAGAGTGAGAGACAGAGAATACAATAACAATAACTAAATATTTGATGATTTTAAGAATTTAATCCTACCAGCTTCAGAGGCTGAAGCAGGAGGATTTCGAGTTCAAAGCCAGCCTCAGCCATTTAGTGAGGCCCTAAGCAACTTAGCAAGACCTGTCTCAAAATAAAACATAAAATGGACTAGAGACGTAGCTTCAGTGGTCCACTCTTGAATTTAATCCCTGGTTAAAAAATAATAATAATAATAAAAATTTTAAGAATTTTATGTATTGTTTGCTTGTTTCTTTGTTTGGTGGTGCTGGGTACCAAACTCAGGAACCCACACAGGCTAAGCAAGCACTCCAGCACGGAACTACATCCCTAGCCTCCTGCTGATTTTGTTTTAGGGGTAGTGATGTTATTATGGTTTGATTGTTAATAAACAACCCTTATCTTCTAGTTATAGACTAGGTGCAAATGAAATCATGAGATTCCTGGGATTCAATTCAAAATAATCCAGTGGATGTACAAATGAAACGAGATTGTCCATGTATTATTGATTTTGTGTGATGGGCCCATGGGAAGAGAAATACTGTTCTTCTCTCTGCTTTTGTTTATATTGAAAATGTTGCTTAATAAAAAGTAAAAACTGGGGCTGGGGATGTGGCTCAAGTGGTAGCGCGCTCGCCTGGCATGCGTTCGGCCTCAGCACCACATGCAAACAAAGATGTTGTGTCCGCCGATAACTAAAAAAAATAAATATTAAAATTCTCTCTCTCTCTTTCTCTCTCTCTCTTTAAAAAATAATAATAATAATAATGTCAGTGTTCTTTAAAAAAAAAAAAAAAGTAAAAACAAAACTTCTAGGCTTTATTGTTGCTGCAAATGAGCCGAAAAGACAAGAGACCTTGATTTATAGTCCCACAGTTTCAAATAAAAATAGTAAAATGTGAAAAAAAAAAATAAAATTAACTAAAAAAAAAAAAGAATAGCAAAATGTGGACGGTGCCAGAGAGCAGGCTGGGCAAATAGAAAGGAGGATCCCTAGGGCAACAGAAAAAAGGAGAAGTGCCTCCCCTATAGGCGCAGCTCCTCTCTTGCGCCCCAAAGGGCTGCTGCTGCGAACCTGACAACCTTTTTCCACTTCCAAAGCTGCCCTGTTTATTTTGACCTACCTTCACATTTCACATAGACGTGCCTCAGAAAGTTTAGGGTACTTATCAGTTCAGCATGTTCTCAATGCTTCTAGATGTCAGTAACTTTGTCATATGCTTCTTTTCTTTGAAAAGAAAGTTGTTTCTTTTCTTTTTGTGTTTGTTTGTTTGTTTGTTGATACTGGAGATTGAACCCAGGGACCGCTCCTCACTCAGTTGCTGAGGCTAGTTTTGAACTCGAAATTCTCCTGCCTCAGGCTCCCCAGTTGCTGGAATTACAGGCGTGTCCCACCACACTCAGACCCATACGTAAAGTTTTATGAGAACGCAGCCACGCTCATACTCATGAGTGCTTTCCTGTCACATGGAGTTAAACGTTAAATGTGAGTTTGCAGAGTTAAATGAGTTAAATGTGGAGTTTGCAGCCAAATGTTCTGGTAAGGTCCAGAGTTTCCCAAAGCTGATCTGAACCCACTAGACTAACCCGCTAATTCAACCAGGATTGTCACATTGGTGTTTGTTTATAAACCCAACTAAATGTCAACCAGTTGGGGTGGGGGGCCTGTTTGGGATTGCTTTATTTTGGATCTGAAATGTCTCCTAACGGGCCCATAAGTTAAGAACTTGGTCCCCAACTCATTGCACTATTGGGAGTGGTGGGGCTTTTAAAAGGTGGGACCTAGTGAGAGGAATTTAGGTCTTTGGGGCATGCCCTTGAAGGAGATATTGGGACCTTGGCTTCTTCCTCTCTTTCTTTGCTTCCCAGCAACCGTGAAATGAACAGGGCTCCTTGGCCATGTGCTCTCTCCACAGTGCACTGTGCTACCACAGGTTCAAAGCAACAGGGCCAAGTGACCATGGACTGAAACTTCTGAAAACATAAGCTAAAATAAACTCCTTATAAGTTGATTTCTCTCAGGTATTTTGTTATAGTGACAGAAAGCTGGCTAACAAGGAAACACAGGTCAATTGGAGGCCTACTAGGGAGTCTCTGGGTTCTCATGTAGAGTCACGTATGCCCAAGTTTTTCAGGGACTTGCAACCAGGACTTCCATGAAACCCACAGGGTTCACTAGTCCATCTGGAGTCTTTGAGTCAGTTAACAATGCCTCACATCTGCCATTCACCATTGGGAGCAGACAAGAATGAGTCCAGCCTTAGGACTGCATCACCTCAAATAGAAAGTTGCTATCGCTTGGCATGCTTCAAAGCTCCCCCTTCCTCTTGGTATCTCTCCCTCCATTTTCTCCAGTGTCCTAAGTAAATTCTTGAAAAAAATAGAGAGGGTTAAAGATAGAAATTGCCCTCCTGACAGCCCCACTACCTGTGTCCACTGGTTTTCAAATTCATGCTGGCAGACCACCAGGTGCAACCACCCTCCTACTCAGTGAGGTCCCCAGCTATCCCCCAACCCCATTTGCAGGTCTGAGGGTGGAGAGGGAATGGTAAGGTAGGGTGTGAGCTGGCCCAGGCCTTCTTCATAAGGAGGAAGGGACAGTTGCCCTAACATCAAATGCTTGTTGGAACATTCTCTAGGCTACCCAAGGTGAGGCAGGAGTGTGTGTGTGTGTGTGTGTGTGTGTGTGTGTGTGTGTGTGTGTGTGTAGAGGTGCTCTGGAGGTGCTCATAGACCATGGACTTTGTTGGGCAACAGGAAGTGACAGCCACAGAAAACATGGGCAGAGGGACGGCCTGTGATTAGATGGCCCACTTAACTCCCAGGCTGTGCTGGACCACAGCAGCAAACATATCTATGCGGGTCTTGTTAGAGCAATTACTTATCATTTAGGAATCATTAGTGCTTAATTTGGTTTAACTTACTTTCCATTCATGCCTAGGTTCACATCTGCCCCAGATTAGAAATTGATTCCAATGTCGTGATGCCATTTGAGACCCAAAGTAGCAGTCCTAGTAGCCAAAAAGGCGTGCCAGGATGGTGTGGTGGAAGAGAGAGATTCCTGGACTTGCAGGGAGAGGGGAGTGTTTAGACATCCTCCCTGAACACCAGGAACGTAGAATGGGATCCAAGGAATGGAGAACTCCACACCCCACAGGTTAAGGGGTTATCTTTTCAGCTACTTCTAGAATTTGGGCCACTTCTATAGGCTGCAGGAAGGAAATCCCTCCAATGTAATCTGGCCATGACCTCTTCCACTTCCCCAATATAAAAACAAAACACTTCCTCTCCACAGATGCCTCCAGCTTGAAGACCAAAGAGTCACTGATACCTTCCTTCCATTCTAGTGACTGTTCTGTTTCTCCTGGCCACTACCCAAGCCTCCACCCTTTAATGAGCCCTTGAGAATGAAAGAGGAAACGCCAGCAAACAATGTAGGAGAGGGCTCCTGATCACCTCACTGGCCTCAAAACAGAACTCAGCAGGAGGAAGGAGGTGTATCTTGATGTCATCGCTATTCAAGTGATAGTCGGTTCTTTCTGCTCAGCTCTGGGTGATGTACTCAGCAGCTGCTGCTGGGCGGATACAAAGCTTTTGAAACCACAGTGTTGGGTTGCTGATGCCCTCTGGGTACAAGATGCTTGAGAAGAACTAAAACAAGGTCATTCATCTCAATCATCTCACCCTGTTTTGCCAGGCGTGGTGGCACAGCTACTTAGAAGGCTGACGCAGGAGAATTGCAAATTTGAGGACATCCCGGGCAATGTATCAAGTGTGTAGAGGTACTCTGGAGGTGCTCATAGAACATAGACCTTGTTGGGCAACAGGAAGTGAGAGCCACAGAAAATATGGGCAGAGGGTGCAGAGGCCTGAGGGTGGAGAGGGAATGGTAGGGTAGGGTGTGAGCCACCCCAAGCAACTTAGACTCAAAATAAAATTTTAAACAGGGTGGGGATGCCAGGCACAGTGGCACATGTTCATTATCTTAGCAACTTGGGAGGCTGAGGTGGGAGGATCCCAAGTTCAAAGCCAGCCTCAGCAACTAACAAAGATCCTGTCTCAAAAAACTTTTTTTCTAAGGATTAGGGATGCCCTAGCATGTGCAAGCCCCAGTGTTCCCTCCCCACTTACACACACACATACACACACACACACACACACACACACACACACACACAAGGTTCAATCATCAAATTTACACTAATATTACAAGAAAATGTTCTGGTTTTATTTTATTTGGGTTCTGTGCATAGTAGTTAAAATGTTCACTTTTGGCAGTATAAAAAAAAAAGGAACAAATCACAGGTTTCAGCGGTTCTAAAGGAAGTTACTAATGGAGTACAGTGTGAATTTAGAGAAAGAACACTCCAGAAATTTGGGTTGCTTCCTTCACTGCTCTGTCCCCAGTACCTAGAATACCCCCTGGCCAATAATACTCGCTGTAAACATTTGTTGGGGGAAAGAAAGAACAGACAGCAGTTACCACTGTGAAATGAACTGGGATTTTCTTGGGGTTTTTAAAATACGTTTTTAGTTGTAGATAGCCATAATATATTTATCTATCTATCTATCTATCTATCTATCTATCTATCTATCTATCTATCTATCTTTATGTGGTGCTGAGGATGGAACCCAGTGCCTCACACGTGCGAGGGAGGCACTCTACCACTGAGCCCCAGCCCCAGCCCCTGAATTGGTTTTATTGAAAAGAAAAATATTTTACAAAGCAAAGCAAAGCCTATAGGCTGAGAGGGACGGCCACGAGGGGGCGCTCTGTCCCAGCAGCTAATGAGCTGGGGAGCGGCGCGGTGAAATTGCTGGCTCCCTGGTCCCCCTTGCTCTAGGATGGCTGCAGAAGAGCATCTTCCAGCCATCCGCTGTTTCAGCCACCTGCCTTCCTATCACAGCTCTGTCTTTTTCCTTTTCATTCGTGGGCGGATTTTCTCCTCCCAGTGGTGGGGGACGCACCTATCTGTACCAAAGCCAAGCCTCTAGTCGGTGGGACACATAGTAAATGTCACATTTTGTGTCTCCAATAAAGGAAATGGAGGGCTTGAAGCTTGAGAATCCCAGGCCTGGGAACCAGAAGGCGGTCTTCTAAGAATCCCTTTACCTAAATCCACACGGCCCCAGACACAGGCAATTAGTGTACCCCTGTTTTGCAACTGAGAAAAGTGAATTTCAGAGTGATTTGTGAAGGGCACATAGATTGTGGATTTTGAACCCAGGACTTTCTGTCTATAAATCTCATAGAATTAGCCTGGTACACTGGTGCACACCTGTAATCCCAGCCACGGGGAAGGCTGAAACAAGAGGATGTCAAGTTTGAGACCCAACTGGGCAACTTAGGGAGTCTGTCTCAAAAATATTTACTTATTTATTTATTTTATAAAAAGGGGGTGTGTATGTGGCTCAGTGGTAGAGCTCTTGCCTTGCATGCTAGAGGCCTAGTTCCATAGTGGAAGGTGGAAGGAACACTCAGAGTATTAACTATATCATCGGCTTTTTCTCTTCCATTATATCACTACTGATAGTGTTGCTATGTGAGATCCAGGGAGGCTGGAAGATTGAATGCAGGTTTCGGGTGGTGTCAGGAGAAGAGCAGAGGAAGGCAGTTACACTGGAGCCTTTCTAGGGGGTTGGATAGAGGGACACTGTCACCTCTCAGAAGATTGGACCCATCATATGCAAAAGTTTTCTAGATTCCTGTCTGTTGCACTTCATGTTTATGTCCTTATTGTCCCCCAAATTATATATGGAAGCACACTCTAATACCGTGTGATGGTAACGAGAGGCAGGGCCTTTGGGAGGCAGATTTAAATGAGATCATGAGATAAGGCCCACATAAGATTAGTGTCTTTACAAAAAAGAGGAAAAGACACCAGAGCCCCCATGGTCATGTTTTTTTAATTTTTATTTATTTATTTATTTATTGGTACCAGGAATTGAACCCAGGGGCCACTGAGCCACATTCCCAGCCCTGTTTTGTATTTTATTTAGAGACAAGGTCTCACTGAGTTGCTTAGTGCCTTGCAGTTGCTGAGGCTGCCTTTGAACTTGCAATCCTCCTGCTTCAGCCTCCTGAGCCACTGGGATTACAGGCATGTGCTACCACACCCAGCCCCATGGCCATTTGAGGACACAATGAGAAGACCAGGGTCTGCAAGCCTGGAAGTGACCCTCACCATGAACCAAATCTGTTGGCACCTTGATCTTGAACTTTCCAGTGTGGTCTAAGCCCCCAGTTGGTGGCATTTTCTTCAAACAGCCCAAGCTAACACACTGTCCTTGCCTCCACTGTATTCTTTGCTCTTCTGTAGAATTATTTTCTTCTCTCCTTACATTAAAACCTGCTCTCAGTTAAAGATACCACCTATTTCACAAGCTCCTCAGCTAATATGAAACACTGACATCTGGGATTCAAATGCAGTGGTGAATTGTGTGGGCTTCCAACTAAACACAGTATTAAAATACCTGAACTTGGGCTTTGGGCCTGGGCAGGCTAACCACATCCCCACCTCACACCTCATTTTCCTCCTGTGTGAAATGAGGTCATATTTTTCTTAAATGCTTGGGCAACATTTCAATGACTCCATCAATGGGAACCCTCCTGCACGGCGCTGGCCTGGGGTAGAAGCTCAG
The DNA here is from genome assembly GCF_052094955.1 of Ictidomys tridecemlineatus. Classification (NCBI taxonomy): domain Eukaryota; kingdom Metazoa; phylum Chordata; class Mammalia; order Rodentia; family Sciuridae; genus Ictidomys; species Ictidomys tridecemlineatus. The sequence goes on from NC_135490.1 coordinate 62,544,168, forward strand.
TAAATGCTCATTTCCTTTTTCCCTTAGTTGTGGTGTCAGAAACCCCAAGGTGCCCGTTACAGTTCACAGAACCTTTAGCTAAAAGATAAAAAATGCTAAAATAGGACAATTTCAGGCCTCAATCTGCGAAGGTATTTGGGGTGAGAAAGAACATGTGGACTGAGGCTCTTGACGCCTCACTTGTGTATAAGGGAATTGTGGGCTTGGGGCACAGCCCACACCCCAATGCAGGAAGAGAGCATTATGATCTTCAGTACACACTCTGCATGTGCACAGGTGCATGTACACACGCACGCACACACACACACACACACATTTGTTCAGGCCTGGCATTTGCTCTGGTCTGCTCTGCACACCTTCTCCCTGTTTTCTCTCTCTGTCACTGTGCCAGAATCTTCTGTTGGTCCTTAGCCTCCACTCTCCTCCCATTTCCCCTTGCTCTGGGCCCCAGGAGGAGCCTCTAAGAGCATTCATCAGTGGTCTTCCTTGTGCTCTTTTTCCAGCTGAATTCTGCCATCAAGGAACTGGAAGGGATATCTGAGGTCATGTGGTGAGTAAGCAAACTATGATTACCTATTGCCCAACTTCCTTCCCATGTGTGGCCCAGACTGAAGGTGAGAGCTCCTAGGAGGTGGTTTCTCCACACAGCTTGTAGTCTCCCTGGATTCCAGGAACCACCCACACCCTTTCCCTTGCTCCTTCAGGCCAAGTTTCATTTATTTATTTATTTGGTTATTTATTTATTTATTTTGATACCAGGGATTGAAAGCAGGGGTGCTTTACCACTGTTATATCCACAGTCCATTTTATTATTTTATTTTGAGACAGGGTCTCACTAAGTTACTAAGGGTTTTATTAAGGTACTGAGGCTGGCCTTAAACTTGCAATCCTCCTGCCTCAGCCTCTTGAGTTGCTGGGATTACATGCGGGTGCACCAACCTGATTCAGGACAAGTTTTAAACTCAATTTGCCCTGTTGTAAATCATCACTTTATTAAACTTTTCAAATTACCCAATCTGGGTGACCCTGACAGACACGTACATGAAACTCCGTTAAGTCCCAGTAGCTGATCCCCTGCTGTCACTGAGGACCCCAGTGCCACCCAAGTTTCTCCCTGGTGTTTTGGCTCTCCCAACCAACACACATGCCTTCTTAGCCTAACCCATCTCAGGTGGACACACCCAAAGCCATCTAAAGAAGGAAAACCCAGGCAAATCACTCAGTGGCTATTCCCTCTACTCTCCAAAACCACTGTGTGGGTGAAGTCAGTTCAGATGAATTCAGAGGAATCCTGTAGGAGAAATAAGCCATAAAAGAGAATACTGCAAGCAGCACCCAAGGAGTGAGGGCCATGTGAGACATTATGGGATGAGGATTTATAACCGTCTTAAAGCTAATTGTAAGTGAACTTCAAATTTTTTGTTTTGTTTTAAAAACAACATATAGCCAGGCATGGTGGCATGGGTTTGTAATCCCAGCAACTCAGGAGGGTAAAACAGGCAGATCACAAGTTGAAGGCTAGCCTCAGCAATTTAGCAAGACCTTCATCAACTTAGAGAGACCCTGCCTCAAAAAAAAAAAAAAAAAAAAAGCTGTGGATATAGCTCAATGGTAAAGCAACCCTGGGTTAAATCCCTAGTACCAAAAACAATAACAACAAATCAACATACAAAGGGCATGATGGTGCATATCTGTAATCTCAACAATTTGAGAGGCTGAGGCAGGAGGATAACAAGTTTGAGGTCAGCTTCAGCAATTTAGTGAGCCATTCAGCAACTTAGTGAGACCCTGTCTCAAAATAAAAAATAAAAAGAACTAGGGATTTGGCTCAGTAGTAAAGCATCCCTGGATTTGATCCCCAGCACCAAAAAAAAAAAAAAAAAAAATTGAAAAAGAAAAAAAACCCAGCATTACACCTTGGAATCCATACTTTCATGTGTAGCTGGGTAGGCAGACTCAATGGCACTTCTTTTATTCCTGTATGTCCACATACTTGAAGTCTCACCCCTTGCTGATACTGCATAGCCTCCTGTTACACTGCAGCACCTGGACCTCATAAAGCCTAAAAATACTTTTGTCTACAAACTGGGTGTAGTGGCACATGCCTATAATCCCAGCAATTTGGGAGGCTGAGGCAGAAGAATCACAAGTTCAAAGCCAGCCCCAGCAACTTAGCAAGACCCCGTCTCAAAATAAAAAATAAAAGGTGCTGGGGATATGGCTCAGTACCCCTGCCCCACCCTCCAAAAAAGAAAACTTTTGGTCTACAAATGCTTGTGTGTGCATGCACACTCACACAAGAGCACAGTAAGGCTATTTATATGCATGCCACTGTTTCCGTTAACTCATTCAACAGGAATATTCCCAGCAAGTACTATGTGCCGAACTCTGTTCTAGACTTTGGAGATCCAGAAGCCAACAAGACCAAGTCCCTGCTCTTGGAGAATGGATTCTCTGTTGAAGGAGAAGAAAAATTACCAGAGAAGTTAGTTAGTAGTTACCTGATCTACTGTAGAAGAAAAGGGGTAATTCTTAAGGATATTAAACCTAACGGCCCATTCTTGGAGTTCAGGGATGAGGCAGAGACTGCAGACCCTACTCTGAGCCACTAAGATCTTATGTAAAACCTTAAGTCCATGAAGCCATTTAAACAGCAAATTCAACATTTAGAATCTTTCATATTAGCTCCTGGGTCCTGTTGTCATGGCTCCAGTGGTCTCTGAAGGCTCCTGTGCTTTCTTGGATAAGGGGTTGTTTTAGTCTGTCATAATAAATTACCTGAGACCAGGTAATTTATAAAGAATAGCTTACCTAGCTCAGAGTTATGGAAGCTGAGGGTCCAAGATCATTTTATTAGCATCTGCTGAGCATTTGGCAACAGCATTCTTTTCTTTCTTTCTTTCTTTTTTTTTTTTTTTTGCACTGGATATAAATAAATGAATAAAATAAAGGTTTATCAACATCTAAAAAATATTTAACAAAAAATGGGGGGGTGGGACTGGAATAGCCAGGCACTATTGTAGGATGACACCCGTAATCCCAGCAGCTCAGGAGGCTGAGACAGGAGGATCGCCAGCCTCAGCAAAAGCAAGGTGCTAAGAAACTCAGTGAGACCTGTCTGTAAATAAAATACAGTATGGAGCTAGGGATGTGGTTCAGTGATTAAGTGCCCCTGAGTTCAATCCCCGGTAGACCTCCCACCACAATAAAATAAAATGTACTAATAAAAAAAATTGGGAAGGGTTGGGGTTGTGGTTCAGTGGTAGAGTGCTCACCTCGCATGTGCCAGGCCCTGGGTTCAATCCTCAGCATCACATAAAAATAAATAAATAAAATAAAGGTATTGTGTCCAAATACAACTAAAAAAAAAATTTAAAAATTGGGAGGGGGGTGTTCCTGAACCCAGGGGCACTAAACCACTGAGACACTTTCCCAGCCCTTTTATATTTTGAGACAGGGTCTTGCTAAGTTGTTTAGGGCCTTGCTAAATTGCTGAGACTGCCCTTGAACTTGAGATCCTCTTGCCTCAGCCTCCCAAATTGATAGGATTACAGGCATGCGCCATCAAACCCAGTTGATAAATTATTTGTAATACTTAAAAAACAAACAAATAAACACCCAAGTGTGGCTTTTGGAGGCAGCACCAACACCCAAAAAAGATCATCAATAACTTCTCTAAGGTAGGTACTATGAGAGTGACAGTGGGTAAACACATGGTCCCTGCCCTGCAGGGGTTGCTACTTTGTGATACCATAAAGTACAAATTTTGTCCTGTTTCCAGACACACAGATCCTGAAACCCTTGGAATCTCTAGAGTGATAAGGGTATCTTTTCTCTGTTAATGAGTGCATTGGTGGCTAGGGGGTCCCTAGTTAGCTTTGGGATGGGGGTTGGTCACCAGAAAGACCAAGTCTTGATTACAGGATTGGGACTTTCAGCCCCACCTTGTTCCCAGCAGGAGCATAGAAGATTAAGTTTATCACCAATGGCCAATGATATAAACAATCATATCTAGTTAATGAAGCATCCATAAAGACCCCAAAAGACAAGCCAGGTGTGGTGGTGCATGCCTATAATCCCAGAGACTTGGGAGGCTGAGGCAGGAGGATAGTGAGTTCAAGGCCAGCCTCGGCAATTTACTGAGGCCCTAAGCAATTTAGGGAGACCCTGTCTTAGACTTTTAAAAAAAGGGCTGGCAATGTGGTTCCATGTGCCCTGGATTCAAACACCAGTTGCAAAAAAAGATCCAAAAGGACAGAGTACAGAGGTGAAGAGGGGTTTCCAGACATCTGAACAGGTATCCAGTACTTGGTTGGTGGGTGCCAAGAGAAGGCCTCTTCTCCCATACCTGGGCCTATGCATCTCTTTACCTGTATCTTTTGTAGTATCTGTTAGGCCAGTAAATGTAAATGTTTCCCAGAGTTCTGTGAGCCACTTCAGCAAATTATTGGAACTCAAGAAGTGGGGTCACGGAAATCCCAGTTTTTAACCAGTTGGTCTGTGCTTGCAACCTGAAGGAGGGTAGGCAGTTTTGTGAGACTATTACCCCATGACACTAATACTGCCTGAGGGAAGAGGCTCTACAAATGTTAGGAATGAAACTGGTAAGAAAATTGGTTTTATTCAAAGCCAGCTTTGAAGGAAGATAGAAAAAACTTTGGTTTCAAAAATTCCATCTTTAGAGGCTGGAGTTGTGGCTCCGTGGTATAGCGCTCACCTAGCATGTGTGAGGCCCTGGGTTCAATCCTCAGCACCACATAAAATAAAATAAAGATATTATTACAACTACAACTAAAAAGCAAAATATTAAAAAAAAATTCCATCTTCAGGTCTGAGAGCAATCAAAGCTTTTAAAAGACAGGTATAGTAAGGCAAAAGACAGGAAATATACATATGCCCATAGCCTGTGCGAATCAGGCCTGGGAAGGGGGTATCATGTCACCAAAGGACCAAGGAGTTCCCAGAAAGGAGAACTAGATTCAGGACAAGTGGGGTTCTTGACTTACGTGATGGTAGAAAATTCCAGCATGTACTAGTCAGAGAGACAGAAAAAGTTTTCTCTAGGAAGGCAGAGGCACATTCCAGGGAGAATGTGAGTTATCTCAAGGGTGAGACACTTTTGGGGTAAAGCAAAGAATACATATTCAAGGGATAATGCAGGCCATCTCCTCAGGGAAAGACAGCAACCTGTAGGTGCAGGATGTTGATATTTATAGAGGGACAGTTGCTAGGGGCTGCAGTAGAGATGGATTTAGGGTGGGGGTTACCCAAGTTTGTGCAGTTTTCCCTGCACTTGGGCATTGCCCTCTCCTTCCTTTTTGTAAGCAAGGGCATGGGTCAAGGGCTCAGGAAGGGCATGGGCTAGATTGCTCAGGAGTACAGTAAAAGGGTTCATGAGTGTTTTCTGCATTTCAATGGTTCACAGGCACTCCTCTTAAGACTCAGTCTACCTTTCCTTTTCTGCATCTCCAAATTCCTATCTCAGGGAGAATCTCCATTCTCAGCTTTCTTAGTGTCTCCCAGGTTGTGGGGGATGTGGTGGTGGGGGATATCTTCAGCCTTCACTCAGCCCTTCATTTTAGAGAAGCCCCAACTACAGTCTGTTTCAGGACAACCCTCAGCTTTGGGGTTCTGACACTATCTCCAGGCAGGTAATGTCAGAACTGAATTGAGTTAGAGGACATCGGGCTGGTGTCATTACAGAATGCCTGCAGCAGAATTTCTTGGTTGGATAAAAGGAAAAGGCCCCTTTATCTGATGTCAAAAGTGTTGCATTGACCTTGTGAGAATCGGAAAAACACTCCCCCACCCCATATCCCTTTGTACTCAGTTACAAGACTTGATATGAAGAAATCCTTGCTCTGGAAATTGGTAGAAATCACCACAGTTGAAATGGCTCAAGCCATCCTCCTGCCTTAGGACACAGAATTTAGTGGAGAATTTGTCAAAAATGTAAAATATGGGATGTAGCTCAGTGATACAGTGCTTGCCTTGTATGCATCAGGCCCTAAGTTCAATCCTCAGCACCAAAAAAAAAAAAAAAAAGTAACATATAACTTCAAAAATGTAAAGTAGGGTTGGGGCTGTAGCTCAGCAGCAGAGCGCTTGCCTAGCATGTGTAAGGCACTGGGTTTGAGCCTCAGCACAACATAAAAATAAACAAATAAAATAAAGGCATATGTCTATCTACAACTACAAAAAAAAAAAAAGGCTCTGGGTTCAACCTCTAGTACTATAAAAAGGAAATAAGTAGAATTCGTTTTTACTGTTTTTTAAGATAAGTTTTCACTATGTTGCCAAGACTGGTTTCCAGGCTCCTGGGCTCAAGCCATGCTGCTGCCTTAGCCTCCTGGTGTTGCATCACTGCATTCCACTCATTTTAATAACATATTATACATATCCCCTTATTCTCCAAATATTATTTGAGGTCTGGGGTTGTAGCTCAATGGTAGAGCTCTTGCCTAGCAAGTGTGAGGCACTGTGTTCAATCCTCAGCACCATATAAAAATAAATAAAGCTATTGTGTCTACAACGAATAAATTTTAAAAAATATTATTTGAACCTGTAATCAATGTAAAAACAAATTATTTAAATCATGCAGGAAACAACAGTCTGCATGATTTCAAATTTTTTAAAAAAGTAATGGAAATGCTTTTTATATGATTATATCGGTTACATATGTGTCAAAACTGATCAAATTGCATACTTCAAATATGTGCATGTTATTGTACTTCAATTTTACCTCAATAAAGCTATGGGGAAAAAATAAATGAATTACTGAGGTATTTCATGTTTTTTTTTTTAATATTAAGTCTTTGATATCTGAGGTGTATTTTACACTTGTAGCACACTTCAATTGGGACACGTGGCATTTCAAGGGCTCAACACACCTGTGGGTTGTGGCTACTATATTAGGCACTGCAGGCCTAGAGTTTAGTTTAGGAGTGAGACCAAACCCAATTTGTCTTCCTACCTCAGACCTTGACCTCTTTCAGTCCACTTGTAGACTCAACAGTCCCTATTTATCCTTCTAAAAAGCAACTCTAATCATGTCATTCCTCCCTGCTTAAGAGATATGATATCTCCTACCAGTAACATTTTTTGAAAGACTCTTCAACAATCTGACCCCAATTTCCCTTTAAACTTGTCCTGTTCTTAAAGATATGACCACATGCTGGGCACGGTGGCGCAAACCTGTAATTCCAGCAGCTCTGGAGGCTGAGACAGGAGGATCTAAACAACTCTTTGAGACCGTGTCTCTAAATAAAATACAAAATAGGGCTGGGGATGTGACTCAGTGATTTGAGTGTTCCTGGATACTCCCGGTACTCCCCATCCCCCACAAAAGATATGACCACATGATATAAACTTTTTTAAGTCATCAGGTTTTCGCGACCTCCTTGCATTTTTCTTTCTAGGCATGGGAACCTCTTTGAAGATAAATTCATTTATTCAAGGAGTGCCTACTGAACGTCTGCCAGTGTGCTGCGGGACACTGAACCCAATTCAAGGGGCTACTTGGGAAATTCCTTTGACCAACTCTTACCTCATCTCTCTACTCAGTCTCCACTGAAGTCCCACTCCTATCTCTCCACCTCAGCTCTAAATGCAGCCTCCAAGTTTATAATCCAAGCGACTCTGGAACCTGAGGCACGAGGATTCCAAGTTCAAGAACAGCCTCAGCAATTCAGCAAGACCTGCTTCAAAAAAATAAAGAAGGCTGGGGATGTAATTAAGTGGTAAGGCGCCCTGGGTTCAATCCCCAATACTTATTATTATTCAATCCTTTAAAAAAAATTTTTTTAGTTGTAGATGGCCATCTTTATTTATTTTTATGTGGTGCTGAGGATTGAACCCAGTGCTTCACACATGCAAGGCAGGCACTTTACTACTGAGCTACAGCCCCAGCCCCTTGTTTTTTTTTTTTTTTTAATTTTTTTTTATTGGTTGTTCACAACATTACAAAGCTCTTGACATATCATATTTCATACATTAGATTGAATTGGGTTATGAACTCCCAATTTTACCCCAAATGCAGATTGCAGAATCACGTCGGTTCCCAGCCCCTTGTTATACAATAATTTTATTTCTTTAAAAATAAATAATTTAAGCCCTAGCACTCAGCTGCTCAGTCTGTTCACTACTCGCACACCCTTTAAAGTCCAGGAACATGCATTTGTTTCACCATGTCTTCAACGCTGTTCTCCTGGTGAAAGTTGAAGGAAGGGAAGAGGGGTGAAGGAGCAGTTAATTCCCACTTTCTCATCTGGGAAACTAAAGCACGGAACAACAAGAGCTGAGGGTCCCATCCAGCCAGAAATCCTAATGTGGAAAACAGGTCTTTCTGAGAGAGCCAGGTCGGCTGGGATTCCAGCACAGCACTAAATACCGAACCCGACTCCCACCCCCGCCCCAAACCAGCAAGGGATTAACCTAGGCAAACTCTGCGACCCGCCACCAGCGCACTGGGCAGGAAGCGGGAGCCCAAGAGGAAGTCTGCGTAGGGTGAAGCGACCTCTCGCAGTCGGCAGCCCTAGGGAAACCCACGTGGAAGGAGCGGCCTGGAGACGTTGGGGCGGAGCTGAACGAAAAGGGGGCGTGAGGGCCGAGCCGGAAGGGGAGGTCTAGGGCCCTCCAGGCCACAGCTGGGCGGGGCGAAGTGGGAGGCGCGGGAGGGCTGCGCGAGCTTTGCTGTGCAGCGAACTGGAGACCATGTCAGGGGGCAGCAGCTGCAGCCAGACTCCAAGCCGGGCCATCCCTGGCACTCGCAGGGTGGTCCTCGGCGATGGCGTGCAGCTACCGCCCGGGGACTACAGCACCACTCCCGGCGGCACGCTCTTCAGCACCACCCCGGGAGGTAGGCACGGGCTGGGGCGTCGCACGCGGGCCCTGGGTGGACCGAGCGGGAGGGATCAGGAATCGCTGATTGGACTCTGTGTCCACACTCGAGGGCGCCGTAGCCAGAAAGAACGGATAAGGGGCGTCAGGGAGGCAGCAGGGGTCACGGAGTTGGTCTGCCTTCTAGGTCTCTGGGCGCATCGTCCAGAGCCCTGGCTGCAAACTGTCCCATCAGTTTTCTCCTGCAAGAGTCGGCGGAGTGTCCCCCAAACACTGACAAGCACGGTTACAGGACTGCCACATGCCTAGGGATGTTGCAGTTTTGAGCGGGATAGGGTGGGGACAGGGTGGCCCACGGATCAAGGAAAGGCCTGGGCTGGAGTTCTAAAGCGATGGGCATTTTTTTTTTTTTGGAATAATTGCCTCCTGCAGAGCCCTTTTTACTTCCCGAGGGCTCCTAGTGTTGCGTTGCACACGCGCCCTTTTACCAAAGCGTGGGGCCGAGGGTGCTGGCTTGAGCAGCGCTCCTCCGGCACCTGTGGCATGTTCCGTATTTACGCGTATGGGATCCCCACGAAGGAGCCGGGCGCCGCTGGCAGAGCTGTGCGGAGGAACACGTTCCTCTGTCCGAGGGGAGGGGGGTACCGTGTGACCTCCCTGGGAGTGGATGAGGAAGAGGAAGCTGAGCTGGCACCGGAGGGGGCCAGCCTTGAGCTGCCTCCGGGAGTCCCGCATTCCCTCCCAGCTCGGGAGTCCCTGCGCACAGGCGCTGATGAAACGTACCCGCCCGTTTGCATGATGAAATCCTCGTGGCTCACCACTTCCCTCCCGTCGCCCCCACCTCCTTTTTCCTTTCTTCCCTCCCTTATGTGCTTAACGCTACTTCCCAAACTACTCGAGAACACTAGAGATCCTGGCGCACTGCTGAGTGGCGAAGGGGTGTCCCTCGTGGGGGAGGGACTGAAGGCTGTCTCCTAGCCCGCCGCCAGGCCACATACTCATTTTCTCAGGCAGCTGTTCCACCACCATCGATCAGAGCCAGATGCGAGGTCTTTGGGACTACTGAGTAATCTTAGAGATTGATGCCCAATCGTGCCTTTTATTCCGTAGATCGCCACGCTGGGGTCCCCCGAAAGCTTGAGCACGTGTCTGTTGTGCATTGTCATACCGTTTTCCTAGATTGAACCAGAAATAGCAATCGGGTGAAGAAGAGGACACTGCTGTTTCTTTTATTAGAAAGTATCCCACGGAAAGTTCTCAGGGCTCTTGCCACCCTTGACTTGACTTTTCTTTCCTTTGAGGAGCCCTTTTGTAGTCCATGTTGTTTCCCTTTGTCTTCCTCTTGATGTTTGGCAGGACCTTTTCCTGATACTCTTGGAGTTCTTAGTCCTGAAAGCTCAAATAGCCCTTTTTTGCCCCCTTTGTTGCTGGGTGTGATGAGATACATGGGTAAGCAATAGTCAGGGGTACTGTTTACAAGGAACTTGGATCTATTTCCCACTTTGGACTGGGGCTTTTGGCATACCACAGCAAAACCTCCCTAAGGGTCTTTAGAAGCTCCTGCATCAGAGTTTAACATTAGTTTCTGAGGACAACTGGAAGAAAGCAGGGCTAGGAGCCCCCAAACTAGCTTTCTTTTGGCAATACTAGGGATTGGACCCAGGGCCACATACATGCTAGACAAGCACTCTACTACTGAACTACATCCCCAGACTTTTAAAATTTTTACTTTTTGAGACAAGCTCAAAAGTTGACCAGGCTGGCCTCAAACCAGTAATTGGGTCTCCTGCCTGAGCCTCCCCAATAGTTGTATTGTATTTTGTGGAGCCAGCACAAATCACAGTCCATAACCCAAGGAAACCCAGCTTCTACCAAAGTCTGCAAACTTGTTGGCCTAGGCATGAAATCTTCCTCTCAATCCCACTTCACCTCACCTGTTGATGTAATGAAAAATGGTCACACCTTGACAGTCTTTTGTTCAACTCCTGAGTACTGTTCTTAGTCTTCTCTATGCTTGGGAATTATCTGATGATGCCTTTAAATGCAGATTTTGATTTTTGTAGGTCTGGGGTGGGACTGAGATTTTTGCATTTCTAACTAGCTCCCAGCTTTTGTTCCAAAAACATAATCTGAGTACTCAGGAATTTCTGGGGTTCTATACAGCTTCCCTTGTCCTTTCAGATCTCTGGCAAAAAATGATGATTCTATATAGGTACAATTTTCTTGAGGCTGGGTCTGGAGAGACACACTTTTGATAGAATGTCTGTATGGCTTACTTGCAGCTTTCCCTGAAGAGCTATTGCAATAAGTCACTCTAGCTGGGAATGGCCCTCAAGTGTCTGTCTCTGGAGGCTAAAAAGTGATCCATATCTATTCCTGTGGCTCTGTTTGCTTTCTATGGTCATTAGCCCTTTGTAGACTGAGCCACTGAGCTGAGGTTAGGTATCCAGAGAACTTGAGAGATTTGTTATGTGTGAATATTTGAGTCTGTGAAAATTCCAGTGACACCATAAGCAACAAAACCTTCAAATGGGTCAAGAAATCTTTCCTCCTCCCTTGTCCATATCCACATTTCCCAGCCTGTGTTGGACGTTTGACCCTAAAGAGTACAGGGATTGCTTGGGTGAAAGTCATACCTAAGAAAGACCTGCACCATGGTAAGGTTAATCAGAGGTAAGCAGGTAGAGCTGCAGGTGTCAATTGCACCTTATTTTGTTAGACAAACAAAGTTCTGTGCCTGGGAAGCTGACCTTGGAACAGCTGACAAGTCTCTGGTTATAGAACAGGCAGTGCTGGGAAGAAGGGAGGTATGCTGGGCACTGAAGCTAGAGTACAGCCAGTGTCCTGAGGCCTTAGTCATAGAGGGGAGAAGTTACTGTAAAAGACAGCTAAGGACGGGTTAAGAGCATTTGGATGTTAAGGCAATGAGGGAGATAGAATGGGCCCTTTTCTCACACTGACCTGAGCTTCCTTTTTTAAAAAATTTTTTATTTATTATTATTATTATTATTAGTTCTGAGCTTCCTTTTAAAGTGGGACATTCTGCATTATGTCCCTCATTAAAGATTTTGACTGGGAGGTAGGGTAGAACGGAAAACTGGTGTAGAGTACCCCAAACTCCCTCTGAGGTCTAAGCCTACTTTTTTTTTGTTGTTGTTGTTGTTGTTTGTTTGTTGTTGTTATTGTTTGGGGGGCTTTTTTGTTTGGTTGGTTGGTTGGTTTTGGGGTTTTGCTACTGGGAATGAAACCAGGGGCACTTAACCACTGAGCTGCATCCCCAATCCTTTTTATTTTTTTACTTTTGAGATAGGGCGTTGCTAAGTTGCTGAGGCTAGACTTGAACTTGTGATTCTCCTGTCTCAGACTCCTGAGGCACTGGGTTGCAGGCATGCACTACTATTTCCTGGCCAAGACTTCTTGTTTTTAAGGCATTCACCACACCCAGACTTAGAAGAATGATCTCAACCCCAGTCTGGGGTTGCTAGTTAGAAAGATGAAGACCACGCCTAAAATGGGATTGTATGTTTCCAAGAGAGTAGTATGGTTACCTGGGGGTGTGGCTCAGTGGTAGACTTGCCCAGTGTGCCTGGGTCTTGATTCCATCCCCAGCACCACAAAAAGAGAAAGTAGCATGGCCATTGTTGTGACTAGGAGAAATGGAGATGATGGCTTAAGGGCAAAGACTTTCAGTTATAAGATGAATAAATTCTGGGGAGCTAATGTTTAGCATGGTGACTGTAGTTAATACTATATTTTTATTAGAAATTAGCTAAGAGAGTAGACATGGAAAAATCCACAGTTACACACACACACACACACACACATTCACACTCCGAAGTGCAGTGATGGATGTGTTAATTTGTGGTAACCGTTTCATAAATGTTTTGCAGTATGATAACAAATCATTATGTTGTACACTTTGTATGCAGTTTTTGTAACTATTATATCTCAATAGAGCTGGGGACAAAAAGAATTATAATCATCAAAGGCATAGCTATAGAATGGAGTGATTGGACCTTCCCCTGCCCTTGGACCCTATCACCCACAGGACTTTTTGATACTCAAGTGAGAACTCTTCCCTCTATACTGTTACCCTGAGAGGAAAGAGTCTTGATTTGATGTTGTTCCAGAAAATAAGATAGGAAAGAGTGGTGATACTAGAAACAGAATTTTTTCTTTTTCTTTTTTTGTACCAAGGATTGAATCCAGGGACACTTAACTACTGAGTCCCATTCCCATCCTTTTTTATTTTTTATTTTGAGTCAGGTCCTTGCTGAGTTGTTGAGGCTAGCCTCAAACTTACAGTCCTCCTGCCTCAGCCTCTGGAGATGCTGGGTTACAGGCATACGCACCTTGCCCAGCTTGTACACGTGAATCCTTGCAAGTTCAAACAAATAAAAAGCTGTTACTTTCTGGTCTGACACCATATCGGTGTTCTCTCCATCATGATTCATAAGAAATGAATCATGTGTGTTTGTTTTCATGCGTATTCTCTAGGTTAGACGGGAAGTTCTTTCAGAGCAGTCTTACTGGTCTTTATATCCCCACTATGTAATGCCAGGTGTTCAGAAGCTTGAGAATTGGGCTGGGGTGAAACTCAATGATAGAGACTTGCCTAGCATTTACCTAGTGCTGCAAGAAAAATAAAAGAAGGGGGGGGGCGGTGAAGATCTTAAAAGAATCCTGGAATGAAAGCATTCCCCTCTAGATAATCTAGTTTCTTTGTCATCATTCCTGGATGTCAGTTGGTTAATGATAATGTTTAAGTTTTCCTTTCAGTTATAGGGTATAATTTATCTCAGATGTACCAGGGGCAGATGCTAATTTTTTCTGACTTTCCCCACTTATTTCAATATTACAGAGAGGCCTAGTACTCATATTACATACTCAGTTATTGCACAAGGAGTCAAAGTAAGTTTTTCTTGTTCTGAGTCAGTATTGGGCCAGATTCGTGCTTCTTATTTAACTGTTTGCACGAGCATTGCTGACTAGATGAGAATAGGCAGCTGTGCCTACTGGCATTGGGGTGCTCAAGGACACAGGCAAAAAGTGCACTTTGAAATCCATTTGGTATGTCCTTGTAATCTCACTGGGAGAGCCTAGATCCCAAGTCCAGAATATCAGGACTTCCTGGGAACTTAGGGAGAGTTGACTGGGTAAAAATGGCTGTATCTGTTATATATTGTCATATAACAAGCCATCCCCAGAAGTCAATAACTTAAACAATGATAGGTTGTTATTGCTGTCCATTCTTTGGTCTGGTTGGGCATGACTGGCTGTTCTTTCCTGAGCTGACTCACATGCTATGTGCAGTCAGCATCTGGATTGTCCTTATCCACATGTCTGGGACATTACTGGGAATAGCTGGAAGCCTGGGAGTTCCCTTGCTGTCACGTCATTTTGTTCTCTTGGGCTCATCTTTAGTCTAGCATGAGCTTACCAAGATGGTGGTTTGCAAGGCCTCTTATGGCCTATAGCATCATGTAGGAAGTATTCTGTTGGCTAAAGCAAGGCACCAGGGGAGAGAAGGCTGCTTAGGTTCAAGGAGAAAGAGAATAACTTCCGTTGAAGGAGAGGAGCCACCTGTTCCAACAGGTATGGGAGGAGTTATGGGGTCTGTGTTGTCAGCCTTCCACAAGGGTCAAACCTCAGAGGACAGTCCTTTGAGGGAATGTGGTGCTTGTCCTGACATATGGCCAGCAGAGACAGCCAGGTGAAGAAGCAGACTAGAATCCCAGGGCTGTGAATCAGCTGTTGGTTAAGAATGGCACAGCCTTCCTGAAAACACTGAGTCACAAATCCCATGCCTAACTTTCAAGGCCTTGTGTCCAGTGCCACACAGCCAACCCCACAGATGGCCACGATGTCAGGTCACCAGGCCTCACCTTGCCACTCCCCCCTCAGCCTGTCGCCTCCCAAGGGTGCTGCTGGTCAGGCTTTGGGGATACACCTCAGAGGGGTCTATGATGGGCCTGCCTCTCCCATCACTACCATTTGAGCGTCCTTGATTTTCTGGGTACTAGCAATAGGCTGGAGTCAAGTTTCTGTCCCCAGCAGTCCAAAGTCGGGTAGGAGTGAGAATACAGAGGGTGCAGGTGGTCAGAGCTTTGGTTTGGAGCAAACAGTGTAGAGGTTGCAAAACCAGGATTCTTGCCTTAAAGAAAACGTGTGTTGGGGCTGGTGGTGGCGCTCAGTGGAAACGCTTAGCAATCAGGAGGCTCTGGGTTCAGCGTGTGTGCAGATGGACTTCTCTTTTTCTGTTCTTCAGCATGGGAGAGGAAAGTGGGCCTGTATTAGTTTTCAGACTAGGTGGCTAAACAATAAAATTTGCTAGACTAGGTGGCAGTTGGAAGACCAAGATGGAAGTAAAATTGGTTTCTTCTAAGACACCTCTCATTGCCTTGCAGATGGCCACCTTCTCCCTGTGTCTTTAGTTAGTTCTTTCTTTGTGGGTCTGTGTCCAAATATCTTATGGATTGGTTTTTGTTGTTAATTGTTGTTGTTTTGGAACTGGGGGTTGAACCAGCGTTGTTTATCACTGAGCTATGTCTCTAGCCATTTTTATTTTTTGTTTTCACCCAGGGTCTCACTAAGTTGCTTAGGTCTCACTAATTTGCTGAGGCTGGCCTCAAACTTGTGATCCTCCTGCCTCAGCCTCCTGAGCTGCTGGGATTACAGGCTTGTGCCACCATGCTGGTTTGGATTTAAATGTCCCCTAACGGCTCATGTGTTGAAAACTTGTTCCCGGGCTGGGGATGTGGCTCAAGCGATAGCGCGCTCGCGCTCACCTGGCATGCGTGCGGCCCAGGTTCGAACCTCAGCACCACATACAACCAAAGATGTTGTGTCCGCCAGAATAAATAAATAAATACTAAAAATTCTCTCTCTCTCTCTCTCTCTCTCTCTCTCTCTCTCTCTCTCTTTAAAAAAAAATTTAATAGTCTTTATCTTTAAAAAAAAAAGAAAACTTGTTCCCCAGCTGATGGTACTATTGGGAGGTGATCAAAACTTTAGGAGGTGGGGCCTAGTTAGGAAGAAAGACATTGGAGAGGTACCCTTGAAAGGGATACTTGGAACCCCATCTCTTTCTATGCTTCCTGACTGTCATGAGAGGTCCAGCTTTGCCCTGCATGGCCTTCTGCCAATGTGTTCTGCATCACCACAGGTGTCAAAGCGATGCAGTCACCTAGCATGGACTGAAACTTCTGAATGCATGAGCCAAAGCCAGTCTTTCCTCCTTTGAAATTGTTTAGCTCAGGTTTTGTCAGAGGGATCCAAAGCTGAGATTTTTTTTTTTTTTTTTGCGTGGGGGATACTGGGGACTGAGCCACATCCCCAGCCCTACTTTGTATTTTTTATTTAGAGACAGGGTCTCGCTGAGTTGCTTAGTGCCTTGTCTTGTCGTTGCTGAGGCTGGCTTTTGAACTCGATCCTCCTGTCTCAGCCTCCTGAACTGCTGGGATTACAGGCTTGAGCCACCAGACCCAGCTCTATTGACTGAGCTATATTTATCCCTATCCCTTAACCTAATCTTTTAAAAGACCTTTCTCCAAATGTAGTTATATTCTAGGTTACTGGAGATTGTCTTCGATGCATGGGTTTTGGGGGGAATACAGTTCAGCCTATAACAGCCGCTCCCCATTCCCACAGGGACAGCTGTTGTTGCTATTTGTAATAAGAGACATCAGAGGGCACTCCCTCTTGGTAGTGGATTTCAGGGATACTTTCACCCTCCTCTGAACACAGTGCATTTTAAAGTGCTAGGGGTTAGGTAAGGGATAGGGAAAGAGCTTGGCCAGCTTTGAGAATAATTGTTTTATCTGTTTTGTTCTGAAAGTCTCTGTGAAAACTTTGTCCCTCTTGCTTATTTTATTTTTTATCTTGTTTGCAGTGCTGCAGATCAAACCTAGGGCCATGCCTATGGTAGGCAAGTGCTCTACCACTGAGCTACACGCCCTCAGCCCTTAATTTTCAAATAAACTGACCTGTTCTGTCACATGTCAGGGTCCCTAAGGGAGACAGACTAACCCAAAAGACCCTTTGCAACTGACTGATCACCTCCATTTGGTATCCATTAGCTTCATAAGATTCTTGGCCCCTGAGATATATTGGGATCTTGGCTCTGTTTGCAGAATCTGTGGGGCCAGAGGTGATGAAAAATCTTGGACTAAGCGTGCTCTGCTTTCTTCACCAAGTTTTTCTCCCTGGCAAGTCTGTTCTGCTTTGCTAAATAGACTGCCCAGCAAGAAAAGCCATCCAGGCACATGCTTCTCCAGTGCCTGTAGCCGAGAGGGAGAGAAGAGAGAGACAGAAGTCTAGGCAGACCCCAGCATGTCTGCGAATTTGCCTCCAGGACGACCTGGAGCCACTGCTCAGAACGGCAGTACTTAGTTCACAGGCCACTGGCTGGAGCCTGAGCTCAGGCATTTAAACCTCCCCCTGAACCCTGTTGTGAAATGCTCTCCCTCTCCCTGGAATGGGAACAGCAGTTCTAGGAATTCTGTCCTTGTACTTTCTTAATCCTCATGTTCCCCATTCAAGGGGAAGTGTGCACGAGCCAGGAGAGGCCCAGGGGAAAGTAAGGGAGGAACTGGGCTCAGTTTACAGATGTCACATCCAGCAGCAGAATGTGGGTACCACAGGGGGATGGATGAACAAGAACTCAAGGCAGGCATCTTCCTTTGGGGAACATCCTGTTCTGGACACACAGAGAGTCTAGGTAAAGGCCTGAAGACCCTTTTACTATTCCCAGTAGGAAGGAGCATTGGCTGAGAGTTGGTACCCCCGTCTGCCCTGCCTTTTTTCTTTCTTTTTTTTTTTTTCCTTTCAGTACTGGACCCAAGAGAGCTTCTACCACTGAACTATATCCCCAGCTTTTTTAAATTTTATTTTGAGAGGGAACACCCCAAGTTGCCCAGGCAATCTACCACCTCCGATCTATGCCTTGACAGTTTTTAAAAATGGATAATATTTAGAATTGGAGTCAAGACTGAATGGGTCTAGCTGGGTACAGTGGGGCACACCTGTAATCCCAGTGACTCAAGGAGGCTGGGGCAAGAGGGTCATAAGTTCAAAGCCAGCCTCAGCAATTTAGTGAGGTCCTAAGCAACTGAGTGAGACTTTGTCTCAATATAAAAAAGGGATGGGGGGCTGAAATTGTGACTCAGGGGTGGAGCGCTCGCCTAGCATGTGCGAGGCCCTGGGTTTGATCCTCAGCACCACATAAAAATAAAGATTTTTTTTTTAAAAAAAGCTTCATTTAAAAAAAAAAAGTGGGGGGGGAATGGGGACTTTGCTCAATGGTAAAGTGTCCCGGGTTTAATCCCCAGTACAAAACCAAACAAAAAAGGCAGGCTGAGTCTATCTCTGGATGGATGGCTCAGCCTTTCTGATATATTGATACATATTAGTTTCCTCATCTGCAGATTGATGATAATAATGATGTCATCCTCCTTGTGGGGAGGGGAGTTATGGGAGGAACCGTGGTATAGGTTATGAGCAAAGATGGGTATGATGAGTAACAACAGATGGTGATGGTGATTGATGTATGCATATCACATAAAAATCTAAGTGTTTATTCATGCAGTGCATATACATACATTTATTTGTGTTCCTTGGCTTCTGAGGAGCTTCCTATTCCTGGCTTGTGACTTTTTTCTCTGATTATGTATAGGGTCTCCCAAGTAATCTATCTCTTTTTTTTTTTTTTTTTTTTTTTTTTTTTTGGTACTGGGGTTTGCACCCAGGGGTGCTTTACCACTGAGATATATATCTCTAGTCCTTTGTATTTTGAAACAGGGTCTCACTAAATCTCCGAGGCTGACCTCAAAACTTGTGATTCTCCTGCCTCATCCAGGGATTACAGGCCCAACTCAGGGGGGTTTTTTGGGAGGTGGGGGGTATCAGGGATTGAACTCAGGGGCACTTGACCACTGAGCCACATCCCTAGCCCTACTTTGTATTTTATTAGAGATGGGGGTCTCACTGAGTTGCTTAGCACCTCAGCTAAATTGCTGAGGCTGACTTTAAACTCTCAATCCTCCTGCCTCTGCCTCCCCAGCTGCTGGGGCGCTCGGCCTCAATCGATTTTCTAAGTTACATGGATATCATACTTTATTCTTGTAGGAGAATCTTCCCCCGCCCCCTTTGGTACTGGGGATCAGATCCTGAGTCGTGCAGATGCCAAATAAGCATTCTACCTCTGAGCTGCATTTCCAGCCCTCAGTGAATCTTGAGGGTTGTTATTAAGTCTTTATGATACTCTAGTGAGGGATGAATTTTGTTCTTATCCTCTTCTTGTAGCCACAACTCAGCGTTAAGGGACTGGAATGTGGTGAGACCTGATTTGAGCCCAGAATTTCTGCCTGTAACCCCATACTATTTGCATATTTAAGCATCTGCCAAAACACGAGATCCTAAAAATAGATGGCACAAGGCTAGTGCTTTAAAAATAGTCCGAGTGAGCCTAATACAACACCCTTTTTTACAGGTGAGGAAACTACACCCTGCCCCTTGGGTCCCAACATATCCCTCTGTTTGGAGACTTTATATATATACTGGACTCTAAATCATTTGTTTTTGGGTTTTTGTTTTGTTCTGGTTTTTTTTGGTTTTTTTTTTTTGATACCAGGGATTGAACCCAGAGGCACACAACCACTGAGCCATATCTCCAGTCCTTTTTATTCTTTTTGATTTTGAGACAGGGTCTTGCTAAGTTACCTAGGTCTTTGCTAAGTTGCTGAGGCTGGCTCCTCCTTGGCTCATGATCCTCCTCTCTCAGCCTCCTGAATTGCTGGGATTACAGGCATGCACCACTGCACCCGGCTCTATAACTTGAATCCTACTTGTACTAGCTTTAATATTTTTCTAACACTTTATTTATTCAATTTATTTTTCTATAGTACTGGAGATTGAACCCAGAGGCGTTCTACCGCTAAGCTATGTATTCAGCCCTTTAATTTTGATTTGTATTATTACATTTTAATTTATATCACATAATGTTGTATAGTATACACCCTACATATCCTCATTAAATTATATATTGTGTGTTAAAAGGAAACTTGATGTCACTACTATATATGGGAAACCAGATTCACTTGCCATAAATAGAAGGTAACTATAAAAAGATGCACAATGACAGTTTTTAAATTCTAGCTAGATTCCATTGCCTGCTGAAGGCTCTGAGCCTGAGGTCTGCTCTTTTGAGTTAGTAACTGCTGTTAAGGTATTAAAGACACATAGGGCTGATTTGGACATAATGGGCACAACATGAACAACCCGCTCTGTTCACTGTCATCTGATACATCACAAGGATCTTGGGTCCCTCGCCTTGGAAAACAGTCCCTCAAATGGTATCATGGGGGCAGGTCTACATAGGAGGGGTCCTGGGTGTGGTTTAATTTTTTTTTTTTTAAGAGAAAGAGAAAATTTTAATATTTATTTTTTAGTTTTCGGCGGACACACATCTTTTTTTTTTTTTTTTTGTATGTGGTGCTGAGGATGGAACCCGGGCTGCACGCATGCCAGGAGAGCACGGCTACCGCCTGAGCCACGTCCCCAGCCCCTGGGTGTGGTTTAAGAATGGTGAATAATTCAGTGAGACAGTTCCTCACCTAGGGAGTGAGACTACCTTGTAATGAATGGAACACAGATTGTACAGACTCTGAAGTGTGGTGACATCAGCAAAGGTGGCAGGGGGCTTCAAAAAGAAGAAAGCCTTTGTGGGGCAGGTAACCTATCTGCCACAAAGCCCCAGCAGGAAAAATTTGCATTTTTGCGAGTCTGGGTGAATAGCTTCATTTTCCCTTTA
The DNA here is from genome assembly GCF_052094955.1 of Ictidomys tridecemlineatus. Taxonomy (NCBI): domain Eukaryota; kingdom Metazoa; phylum Chordata; class Mammalia; order Rodentia; family Sciuridae; genus Ictidomys; species Ictidomys tridecemlineatus. The sequence goes on from NC_135490.1 coordinate 62,564,815, forward strand.
TTCATCTAGAAAATGGGATTAAAGATACCTATTCTGAGTATTCCACAGGAAGTACTGTAAGGACAGGATGGAATAATGAATAGAAATACATCTTTTTCACTTTCAAGTATGATTGTCATGGGTAATTAACACTGAACTCGGATGGGTGAGCAAGTTGAGGGATTTTAGGGACCAAGAGCTCTAAGAAGACAAAGGTGCACACCTGTAATCCCAGTGACTGGGGAGGCTGAGGCAGGAGGATCACAAGTTCAAAGCCAGCCTCGGCAATTTAGTGACACCCTAAGCGATTCAGTGAGACCCTGTGTCTAACAAAATATTTTAAAAAGAGCTGGGGATATGGCTCAGTAGTTAAGTACCTCTGGGTTCAATCCCTTGCACTCACACACACACACACACACACACAAAGACAGAGATGCAGTCTGATGGCCCATGAGTGTTTCTTGCAAGTGTCAAGGCCGTGAAGAGGTGGCCGACTCCTCAGTTATAGTCAGGCTGCTGGATGAGCCTCTCTCCTTCTTGGTCCAGATTTTTATAAAAGAACCAACTACCTCTGTTGTAACCCTGCCTCCAAGAAGTGGAAAAACTGGCAGGCAGGGGGGTTTAAGGTGGCTTTACCAACCTCCCTGTGCCTTTTAGGTACCAGGATCATCTATGACCGGAAATTCTTGATGGAATGTAGAAACTCACCTGTGGCCAAAACACCCCCCAGGGACCTGCCCACCATTCCTGGAGTCACCAGCCCAGCCAGTGATGAGCCCTCCATGGAAGCCAGCCAGAGCCATCTGCGCAACAGTCCAGAAGATAAGAGGGCAGGCGGTGAGTAGCCAGGCCCGGCTCGTGCAGGCAGTCTCCAGGGAAGGGAAATGTCCTGTCCTCTGGGGGGAATTCCAGGGAGGGGAATGGTGGTGACCCTTTCCCACACCCTATGGAGCACTTCAGACTCCAGAGGGTGGGAGTTGGGATGGAGAGTAGAACTCTCAGAGGTACCAATTTTGTCCTTGAAAGGGGCCCCAAGAACCCCAGGAAAGGTGATTTGATACCACCAGGTCATGTAAAGAGCAGGATCTTGTCTAAAATGGCAGTGACTTCACACGGTTTTCATAAGCACGGCCCTCTGTATAATTCCCCAAAGCATTACTGTGCACGTGCAATGCTTGGACTACACCCATGGTGCTCGTGATGCAGGAGACAACTTAAGACGCCGTGTACTCGCCCTCTGTGAAATCACATGTCTACAAGATAAGAAACACATCCGGCAGTCTCCTAGCTGGGTGTTTGTTCCTTAGTGGATCCTCTAGGAAGACATAGAAACAATGTGGCCCGTTGTCTTTTGCAGCTTTGACATTTGGTAGCCAGGTGCTTCCTGGTATCCCCACCTCCCAAGTAATCAGAGCAGCCACCCTGGCAGCTATGTGTGTAAAAGGGCTCTTTGTGACAACATGACTAGCTTGCCAGAGCATCTGAGTTCTCTGCTGTGGGGTCATGTAGTGTAAGTACTGCTAGATGCCTTAGTCAGACTGGAACCCACCGACCCATCACTAGGCCCAATGCACAGGCTCAGACCCAGACAGGAAGCAGCTGGACTTGGGCTAGGCTTGCTCTGCTGACAGCAGCAGAATCCGTTTACCCGGGCCTGCAGGATGTGATTCATAATCACCTTGGGAATGCCAACAGCCAAGACAGGCAATAGTTGCCTTCTCTCTTTTTTTTGAACCCGGGCGTCATGCATGCTGGGCAGGCGCTCTACCACTGAATCATATCCCCAACCAGTTGCCTTTTCTTAGATTCAGTGCTGGAAGGGAGGTGAGCTGTAGTAGGAAAGTGGATTTGGGCACACAGAGAGAACAGTGTGACACATGCCTCAAGGTGGTGTGGTCACCTGACATTTGTTTAAGGATGGAGAGATTCATGGGTCATAGCACAAGGGATGAAGTTCACCAGCACCTGAAACTTGACTCACCACCAGCTGAAGGCTGTCACTCCCTGTTCACGCACCCCTCCCAGTTTCTAGAACTGCTGTGGCCCATAACAAATGCAGGGCTGGCCTTGTATGCCAGGTGGCAGCTCTGAACCCCAAATAGTGATCTAGTTCGTCCCACATGGTTGTTAGTATAGGGTAGTGGGCATTTTAATTTTGTTCAATTAGATACAAGAAACCAAGTCTCTTGAACCCATCTATTTGTGTAAATATAACCAGAAGAAAAAAGCCAGCTTCCCTATTTGGGAGACAAAACAGGCATTTTACTATCTACTGCCTTGGAGCAGTCTTTCCCAGGAGACCATGAATGAGGTAGTTCCCTTTAAAAGAAAAAAATCTGCAGCATGAATTACTTGGAAATGTCACTGAAAGAGGATGGAGGACACTGAGTGGCTGAATTGTCCAGATAACTGCTTTACTGCAAGGTCAGGCTATCCTACGGGCCGTAAGATGTAGGCCTAGTTAGTAGGTGACCTAGGGTACCATTTTCCTTCTTTCTTTTTTTGGGGGGAGGTATTGGAAGTGGAACTCAGGGGCACTTTACCAGTTAGCCATATCCCCAGCCTTTTTTTTTTTTTTTTTTTTTTGGAGACCATGTCTAACTAAGAGTTACTTAAGGTCTTCCTAAGTTGCTAAGGCTGCCTGGCGACTTGTGATCCTAGTCACAAGTAACCACGAACCCTTATTAAAAATAAATTAGCTGGACATGGTGGCGTATGCCTATAATCCCAGCGGCTCAGGAGGCTGAGGGAGGAAGATCACAAGTTCAAAGCCAGCCTCAGCAGCAAAAGAGAGGTGCTAATAAGCAACTCAGTGAGACCCGGTCTCAATAAAATACAAAATAGGGCTGGGGGTGTGGCTCAAGGGTTGAGTACCCCTGAATTCAATCCCCAAAACATACACATGTGCCTACAGACATACTTACATACATAAATAAGCCAGATATGGTGGTGCATGGCTATAATCCCAGCAACTCAGGAGGCTGAGGCAGGAGGATCACAAGTTCAAGGCTAGCCTCAGCAACTTAATGAGGCACTAAGCAACTTGTGACATCCTGTTTCAAAATAAAAAGATATTAAAAGGACTGGCAATGTGGCTCACTGGTTAAGCTCTCCAGAACCAAAAAGATAAAAATAAAAATCAGAAAAATGCAGGAATGTCACTTCTTCTATGAGAGAACTTAGTGTCTATTCTTGGTTTGGGGATTAGGAAAGAGAGCATAGTCAGGCATGGAAGCTTCCTATGCTTCCAGGAATTCATAGCCTAGTCCTGCCTTCCTTGACATTCTTTCCCGTCATAAGGTTAGCCCATGTTCCTCTTAAAGGAACAACCGAATTAAAAAATAGGCTCTCTCCCTGGCCTCAGTCATCAACACACCCATTTGCTCATTGCTTCCCTGCCCTCTGTCTCTTCTCTCCATAGGTGAAGAGTCACAGTTTGAGATGGACATTTAAGGAACCAGCCTTGAGATGGAGCAATGCTTCTGGGCCCCGCAGGCCCTTCTCGGGAGAAGAGTCACACCAGCCAGGCCTTATGAAAGTTTTTGTACTGGGCAGTCGTCGGGCTTGGGGTCTGCCACCCTGTTCCCTCACTCAGGGCACCTGCTCCCCTTTCCTCTTTGTGAACACCAGCACATACCTCCTCGTGCCTCCATTGATACAGGAGCTGCTACCCTAAAGGGAATGACTCTCTTACCCACCCAAGTGCCAGAAAGGGGTCACAGAGGAGCCCTTGTGAAAGATCATCTGGCGCTTCCAGCCCCATCGTCTGGGACACACCCACCCTTTCCTTAGGTTGGGGTGCCTGGGAAAGCTCCCCTCCACTTCCCTAAGAGAGGAAATAAAAGCCACCCTCTCCCTAGGGCCAAGAGTTGGGCCCTGTCTGAGCTCTTTTCAACTCCAAGTGATAATTAATACCAGCTATTATCTGTTCAGTGCTTACAATGCATTTTCCTTTACATTATCTCATTTGATTCTCACACTGATTCTGTAGGTAAGTAGAGCAAGCACTCTCTTTATTTTAACAGCTAAGAAGACTGGCTTGAGGGAAGCTAGTAAATGACACATGGCACTAGGTTTGAGCTTGGCTAGTTTTTTTTTTTTTTTTTTTTTTTTTAGTGGTAGTGGGGAGTTGAACCCAGGGATGCTCTACCACTGAGCTATACTCCCAGACCTTTTAATTTTTTTTTATTTTGAGACATGGCCTTACTGAATTACTGAGTCAGGCTTTGAACTTGAGATCCTCCTGCTCAGCTCCTGAGTTGCCAGGATCATAGGCAGGAGCCACTGTGCCTGACTGAGCACCTCTACTCTTTTTTTTTTTTTTTTTTTTTTTCTATACCAGGGATTGAACCCAGGAACCCTTGATCACTGAGCTACATCCCCAGCCCTATTTTGTAGGGTCTCACAGAATTGCTTAGCACTTCACTTTTGCAGAGGTTGGGTTCGAACTTGTGCTCCTCCTCCCTCAGCCTCCGGAGCCACTGGGATTACAGGCATGGGCCACCGTACCCTGCTGCGGTTCCACTGTGCTTGATCTTTTGTTTGAAGTGGCAGGTGCTACCTATCTTCTGGGCTCCCCACTCTTCCCCCACCAAGCCTGTCAAGTGACCCAGTCACCTTCACCCTTTGGGCCCATTCCATTTAAGAGAGGGAAGATCCTGAGCCTTGGCCAGTGTACTTTGTAATCCACACGTACTTGATCTTTGTAGAGTGATTCCTTTGTGTGAGTCATCTTTGAAGACAAATAAGACAGGCTCTCTGCCTTGAGGATTTCATTGAAATGTAAGATATACTGATAAGAAAAGGAGGTATAAATGGGATTATATAGGATTGGCTACCAGTGAATGGTCTATGCAAGTGTTAAATCATACAGAGGAGCCCGGTGTGGCATGCTTGTAATCCCAGCAGTTTGGGAGGCTGAGACAGGAGGATTGCAAGTTTAAAGCCAGCCTTAGCAAAAACAAGGCTCTAAGCAACTCAGTGAGGGGCTGGGGATGTGGCTCAAGTGGTAGCGCGCTCCCCTGGCATGTGTGCGGCCCAGTTGGATCCTCAGCACCACATACAGACAAAGATGTTGTGTCTGCCGAAAACTAGAAAATAAAATTTAAAAAAAAAAAAAAAAAAAGCAACTCAGTGAGACCCTGTCTCTAAATAAAATACAAAATAGGCCTGAGATTGTGGTTCAGAGTGCTCCTCAGTTCAATTCCCGCCCCCAAAAATGTAAATCCCACAGCGGGAGGAATGGAGGTGATGTGCAGTTGGGCCCTGAGAGTTTGGAAGGAGGTAGGTATCCAGTGTTATGGAGGTCAGGTGGTCTTGGGAAACCAAGATGTACAAGGATGGAACATCAAAGAAGCTGCTTTCTTTGGACACACCAGGCAACTTTTGTGAGCAGGGGTGGCTTTTACAAATAGCCTAAGAAAGGCCATGTTTGTAGGATGTGCTGGAGATGGACGGCCTTTGACCAAGAGGCAGTGGCTGATGTGGACTGGAGAAGCTGTGGGTTCAAAGCGTTTGTCAGCCAGCCCCTTTTGGGGCAGCAGGCCTTCAATGGCCAAGGGCTTTGTCAGATTTTTTCCTGACCCCACCCAAGGACTAATTGCAGCTGGAATCTACATGTCTCTTGGTGGCACATGGAAGGACCCAGCGTTTGGTGTGTAGAATGCAAGCACGCAGCATAGCCTTTTCTTTGGGATGGAGAAGTGAGGCTAGGGAGGAGCTGCCACTAGAGCAAAGGCAACAGTGGATTTTAGCTAGGACAAGTGAGAGACTGGGTCAGCCCTGGATCCCTTAGCTTAAATAATCATCTCACCCCTGGCATCCTATCGGTGGTCTCGTGGTCTCGCTCACCACTCTATATATATTATCAGATCTAGTCCCCTCTTTGGTTCTACCTCTCAGGGTCAATTACCTTATTTATAGGATCGAGAATTTGACTTTTCTTGGGGCTGGGGTTGTGACTCAGCAATAGAGAGCTTGCCTAGCACATGTGAGGCACTGGGTTCTATTCTGAGCACCACATAAGAATAAAAGTTATTGTGTCCACCTATAACTAAAACAAAGATATATATATATATATATATATATATGTTTTTTTAATTTTGGCTTTTCTGGTATTTGAGGGGCCACAATGATAAAATATTCAGAATATCAGGTACAGGGGTGAATACCTCTAATACCAGTGACTTGGGATGCTGAGGGAGGAGGATTGCAAGTTTGAGGCCAACCTGGGCAAGTCAGCAAGACACTGTTTCAAAAACTGTGCATGTTGGGTGGAGAGGGGTGTGTTGGGGTAAAGCTTAGTGGTAAAGTGCCCTTGGTTTTATTCCCAGGACTAATATGAACTTTCCACCTGAACAAAAAGTATCCACTGAAAGACCTAGATATTTCTTTTTTGGTACCAGGGATTGAATGCAGAGGCACTCCACCACTGAGCCACATCCCCAGCCCTGTTTTGTATTTTATGTGGAGAAAGGGTCTTATTGAGTTGCTTAGCACCTTGTTTTTTGCTAGGGCTGGCAAAAAATGAGGTGCTAAGCAACTCACGATCCTCCTGCCTCAGCCTCTGGAGCCACTGAGATTACAGGCATGCACCACTGTGTCCAGCTAAGACCTAATATTTCTTGAGCATCAATTCTGGCTAGGTACTGTGGAGTGCCAACCATCTGCAGCCCAGTTCTGGTGCCCGAAGAAGTGAAATCTTGGGGGAGAGTGTTTGAAACTGTTGTGGTCCAAATTGACATTCCTATGTACCAAGCCTAAAAGCTTGGCAGAGATGGTCACTCCAAGAGACCATCATAGTTTGGCTTTCTCATTGCCTCTGGCATCACCAAAACCTGTTTTTCCTTTTGAAGAACGCAGTGACAACTGTTGGTAGATACCATGCCCCATGAACGAGGAAATACAAGGAAGTGTTTTTAAGTTATGGTGTGTGTTCCTGTTGAGTTTACATCCTGATGTACTGGGAGTTGCTAAGGATCACTCAGAAATGTCATGATTACCAATGAACAAAGGCAGTGTCGATGCCTTAAGTCAAGGAATCGGGTTGGAGAAGCCTTCATGGAGGACTGGTAGATTTTCATTTAGGAAGGGTAGGGTTACGAACAGTCTATGATATTAGGCTCTGAAAACATTTTAGCTGGAGGAATGTTGGAAGCATTAGGTTTCCCATACACAAATGAAGAGGCTCAACCAGTCAGTAGAGATGGGAATGGGCTGTATTAGAAAAGGAGGCTCGAGAGCACTTGAGCTAGAAAGAAGAGAGAAATGTCTTGGAGGTTTCTGGTCTGTGCGACCCAGAAAAGAGATCAGAGAGTGCTGGTTTAGGAATTATGCAGAATGGAGGAGTTATGGATAATGGCTCCATGGTAGAGTGCTTGCCTAGCATGCATGAAGCCCTGAGTTTGATCCTCAGTACCAAAAAAGGAATTATACAGAATGAATGCCAAGGACGTCCAATTTCCGGGCTGTTTTCACAGCTGTGGGAATTCTCAAGTAGCCAGACTGTTTCTAACTGGGGCCATCTTCTGGCACTCTCCAGTGTGACATTGATCAAGATGACTCAAGGAAAGGCCCAAGTCCACATGGCCAACAGAAAAGTCCCTCGTGGTGCTGCCTGAAAACTAGTGGTACTTCAGGAAGGGTGGGATTCATCAATAGACTTGGCAAGTGGTCTTTGCAGCTAAATCCATCCTCACTTTCATAAGCATTTACTAAGCATCAACAGCATGATGCTAGACCTCAAGGTACTACAGGAGAATTTTTATACAGTGTCTGAGAAGAATAATCAAGGAATCATGACTAGGTGAAAATAAACTGATAAATATTGGAGCAGGGACAGTCAATGGGAAGGACAGGCTGGAGAGGAAACTGCATAAGCAAAATGGAGAGGCACTGATCTAAGCACCAGGGATAGAGCACTAAGAATATTTAGACATGTTAGGCTGTGGTGAGTTGCATACCCTGTGGTAATTTTGTAGATAGCATGGGATTCAACTGTTGGAACAACAACAACAACAAAAAAATGGAATGTCATGTATATCTGGATCTTAACTACAATCTCATCTATGATCCCCAGAATTTACAGGTAGGTATTTTTGGTCCTGTGTTAAAAACATCCCCATGCCTAGTGAATGTCAGAACTGGGATTCCAACTCCTGTTTGTCCAGCTCCAAATCCTGTGCTCTTTATGCTGTGTCTGTGCTGATTCAGACTAGAATGTTGGTTGGAGATGTTAGAACAAATCAGTGACTGAATAGTGTTAAGGTAGACAAGGTGAAGGAGAGATTGAGACTCATTCAGATATTTGGTGTGTGGGGGTTGGAGGTGGAACATGGATATGGGTTGAAAGAAGATTGATGGGTTGTTAAAATAGTGCCTACTGTGTGTGAGGCGCTGATCTAAGCATCAGGGATAGATCACTAAACAAGCCCAGACTTGAAGGAGCCGAGCTTCCTTGGAATGGAACATATCTTTAAGGATTGGTGCCAGGTCCTGTTTTGTGTATTCAGTTTTCATTCCTGAAGTGTCAGACCTGGCCTGGAAATGCAGCCATTTTGCGTGAATTTTTCCTCTGAGACAGACCAACCCCTTCCTCAAGCAAAATACCCACCTTCTTTTCTGTGGGACAGTTCATGGAACAGCCAGCACCTACCCCAGCGAAGGCATTAGAGACTTCAGATTCTGGAAATAACTAACACAGACTTTTATCATCTGCAAGAGGCTGAATGAATATAAATAAATAAGGTAAGGAACCTTTTCCTACAGATGAACTGGAAAAGTTCTACCCCTAAAAATGAGATTTTTTTTTTCTGGTTTTTACACAGGGGTATGATTTCTTTTATTATTATTTTCAGAATGCCTTTATTGTTTATTTTTATGTGGTGCTGAGGATCCATCGAACCCAGTGCCTCATGCAAGCAATCTGCCACCCAGGAGTATGATTTCAGTGTGCCCTGCAGAAAGAGCTGGGGTGCAATGAGGACTCTTGCACTAGAGCAAAGTAGAGGCAAATCCTCCTTCCCTCATCTGGGTTCAGGGTCCACAGCATAGGAAGCAGTTTTTAGGGGAGGAACCTATTGAGTTCTTACTTGTTCCTTAGGTTCGGATGAGAGGTTTTAGAATCCGGTCATAATCTGTTACTGCCCCCTGCTGGAAGAGTTCATTGAAGCAAGGAAGGCGGCGTAACTCAGAAGTGATTCAGATTGTGTTAGGTGAAGTGAAAGATGCCAAGTATATTCAAGTCCTAACTACGCTTCACATTCTCTCTCTTGTGGTAGGGGAACTGGTCCCTCAGCCCTTGAAAGGAGTACTATGGGACAAGTTTTGCAGACAGGAGTGGCCAGAATCATTAGCAGAACCAAGGATAGAATGTTCTGCTGCTGCCCAGACCTAAATTGGGGACAAATTAAATGATGGCTCTGCCTCCTCCCTCATCCCAGGTAAGAGGCCATACTGCCCTCTGATCCTCAGCTCACCTTTTAGGCCAGCAGTAGCCAGCTGGTTCCTTCCTCTAAGGAACTCTGCCAAGAAGAAAGTTTACCTCTGCCATGGCTCTTTGTCCTGGCATGGAAACCTTGTCCTTGTCACTCCGTTCTAAATGTGAGAGAAGAAAGACTACCTTCTAAAAGGAATACCTGGGCTGTTTGAAATTTGTTCTTTAGCCTCTCTAGGATAGGTTCAGATTTGTTTGGGGATTATGGACATAGATGTAGCCAGTAACTCCCCAACTCTTAAGACAGTTTCATGTTCTGAGCCCTTTAAGAATCGGCTAGGAAGTCCATGAGCTGTTTCCTAGCTCCTGAGTGGAGCCTCTCACCTCCAATGTTAAACATCTACAGTATGTATTCTACAAAGCTGAGGTCCTGCACAGCACAGCAGTATGAAGTGATGTTGTGATCTATGTATACAGATTAGAACAATTAACTCAAACTAATTGGCATACCCATCACCTCAATGTTATCATTTTGTGTGTGGTGATCTGAGCAATTTTGAAATATACAAGGCACTATTTAGATTTTGTTTTCCTTTTTTGGTACTGGGGCCCTAATCTCATACATGCTAGGCAAGCACTACCACTGAACTACCTCCCAGTTCCTAGTATACTATTACTAGCTAAAGGACAAATATTCTTTAAGCCTGATGAACTTTGCTACACTCACTCAGTTCATTAACAAATTATATTAGCAGCCAGGCACAGTGGCACACTCCTATTATATCAGCAACTCAGGAGGCTGAAGCAGGAGGATCATAAGTTAAAAGCTAGTCTCAGCAACTTAGTGAGGCCCTTAGCAAATTAGTGACACACTTCTGTGCCCCCAGACCAAAAGAAAAAAAAAATGCTGGGAGTGTAACTCAGTGGCAAAGTGCGCCTGGGTTTATTCCCCAGTACCAAAAAATATGTTAGTGGAGCTAGGTATATAGCTCAATTGGTAGTGTGCTTGCCTCGGATGCACAAGGCCCTGGATTCAATCCCCAGCACCACACACACACGCACACACACATACACACACACACCAAAAAAAATAGTGGTTCTCTTTGTGTGTGGGGGGGTGGGGGGTGTTATAGGGATTGAACTCGGGGGCACTTGACCACCTAGCCACATCCCCAGCCCTGTTTTGTATTTTATTTAGGGACAGGGTCTCACTGTGTTGATTAGCACCTTGCTTTTGCTGAGGCTGGCTTTGAACCTGCAATGCTCCTGACTCAGCCTCCTGAACCGCTGGGATTACAAGTGCCTGGTGGTGTTCATTTAATATAAGGAAAATGTAAGTGTGACTTTGTCCTCCATAAATGGCATCTATACTAATCAGCCTTTTGCAATGTCCAGAGCCATCCTACAATAAGCCAAACCTTTGAGAAGCAAAAGGGACTTTTGTGGAGGCACCTTATAGGGTATATATTATGTGGTTCCCCCACTTCCACCTCTTCACCCCTAGGTAGGTTTGGGAAATCTATAAACCACAGAGAAATAAGATGGCACTGCCAAGCTGGATGTGCTGTTACATGCCTGTGTTCTCAGGTACCTGGGAGGCTGAATCAGGAGGATCCCAAGTTCAAAGCCAGCCTCACCAATTTATTGAGGCCCTAAACAATTCAGCGAGATCCTGTCTCTAATAAAATATAAAAAAGGACTGGGGATACGGCTTGGTGGTTAAGCACCCCTGGGTTCAATTCCTAGTACCAAAAAAAAAAAAAAAAAAAGAAAAGATTGATTCGGCTCACTGGTGGAGAGGCTTCTGTCCTTGATTTTCAGGCCATGTTCCTTAGGACCTATAACAGCACATCATGGCAAGAGCACACAGCAGAGCAAAACCATTCACCCCAGGGGTTGGGGTTGTGGCTCAGCAGTAGAGTGCCCATCTAGCACATGTGAAGCCCTGGGTTTGATCCTCAGCACCACAGATAAAACAAAGGTATTGCGTTCAAACTACAACTAAAAAATATTAAAAACAACAAAAAAATTCACCTCATGCCAGTGGATTGGAAGAAGTAGGAACTGGGTCAAAGTCATGTCCCATGAAGAGCTCTCATTAGGCCCCACCTCTTAAAGGTCCCCCCATCTCCAACAGATGCCCTGGGCTGGGGACCATACCTTTAACACATGGGCCTTCCGGATCCATACTATGGCAATCAATATGCCTCATCCTCTAATTCAACAAGAACACTATCTGCCACATCAGGTCAGAACTTGATATGATTAGAACAAGGGGAAAACTCAATCTTTTTCCCTGCTCCCCTTTCTCCAACACTGTAGGGGTTCTAAGGAAGCTTACATAGCCAAGTCTGTGCATTTTAAACACTCATCATTCCTAGCTCCCTAAAGAATTGGTAGAAGAGAGCATTCACCTCCTTGCTTAGCTGCATGCCCCCTTCCAACACTTGTCCTCTAGATATCTGGTTCATCCTTCTACCCACCATACCACTACATCAGTGGTTCTCAGGCCTTAGAATACATAAGAGTGACCTGGAGTATTTATTAAAACATTGCTGCCACACCCCCAGAGGCTCATAGGTCTGGGCGGGTGTCCTGAGAATTTGCATTTCTTTTTTTTTTTTTTTAATATTTATTTTTTAGTCTTTGGCGGACACAACATCCTTGTTTGTATGTGGTGCTGAGGATCGAACCCGGGCCCCACGCATGGCAGGCGAGCACGCTACCACTTGAGCCACATCCCCAGCCCCAGAGAATTTGCATTTCTAATAAGTTTTCCCAGGTGACACTGATGTCCCTAGATCAGGGATCCTACTTTGAGAACTGCTAAGCTGCAAAATTTCAGGATTTCAGCTCTGCTAGATCAGAGATCACACCCAGTCTATCTCCACCCAAAGACCAGAGTGCAAAACAAGCCATTGAGTGCCTCTGTGATCTTGGGTAGGCAAAGGTAAATTGTTTCAAAACCTTTGCTCCAAAGGAGCCCATTGAGCAATGAACCCTTCTGGGTTGCTTTCCCCTTCCCCGGTAGAGTTGGCAACATCTTTGGCCTTGAATAATGCTTATTAATAGTGGAGAAAAGCAATCTCATTCATTCAACAAATATTGAGTGCCCTCTCTGCTAGGAGCCTGGGATTTATACATCCTTTTAATAAAACAGACAAAAATCACAGATGGGACTTACCTTTTTCTAATATAAGTAAAAACAAGGCTCTTTACTGTGCTTAGTAGGACTCAGATAATTGATTACTAGAAGTTCTCAGAAGTATTTAATTGACTCAGTTTATACTTGCTAGATACAAGGACCAAGAGCTCAGTCAGAAACTGAATGAATGCTCCATTGAGAAGAACTTCCACCTAATACCTTTGTGTTTCACAATTATAATGAACACGGAGTGCTTTGCTTTGCTTGCAGATAATAAAAAACATGGGGGTATGGGGACAGAGCAGGGGATAGGGGAATGCAGGAGTCTTGAGTCCAGGGCATCTAACCCCCGCCCCATCCCATCCTCGCCAGTGCTGGAAACCCAGGGCTTTGTGCAGTCTAGGCAAGCCCTGCCCCACTGTTTTGTTTATTAGTCATTGGGGATTGAACCCAGGGCTGCTCAACCACTGAGCTACATGCCTAGCCCTTTTTACTTTTTATTTTAGAGTCTTGCTAAGTTGTTGAAGGCCTCACTAAATTGCTGAGGCTGGCCTCAAATTTGTGATCTTCCTGCCTCAGCCTCCAAGATGTTGGCATTACAGCCAACATCTTGCACTGCACCTGCCCCACTGTTCAAGTATTTAACAAAGGCTGGTACAAGGATGGGATATACTTGAATCCATACAAGTTCTCTGCCTTGGATAGTGAGGACCCACTGGTCTTAATATATATCCTGAATTTAGAGCCAAGCACAGGTTGCACACCTGTAATCCCAGTGACTTGGAAAGCTGAGGCAAATGAGACTCTGTCTCAAAGTAAAAAATTAAAAAGGCTGGGAAAAGTGCCCTTGAGTTCATTCCCCGGTACCCCCCGCCAAAAAAAACTCTGCATTTAAAATACAACTACAATATTTCTGAAGGACTAACTTGTGAATCTTGGTCCACAATTCAAGTGGCCAAGGAGTATACCTATCTTTTTATAATCCATCATAATTTCTCTTGAAACTTTGTTCTTGTTTGGGGGGTATATCTGGTCTCCATTTGAGGTTTCTCTCTTCCTATGTATTTTTGTTTAATAATTTATAGGCAGAGATTCAGCTATGTATAATTTTTAAGAAAAGAGAGGCAGTAAAACACCAAAAACTTAGGCAAGTTGAGAATAATGAGAGCAACCTAAGCCATAAAGTGCAGACATATATTATCTTGAAGGACACCATCTTCCTCTTATGCACGCTGGGAATAGGGCATATTAGTGTTATCTGTAGAAAGCTACTTTCTTTTTTTTTTTTTTTTTCAGGAAGTAGGATTGGTACTGGGGATTGAACCCAGGGGAGCTTTACTACTGAGCTACATTCCTACCCTTTTTTATTTACTATTTTATTTTGAGACAGGGTCTCACTAAGTTGCAGAAGCTTGCCTCCAACTTGTGATCCTCCTGCCTCAGTCTTCCGAGTCACTGGGATTATAGGAGTGCACCACCATGCCTGGTTTAGAAAGCTACTTTCTTAGAAGAAGAAAAGGAAAAAAAGAACTGAAAAAAAAAAAAAAAAGAAAGAAAGAAAGCTACTTTCTTACATATACACCAGAACAGTTTGCTCCTTAGGATGCTGGTCATACAAGCAAACTAAGCAAGCTTATGTGATGTCACTGCTTCTGTAGCCTAACTTATAAAACCTCTTTCAGTAGTGACTGGCACAGAACTGAGAGCACTACGGAAAGAATTTGTGTCATTCATCTAGTTGGCTGCCACTGGACAAAAAGCTGTGAAGGAGAGGAGGTACTGTTTGGCAAATCAGAGAGGACAGATGTGCTTGCTATCTGTTTAGCCTATGGCCATTGGCCTCTTCTTGGAGCAGTTGCTGATCTCTTGTAAGTTTTGCCCCATAAATCATATGTCTTGCATGCTGCCTCTGGGCACTTTCTCTGGTCTTTCAGCAACCTTCCTCACTGCCCTGGCACAACTGGGCTGTGGATGTGGAAAGCTCCACAGATGATTCTAATGTATAACCAGTGTTGAACACGTGTGGGAGATAGAAGAGCTGGGTGTGGCAAGAAGGCTAAGGAAAGAATGGAAATCCATTACTATTTCAGAAATATTCCATTACATTAGCTAATCGCTAGCTGTACACAAAATCCACGGAAAGGAATGGCATTGGAACAACTAGTGGGGAGGTGAATTACAGTTAAAAATACTCTATTCCCAGCTACTCAAAGCATGATTCTCAGACTAGCATCCCAGGCATCACCTTGGAATTGTTAGAAATGCAAAAATCTCAGACTCTACCCCAAACATAAATAGCATTGATCTGCTAAGTACTGTCCTACTCTGCCATTTTGCTAAAAGCAAGTTCCTAGGAGGAAGAAGACAGTCAGAAACCAGTTTTTGTTTTTTGTTTTTGGTACCGGGATTGAACTCAGGGGCACTTGACCACTGAGCCACATCCCCAATCCTATTCTGTATTTTATTAGAGACAGGGTCTCAGTTGCTTAGCACCTTGCTGTTGCTGAGGCTGACTTTGAACCTACGATTCTCCTGTCTTAGCCTCCCGAGCCACTGGGAGTGGCTCCTGCCAGTGGAGGAGAAAAAAAAGTTGCCAGTTTTGGGTGTTTCCAGACTAAGAAGGAGTGAAGCAGTAATTAGAACCCAGGTTGAATGGTCTCTATTTTCTTTGTAAATGAGGGAAAAAAAAAAAACTCAATTCTTAAGGGTCTAGAACATTTTTTTCCTTGCTCAAAAGATAATAAAAGTAGGTTAGTTTAATTAACAGTTCTCCTAGGGAAATTATTCTGGTTTAATCCACTTAGGTGTAAAGCTTTTGCAAAATATGTTTACTCTTTTTTTGATTATAAACCTAATTCACAGAAAAATATAAACTACCGCAAGATTATATAATGTAAAAAGTGAGGCTGGGCACTGTGGCACATCCTTAATCCTAGGGACTGGAAGACTGAGGCAGGAAGATCTCAAATTCAAGGCCAGCCCAGGTAACTTAGTGAGACCATCTCAAAATAAAAATATTTTTAAAGGATGGGGATGTACCTCACTTATAGAACAAGCACTCTTGGGTTTAATCCCCAGTACTGCAAAAAGAAAGAGACTAGAAAGTCCTTGTAATCATCTCAATTTTGGTGATAACCTCTGGTAAAAGTCTAGAGAGTGTTCCTCCAGACTTTTTTTTTTTTTTTTCTATAGGCAAGGGACTAATTCCAGGACCATGGTCCCAGGATACCAGAACCTGAGAATACACAAGTCCCTTATATAAAACTGTACCATATTTGGATATAACCTATGCATATACTATACTTTATATCATCTCTAGATTACATATAATACCTCACACAATGTAAATGCTATAAAAAGCCACTGCTATACTATATTGTTTATAGAATAATCATGAGAAAAAAGTCTGTACATGTTTAGTACAGATATAACTTTTTCCAAATATTTTGATCTGTAGTTAGTTGGATGTGGAACCCTCAGATACAGTGGGCCAACTGTACTAATATACAACAGTATGCTCTTTTTTCTTTCTTTATTCCAGAACATCCATCAGTCAAAATAATTATTTCTGGGGCTGGTGTTGAGGTACATCGGTAGAGCGCTCGCCTAGCACATACGAGTAGCTGGGTTTGATCATCATCACCACTTAAAAAAAATAAATAAAATAAAGGTATTGTGTCCAACTAAAACTAAAAGAAAATAATTACTTCTAAAAAGTGGAGGGTATTTATAATCCTAGCTACTTTGGAGGCCAAGGCAGGAGAATCATAAGTTTAAGGCCAGCCTAAGCAACTTAGTGAGAACTTGCCTCAAAATAAAAAATAGACCCGGGCGCATTGGTGCATGCCTGTTTTCCCAATGGCTCAGGAGGCTGAGACAGAAGGATCACAAGTTCAAAGCCAGCCTCTGCAATTTTCTAAGGCTCTCAGCAACTTACCAAGACCTGTCTCAAAATATAAAATAAAAGGATAAGGGATGTGGCTCCGTGGTTAAAAGCCCCTGGGTTCAATCCGAGGTACCTAAATTAATTATTAGTAATCAAAATTAGAAAAGGCTGCTGTTCAGTGGTAGAGTGCTCCTGGGTTCAATCTCTAATACTGAAAAAAAAATTATAAAATTTACTTATTTTATCCAAAATAATTAAATCCTTTGGGTGAGACCATAACCATGATATTGCTTTGTTAATTTGCTTTTTCACAGTTGCCATTCATGGCCAAGAGGATAACCCCAAGCAAAGAAATGGAAGCTAAATAAGCCAATTATGGAGTAGGAAGTGGTTGCTTTAGAATATTTAGAGAAGTTTATCACGAGTAAGATATAGTTCAGTATGAATGAAAACATCACTTATATTAAATGATTATTTGAGTTGGACTTCATACCAATGAGCCAAATGGGACTATGAACTGTGGATCCACAAGAAAAGGATCTGACTTAACTAAGGACTATTTGATTATATACAGCCACACAAAAATGGCATGAAGCAAGGTTTCTGGTGGAGATAACTTTGACATGGGTATCCATGGACATAAGAGGCAGAGGTGGGGGATGCAGAGGGGGGCCGGAAATAGAGGCAAAGCTGGACCAAACCAAAATAACTACTGGCTGGGTTTTAGCTGGACATGGTGGATGCCAACCAAACTGAAGAAGATTCTTTACTGGACACTTTTTTTTTTTTTTTTTTTTTTTGGTACCAGGGATTGAACCCAGGGGTGCTTAACCCCTGAGCCACATCCCTTGCCCTTTTTTGTTTTCTGAACCAGGGTCTTGCTAAATTGCTTATGACCTCATTAAACTATTCATATTGTGGCTCTGAATGCTGGCTTTGAATTTGAGATCCTTCTGCCTCAGCCTCCTTTGCTGCTGGGATTACAGGTGTGCGCCACAGCACCCAGCTGGCTGCTAGACACTTTTGAACACTGATATTGATAGGGAAGATTAAATTAGGCCAATTAGGTCAAAATAAAAAATGAGTCATAGATGGGACAGCTTCCAGAAACTGGAACAGAGTCTGAGAATGCCAAACAAGAAGATGATCTGATAGTATTTATAGAAATAACAGATGTGAGGCATAGAAAATAAATCAACTACAGGATGGTCACTCAACCATTCAACTGGTTACACTAAACTAGTTATTCAGCTTTGTTAATTGGGTATCAGGCCTCCAACTAAAAGTTGCTCCAACCATCTATGATTATGATTAAACTCTACATTGGTTTGCTCTGTTAGGCTCAGTGTGGTTGCCCAGTCTAAATCCATGACCCCCGCCCCCCAAATTTTCATATCCAGCTGAGAAGGAGTCTGAGATTCATCTAAAAGGTGTTTAGCAAGCTAAGAGGAAGCGATGCAGAGGTGTGGAAGGATTAATCAGGATAAACTGGAATAAGAATGCCCGAATTAGGATAACTCAATGGTAATAATCTAGGGAAAGGATACAAGACTACAAATTGTTGGTGGAAGTCAAAAGAACAAGAAGGGGTGAATCTGAGTCATGAAAGAGACAAAATCACTTCTCTATTTTAAATTTTTTTTTTTTTTTTGTACTAGAGATTGACCCAGGAGCACTTAACCACTGCAGAAAATTATACTAGACTGACAGCAAGTCAATTTAGTGTTTCACTACTGGCATTTTTTTTAATTAAAGTACTACTTTATTAAATGAGTTATTTTACACAACATGAACAATTGCAATTGTAAAAAAAAATTTTATAACAAGGACAGACTGATTTTCAGATTTCCAAATCAGAGTCAACTGTACATTTACACAGAATTGTCTTTGCATGAATCCCAAAAGGGAACAGCATAAAAATGAGTGTTTCTGTAGCCCCTTGAGTTTTGCTGATCAACAGTTTGTTAGAAAAGCAGCTGTAGGTTTGTTACATAAGGTCTGAGACAATAGAAGACTCGAAGGTGTCATGAATTCACCTATAAACAACTTTATGCCTGAACATCAGCCAATTCTGGAGGAAGTGGAGTCTTAGGGTGCTTGCTCTCAAAG
Organism: Ictidomys tridecemlineatus; assembly: GCF_052094955.1. Taxonomy (NCBI): domain Eukaryota; kingdom Metazoa; phylum Chordata; class Mammalia; order Rodentia; family Sciuridae; genus Ictidomys; species Ictidomys tridecemlineatus. The sequence continues at coordinate 62,583,367 of NC_135490.1, forward strand.
TGCTGCTTGAAGGTCTTAGGGTCTGGCATTTGTGTCCTACAGACAGGTTAGGTATACGTTAAGGCAGCTTTGGCAGCAGCCTTTTGGTTATGTCCTTGTTTCTTCTTTTGTCCAGCCTGCTTTTGGGCATTTTTTCACTGAAACTGAATCTTCTACTGTCCACGAGCCATATCTGGGCGGGGACAGTCTTGCTGGGGAAAGTCATGGAGGGAAAGAAGGGGGAGCGTGCCCAGCGCCCAGCATCTCTTCGGCCTCCTCCACCCGCCAAAGAGGAGTGGCATTTTTTTTTTTAAGATGGTAAAATACAAAGTGTAGATTGTTCCATAAATCTTTTATTTCAATTTTAAGTAATATAGGTGTATTGGATCACCCTATAAAATTTATTTCTTACCTGAGTTGTGGTCAAACATGTGAAGGACACTGTTCTAAATTAGTAGTTGTGTTAGTTTTTCATTATGGTGTCCAAAATACCTGACAAGGCTATCTTTTTTTTTTTTTTTTTTAAAGGAGAGAGAAAGAGAAAGAATGAGAATGAATCTTTTTTGTAGATGGACACAACTCAATGTCTTTATTTTTATGTGGTGCTGAGAATCGAACCCAGGTCCCGCCCATGCTAGGGGAGGGCTCTACCGCAGAGCCACAATCCCAGCGCACAAGGCTATCTTAAAGGAAGAAAACTTGGGGCTGAGGCTGTGGTTCAGCAGTAGCGCACTTGACTGGTATGAGTGAGACACTGGGTTTGATTCTAAGCACTGCATGTAAATAAATACAATAAAGGTTTATCAACAACTAAAAAAATATTTTTTAAACGGAAAAGTTTTTTGGGGGCTCATCTTTCTAGAAGTTTTAGTCCACGGTGGGCTAACTGCATTGTTTGGGGCCCAAGGTAAGGCAGAATATCATGGCAAAGGAACACTGCTCTGTTCATGGCAGCCAGGAAGGAAAGAGAAAGAGTGAGAAAGAGAGCAAGAACTGTGCGCAGAAGAGGGGAGTAACGTGTGTCCCGTCAGGCAGGACACATCAACGTGGGCAGTGAACCTAGATGGGGAGGAATGAAGGGACAAGAGACACGAAAGGTGACAGCAAGACAAAAGTTCTGATCAAGCTGCAAACTTTTATTGTTCACACAGGGGTATTTATATGCTGGGGATGGGGAAGCTCTTCGCAATTGCTGGATGTGGGTGGGTAAAACTGCAAGACGTCTGATGATCCTGATAACCGCAGGGTGTTCCAGGGAGATAGGCAGGATGCCTTCAGGGCAGAATGTCTCCCAGGGGGCTGTCAGGCTAATCTTTGAAGGAGAATGTCCTAGTTCCCGACAACGTGGAGGGGGGTGCACAATGAACATGAACAGACCAGTGATCCACCTCCAACCATGCCCATCTGCTTACAGTTATCACCCGGTTAGCCCAAACTAGGATGGACTAATTAGGTTACAGCTTTCATAAAGTAATCATTTCACCTATGAATTTCTGCATTCACACAGGAGATTTGGTGGGACAAGTCATATCTAAACCATAACTGTAGTCTTCAAAATCCTGTTTGCATGAATAAATCACTGTAGTTAAGCCAGACTCCGTGGTGAACACCTGTGATCCCAGTGGCAGGAGGATCCCTAGTTCAAAGCCAGCCTCTGCATCTTAGTGAGATCCTAAGAAATTTAGCGAGATCCTGCCTCAAAATAAAATATAAAAAGGAGCTGGGCTCAGTAGCCCACACCTGCAATTGCAGCAGCTTGGGAGGCTGAGGCAGGAAGGTCACAAGTTCAAAGCCAGCTTCAGCAAAGCGAGGCACTAAGAAATTCAGTGAGACCCTGTCTCTAAAGAAAACACAAAATAGGGTAGGAGATGTGGCTTAGTGGTTGAGTACCCCCTGAGTTTAATCCCTGGTATTCTCCCCCCACCAAAAAAAATGTACACACACACACATACATATATAGGACTGGGGGTGTGGTTCAGTGAGTGGTTAATTGTCCCTGCATTTAATTCCTAGTATAAAACAAACAAAAAAACATAAATTTAGGCAAAAAAAGATTTCAAGTCAATTATAAACATTACTATTATTAAATAAAACTTATTTTCCATTGTAGTGATTAGACACCTGCCATCATCCATGTGAAAGACACACAAACAAGTTTTCTTTAATAGTTGTAACTTTTATGAGATGAAGAGCATCTCATTTGCCCTTTAAACTCAGAATTCCAGATGGGTGCTGTGGCAAACACCTATAATCTCAGTGACACAGGAGGCTGAGGCAAGACGATCACAAGTTCAAGGCTAGTCTCAGCAACTTAGACCCTGTCTCAAAATAAAATAAAAAGGGATGGGGATGTATATCAGTGGTAAAGAATGGCTGTGTTCAATCTCCAACTGAACTGCAAAATGAACAAACTTAGAATTCCATTCTACCCAAGATAAAACTTAATATATATTTTTATACTAGAAAAACTATATACATCTCTGCAATAAAAATAAAAGTTGAAATTGAAGTTTTAATAACTTCCTGTGACCAGAAGGCACTAGTGTTAAAATTTTCTTCATTGCATTATCAATGTTTACAAATATACAATTGATGAAATATACTTCACATTTTGATAATTAAACATAAAAACTAAATTTTTATTGCGATGTGACTTAATGAGACCAAACTTTTTTTCTATTAATTCATATGCCTATGAATGAATATCACTGCTGCTAAAATGAGACAGGTTTTAACAATTTTGGTGGCAAGGTGCAGGGCCTTGCACATGTTAGGCATATACCCTACCACTGAACTATATCCCAGCCCAAGACAGGTTTAACACCAATTCTATTCCTATTTTTCATTCTTTTTTTATAATTCTTGTCCTTAGAAACTATATAAATGATTCAGAAATAGATTGTACCAAACAATGGACAAAGGAGAATCATTCATTCTATGCCTTTTCTTTTGTCACTCAAAAATATAATGTTATCACTATGATTGTTGTTGCTTTTCACCTTGTATTTATAAAATACAATATGTGTGTGTATACCATAGTCTACTGTCCCTTTCACACAAATTTGAGGCCCCCTTGTTACTACTGATATATCGTATCTCTAAGGCATGGCTGGAACTCTGATATTCTGTGCCATGTTGTCTTTTGGCTGATATCACATCTTTCAAGAGCCAAACTACTGGACATGGGTTGAAGCTCAGTGGTAGAGTGCTTGCCTACCACACATGAGGTACTGGGTTCAAACCTCAGTGCCACATTAAAAAAAAAATGAAATAAAGATATTATGTCCACTTACAACTAAAAAGTAAATATTTTATTTTTTTAAAAGAGAGAGTGAGAGAGGGAGAGAGAGAGAGAGAGAGAGAGAGAGAGAGAGAGAGAGAGAGAGAATTTTAATATTTTATTTTTTAGTTATCGGTAGACACAACATCTTTGTTTGTATGTGGTGCTGAGGATGGAACCCGGGCCGCACGCATGCCAGGCGAGCGCGCTACCACTTGAGCCACATCCCCAGCCCAAAAGTAAATATTTTAAAAAAAGGAAAAAAAAAAAAAGGAACCAAACTGCTGGCTATTTGAGACTTGGCTCTTACAAACTGGTGAAGTACCTGTAATACAGGTCTTCAAAACATGACTTCTATTTTATTTTCTTACAATCTAAATTTTAAGCTTTTCCTGACATGCTGACCTAGGCAACCTCCAGTCAGCCCTATTTTTCCTTCCTTCCTTTTTTCCTCCCTCCCTTTTTGTGGTGCTGGGAATTGAACCCAGGGCATTGTACATTCAAGGCAAGGATTCTACTGACTGAGCTATATCCCCAGCCCCAGCCCCAGCCCTATTTTTCATTCTTATTAAAAGAAAAAATCTGGGCTGGGGATGTGGCTCAAGCGGTAGCGCGCTCGCCTGGCATGCGTGCGACCCGGGTTCGATCCTCAGCACCACATACAAACAAAGATGTTGTGTCCGCCGAAAACTGAAAAATAAATATTAAAAAAAAAAATCTCCACTTATATAAGTAAGGAGATTCTCATCTAGGATTTACTGGAGCAATGGAAACTCAATTCTTTGAACTTCAAAGTTCTTTGCCAGCTGGCTTGGTGGCGGCATAAGCCTGTGATCCCAGCGCTCCGGAGGCTGAGATAGGAGGATCCAGAGTTCAAAACCAGCCTCAGCAAAAAGCGAGGTGCTAAGCAACTCAGTGAGACCCTGTCTCTAATAAAATACCAAAAAAAAAAAAAAAAAAAAAAAAGACAGGGGATGTCAAGTGCTCCTGAGTTAAATCCCTGGTACCCCCCCCCAAAAAAAGTTCTATGCCAAATCAGATAGTGACCTTCCAACCAACAATGATATTTTTACTTTTAATTTTCAAATAATTTAGATGAGTCAGGCACAGTGGTGAATGCCTGTAATCCCAGCAATTTGGGAAGTTGAGGCAGGAGGATCACAAGTTTGATGCCAAGCTCAGCAACAAGGTGAGGCCCTAAGCAATCCTGCCTCAAAATAAAAAAATAAAAAGGGCTGGGGATAGCCAGGCACAGTAACACACACACCTGTAATCCCAGCAGCTCGGGAGGTTGAGGCAGCTCAGAGGTAGAACGATTATTTCGCATCTGCACAACTCAGGATCTGATCCCCAGTACCAAAGGGGGCGGGGGAAGATTCTCCTACAAGAATAAAGTATGATATCCATGTAACTTAGAAAATCACTTGAGGCCGAGCGCCTCCTCCTTTGGGGAGGCAGAGGCAGGAGGATCGAGAGTTCAAAGCAATGGAGAGGTGCTAAGGAACTCAGTGAGACCCTATCTCTAATAAAATACAGAACAGGTCTGTGGATGTGGCTCAGTGGTCAAGTGTCCCTGAGTTCAATCCCCAGTACCCAAGGAAAAAAAAAAAAAAAAGGATTGGGGATATGGTTCAGTGTTAAAGTGCCTTTGGGTTCAATCCTCACTACCAATAATGATGATGATGATGATGTAGAAGAGTCACAATGACAGCTCAAAGAGCTCTTGTCCCTGTTGTGGCTCAGAAGATGATACCTTAAACATGGCACTTTGGCACACCAAGTACTTAAAAGGAACTAAAGGAGACTGTAAAGCCTCAGAAACAGTGACTCCCCCCCCCCACTTCACCAGGGGTGCTAAACCACTGAGCCACATTTTCAGCTTTTTGTTTCTAAGACAGGGTTCTGCTAAATTCCTTAAGGCCATACTAAATTGCTGAGACTGGCTTTGAATTTGGGATTTTCCCACTTCAGCCTCCCAAATCTCTAGGATTACAGGAATACACGCCAGCTGCAGCCAGAATTAGACGGGCAGTCATTGTAGATAGGTAAATCCAGTCAGGTTGTGTCAAGGAGGCCAATTTTGAGTAAGTCAGGGAAGTAGAGACTGTTCCCTGAGAGATCAAGAACAAGAACCTGCCCCCACTCCAACCTGTTGCCAAGGTAACCATCCCAGGAATTTCCCCTCCCAATAGGGAGCTATAAGGTTGTTAATATGTCCTTGGCTACTCCATCCTGCCCTTACCCCTTCAGCCCACCTGTTTCCCACCTTTTGGCCTCCCACTGAGCATTCCTGGGCCTAGTCACTTAAGCAGGAAGGAGAAAGCTAAGGGGGGGAAATCAGGAGAACAAAGGAAGCCTAGGATATATAAAAAGGGCAGAACACTTGCTTCTTGGGATACCAGGATACCAATTATGGCCCCCTTCTCCCTCACGGGAGAAGTCTATATTATCCCTTTTTAAATAAACCCTGCTTTATATGCTTGCCTCATGTGCTTCTCTAATGTTCAAACTTCAACACGTGGGGAAGCCGGAAGGACTCACCACCTATAACTGGTGGTATCACTGCTCCCTACAATACAGTGTCTCTCTGACTTATCCCACCCCTACTGTCTCTTAACTCACTCTTTGTCTTGCAAAGTGAGTCATTAAAACCAGAATTCCTCCCCCCCCCCCCAAGATGAGTCATAGAAGCTAGAACTTCTCCAAAATCAAGTCCTAAAACCTTGGAAGGTCACTCTTTCCTTTCTCCCTTTAAGACCCTCATTTCATGGATGGTGAAACAGTAAAGAGATAACCTAGAGAAGGGGGAGAAAATATGTTCAGACTATTCATCTAACAAGGGATTAATATCCTGAATATATAAGGAATTTAAAGAAATGAACAAAAAATGATAATCAAATTTTAAAATGGGATAAAGATCTAGTTAGACACTGGTTAGAAGACATACAAATGACCAAAACATATAAGAAAAAAAATTATCAAAATGACTAATCATTAGGGAAATGCAAATCAAACCACCGGCCTTTCTAGCCTCCACTTTGGCCCCTGAAGCCTCTGTGATGTTGATGCCCAAAAAGAATCAAATTGCATTAATGAATTCCTTTTTAAGGAGGGACTGATCGTGGCCAAGAAGGATGTCCACATACCCATGCACTTGGAGCTGGAAGATAAGAATGTGCCCAACCTTCATGTCATAAAGGCCATACAGTCAGTCTCTCAAGTCTGGAGGCTATATGAAGGAATGGTTTGCCTGGAGATATTTCTACTAGTTCCTTACCAATGAGGGCATTCAGTATCTCCATGATTACCTCCACCTGCCACCTGAGATTGTACCTGCCACTCTATGTAGTAGCCGACCAGAGACTAACAGACCTCAGCCCAAAGGTCTGGGGAGTATATGGCCTGCAAGACCACAAGAGAGGAAGCTGACAGAGACAGGAAGTGCTGTGCCCTCTGATGCTGACAAGAAAGTCGAATCTGGGGCTGGGTCAGCAATAAAATTCCAGTTTAGAGGCAGGTATATATAAGCAATATATAATGGACATGGTCAGCCACCTCAATGAACTTGTAAGGTGAATAAACTTGTAGCCAGGGGGAAAAAAATATCAAACCACAGTGAGATATCACCTCACTGATAGAATGCCTACTATTAAAAAGACAAAAATTTAAACATTCTGTTAAGGATGCAGAGAAAGGGGAACTCTTATACATTGTTGGTGGGAAAATAAATTAGAATGGCCATTATAGTAAACAGTATGGAGATTCCTTAAAAAACTAAAATTAGAGACAGTGGTAGTGAAAGGGTAAAGTTTCTAAGCTGCAAAGCCTGAGTTAAAATGTAAAGGACCAGGCACTGTAAAGCTGCTTCTAAGCTGCAAAGCCTGAGTTAAAATGTAAAGGACCAGGTATTGTTAAGTTCCTATGCTACACTCAAAACCTGAAATTCCTGTAGCTGTTAGGACAATTCCCGGGACTGCCCAGTAGATATTCCCCCTGACCATTTAGTTGTTTAATAACCTAGGACCCTGTGCAGCTTGGCACGTAGGCATTCAGGGCCCAAACCAATAGTTTGAATGTACCCCCCCCCCTTAGGAGTGACCTATCACCCCCGCCCGACCTGTTCCCGCCAATGAATGGACTAATCATGTTTGAGAGTTGTTGTTCAATTTTCCAGAGCCTCATGATGATTTGCTCTGATGTATGCAAAGTCCCTGCCCTCCCTAAAAAAGTGTACTTAAGCACTGCTCAACCCCTGCTCGGGGCTCTGGGCTGCTCTCCCTTCTTGAGTGAGCGTGGAGCCCCAGCATGCTGGATCTGCAATAAACCCCTTTTACTGTTGCATGAGTAGGTCTCTTGGTGGTCTCTTCCTCCGACGTTCGCTGGACCCTTACAGTAGAACATCTTCCTAACATGCACAGGGCCCCGGCGGAACTACTATATGATCCAGCAATTCCACGACTGAGAAAATTTCCAAAGTAAATGATATCATCATTCCAAAGACATACTTGCACGCCCACATTTATTGCAGCACTATTTACAGTAACAAAGCTGTGGCGTCAACCAAGATATCCATCAATGATGCCTGGAAAAAGAAAATGGTATAAATAATATACACAACAGACTATTATTCAGTCATTAAAAAGAATGAAATCCTGTCATTTGTAGCAACGTGAATGGAAGTCTAGGTCATTATATTAAGTGAAATAAGCCAGACAGAAAAGACAAATACCACATGTTCTCACTCATTTGTGGAAATGCAAGAGTTAGCTTCATTGAACAGAGGGTAAAAGTGGTCATTAGAGAATGGGAAGGGTAGGTAGAAGGGGGAAAGAAAGAAGTTAGATAAGAGGCAGCAGAATAATTAAAGAGGAGGAATTAGTTCTGGTTTTCTGGAGCACACTAGAGTAACTATTGGTTAAAACAACCTATGATATATCAAAATGACTTGATGAGTACGAAATTCCCAATACATAAAATTATTAAAGTTTTTTTAAAACATTTTTTAGTTGTAGTTGGACACAATACCTTTATTTTGTTTATTTATTTTTATGTGGTGCTGAAGATAGAACCCAGGGCCTCACACATGCTAGGCAAGTGCTCTACCGCTGAGCCACACCCCCAGCCCCAATTATTAAAGTTTGAAGAGATGTGTTAAGTACCCTGACTTGATCATTATGTATTTTTTTTAGAATGTTAATATTTATTTTTTAGTTTTCGGCGGGCACAACATCTGTTGGGGTGCAGCGGAGCGTCGGAGGGGAGAAACCACACAAGAGACTCACTTCATGCAATCGCAGGGGGGAAGTTTATTGAGGATCCTGTTCCAACGCGCTGGGACTCTGTGCCCACTCAAGAAGGGAGAGCGGCTCAGAGCCCAGAGCAGAGTTCAAGCGGAGCTTAAGTACACTTTTTGGAGAGGGTCGGGGGCTTTGCATACATCAGAACAAATCATCATGAGGCGCGGGAAAATTGAACAACAACCCTGAGTCAGGATTAGTGCATACATTGGCGGGAACAATTAGGGCAGGAGTGATTGCCCATCCTAGGTGGGGTACACATTCAAACTGATTGGTTTAGGTCCTGCAATGCCTACGTGCCAAGCAACTCGGAACCCTTAGCTATTAAACAACCAGAAAGTCAGTGGAAATATTTACTGGGCAGTTCCAGTATTGTCCTAACAGCTACAGGGATTACAGGTTTTGGGTGTAGCAGAGGGACTCTAACAATACTAGTCTTTTACTTTTTAACCCAATCTCTGCACTTTGGAAACTTTAGGATGCCTGGTCTTTTACACTTTAACTCAGGCTCTGCGGCTTAGAATCAGCTTGGAAATTTTACCTTTACACATCTTTATTTGTATGTGGTGCTGAGGACCAAACCCAGGCCGCACGCATGCCAGGCGAGCAAGCTACCGCTTAAGCCACATCCCCAGCCCCTGACCATTATGTATTGCTTATATATATCAAATTGTCAGAATGTACCCCATGAAAATGTTCAAATATGGTACTGATTAAAAAAACAACTTGTGGCCATTTTAAAATTACTACAATAACTACTAAATAAGGAAGATGCTTTGAGCAATTATTATGTTCCTCCTTGAAGTATCGCCTACTGACTTTAGCATTTTTCAATATTAATTTTTAAGTAATTAGCTGGTAATTTAATTAGATCCTCCTTCCATTTGGTTGAAAACAAATCATTGGGAACCAATTGAGAAATTAAAATAACTACATATTTCAGCTGTTGTGTCAGTTGCCCTAGAGGCTCTTACACCCTGTGGCAGTGCATCACCATACTATGAGTTTGAGCACTGGAGACAGGAATGCCTTGCTGAAGAGACTGTCCAGCAAGCAAATGCCACTCTTCCTGCCTGGTACCTGTGGAGAGAGGGAAGGATGAGAAAGACAAAGGCCCAAGTAGACCCTAAGATGTCTATGTTATTTGCCTCCAGGTTGATATTGAGCCACTGCTCAGAGCTGGATTTAAAATCATCTAGAGTAGTCAGCTGGTGGCACACACCTGTAATCCCAGAGTCTCTGGAGGATGAGGCAACAGGATCACAAGCTGAGACCAGCCTCAGCAACTTGGTGAGTCCCTGTCTCAAAATAAAAAAGGGGCTTTGGGCACGGTGGGGCACACCTGTAATCCCAGCAGCTGGGGAGGCTGAGGTGGGGGTTCCGGGGTTCAAAGCCAGCCTCAGCAATATCGAGGTGGTAGCAACATGGTGTGACCCTGTCTCTAAATAAAGTACAAAACAGGGCTGATGAATGGTATGGAAAAAAGTCCAAGGACATTTTCCCTAAACTTTTGTCATTTAAAATCCCAGGTGGCAGCCAGAGGGAACAAACACAAAGAACTTTCATCTGACTGGCACCTGACCCCTCACCCTAATGAGTCACCTGACCAACAATAAAATAAGCCCCAGGAAATTCCTTATCCACATTCCTGTTGCACCCTAATGAATCAATGGACCCCAAAACAATGAACACCAGGAACTGTCTTCCTGTTGTACCCTAAATAAAGCCTATAAGACCTAGACCCTTGCTTCAACCTGCTGCCATTTTTTGCCCCCAAAATGACCTACACCAGTGTTCTGCCAATTGACTACACTGCTAAATACTGAATAAAGAAAAGCGTGCTGATTCAAGGTTTGCTTCCCGTCTCCTGTTGTTTGTCCTAACATTTGGGGATGTGGCTCGGTTGTTGAGTACCCCTGAGTTCAATCCCCAGTACCCCCCCCCAGAAAAGGGGGGGCAAGAATAATAGCTCAATGGTAAATAGCCTTTGGATTCAATCCCCAGTACCAAAAAAAAAAAAAAAAGTAAAGAAAGAAAAACAATCATCTCTAGTATTAGTTCACAGACTGCTGACATGTGCCTGTGTACAAGCATTCAAACTTCCCCCAATTCTATTGTGAAATGCTTTCCCTTTCGTTGGAATGGGAACAGCAATTTTAGAAATTTCATCCTTATGCTTTGCTAACGTTTGCATGCCCCCTTCAAGGAGAAGTCAGGAGAGGCCCAAGGGAAAGTGAGGGTGTTATGTTAGGTAGGAGTTCAGGGACACCAAGATGGTGGAGGCAAATATAAGAAGGATACCACTGGATGACAAGACAGGGAGAAAAGTCATATCCTTGTTTAGAGTAAGTCCCATTACCATGACAACTCCTACCATTGACTGCTTATCACCATAACAAGAACTGCCATAGGTTTGGTATTTTAAAATGACCAATGGAAGTAAATTGGGCATTATTCTAACTAGGTTTTCTAAAGTAACCAATGGTGGGGTGGACTGGACAATATTCTAATCAGGTAGCATAAAGTAACCAATGGGGGCAAATGGGGTAAAGTCTTCAATCAGGTCCATAAAGTGAAGAGACTGTCTCACAGGTCAGTATTCAAAACACTAATTTCCAGACATCCACGCCTTGAGCCTGTCTCTGACTTGGCTGAGGGCAACTTCCATTTTCACCATCAATAAATCTGTACTTTGCTTGTTACTTGTGTGCCTGCTGAATTCTTTGTTTAGGACACCAAGGATCTGGGTGGCAACTGGACACCCTGCTGGTAAGGAGAGGAGATGGGCTCAGTTTACATAAGTCACATCCAGCAGCAGAATGCGGGCATTGTAGGGGAACAGATGGGCAAGAATGCAAGGCAGGCATCTTCCTTTAGGGCACAACCTATTCCAGGAACAATCTTTTCTGTTTTTGTTTTTTATTATTGAGAAATTGAACTCAGGGACACTCAACCATTGAGCCACATCCCCAGCCCTATTTTGTATTTTATTTAGAGACAAGGTCTCACTGAGTTGCTTAATGCCTTGCTTTTTGCTGAGGCTGGCTTTGAACTCCCTATCCTCCTCCCTCAGCCTCTGGAGCCACTGGGATTACAGGCGTTGCCACCGTGCCAGGCTGGAGAACAATCTGTTCTGGACACACTGAGAAGTCTTGGTAAAGACATTAAGACCACTTTACTATCTCCAGTGTAGACTACTAACTGGGTCTGCCTTGGAGCCTCCCTTGTACTGGGGATTGAGCCCAAGAGCATTCTACCCACTCAACCACTGAGTTCCCTCCCCAGCCCGGCCCCGCCCCCCCTTTTTGAGAAAGGGTCTAGTAAAGTTCCCAGGCTGCCCTTGAACTTGCTATGCTCCTACTTCAGTCTCTTGAGTAGTTGTGATTACAGGTGTGTACCACCGTGCCCAGCAGGTCTTTTTCTGTAAAGTGAGAGGACAGTGTATCCTTTGGCAACTTTTTTAGAAAATAGGATCTATCTAAACACTGATTTCCTGAAAACTCTGGCCCCAATATTCCTAGAGGTCTATAACCTCGAGTTTGTAGACTTGACTCCGAATGCGCGTCTATTCACTCCAGTGATCTCAACTACCAGGTACTGACAATGATTTATCCAATTCTTGAGTCCGTCCCACATCCACTCCCCGCTAAGCACCAAACTTTTCTAAACGAAGACCTCTACTACAGGGCTCCCTGAGTCCGGGCCTTCGTTTTTTCTCTTTTCACAATAAACTGCTTGGAGCCTCTAGTGCACACATTACGCCTGGTCTCTCCCACCTGGACACTACACTCACTCTCGCTTGGGCTCTGCAATTAGTCTCTATATTTCCAGCTCTAAAGGTCACCTGGAAACGTGCTCAAAGTGGCAGACCACTAGGCAGTACAACAAAGTACACCAGGCCCGGGCAGTGAGCGCTCGTCCTCACACATTAAATGGCGAGCAGCGTTTACAAGCTAGCACCTCGTCTGCATTGTGACGTCCAGTCTTAGCCACGCAGCATTCATCCCTGAAATGCAGTAAATATTATTATAAACCACACTAACGAGCCTCCTCCGCCTTCACTTGGCGCTAACAACCACCACCGCAGGGGCCGCGGCCCCGCCCGCCTGTCCTTAAAGCGGCTAGGTCTGGCCTGCACAGTCCTCTGGCAAGTGGTGGACCTACCAGTGGGCTTTACTACTTGAAGAGTGCAGAACCCGGGAGCAGCTCGCGCGACACGGCGGAAGTGTTCTCGCGAGAAGACTGGGAGGCGGCAGTGATGGCGGCGGCGGGAACCGGACCCGGCCCGGGAGCGGGTTCCGGACCTGGCCCTGTAGCGGCAGCAAATGCAATAACGGCAGAAGAGGGAGAAACGAAACCGGTGACAGCGGTAGCAGCCACTCCGGCCGGAGAGGGGACGTCTGCTGCTCCGGCGACTGAGCCTAGTTCTGGAGAGGCTGAAAGCGGGTAAGACGTCCTGCGGCCTGAGGACACCGAATTCTCTCGCAATCCCGCGGCTCCCGGGAACTCTCCTACCCGCGCTCTCAGAACTTGGGCCTTGAGGCCAACGGCTCGACTTTCCCTGCCCCCTCTACGAGGTTAATCACGCCCTTGGCTTGGCGCTTCCCTTCCGAACTCTATTTAAGGCCACGCCCCTTTGCTCACCTTTCTGGTTAGGTAAGAGCCGAGCACCTTGTCCTGTCTTTGGCTCCGTACCCCAGAGGAGGCTGTTAGCTCTCTTTTCCTGCAGGAGATCCTCAGATACTTCAGGAAGGAAATCACTTTGCAGTGCTCGACTGGGAAAAGTAACGGTCCTTTCGGCAGCAGAGTGGGAGAATTGCATCTCTGTGAATCTCACCTAGGACCAGCTCATCCAGACTTGTCTAATTGGGTTGTCCGAGTAGACGTCTCAGTATTCTAAGAACCTTCGTCTGTCTTGACCACATTCTTCCTAGTATCCTAATAGTAATCCTGGGCATCTAGTCCAGATCCAGTTTAGCTGGAAAAGCTATAAGAGTAAATAAGTTCAGCTGTATTTTCTTTCATTTTTGTAACGGGGATTGAACTCAGAGGCGCTTTAACTGAATCACATCCCCAGCCCTTTTTTGTATTTTATTTAGAGACGAGGTCTCGCTGAGTTGCTTAGCGCCTCGCTAAGTTGCTGAGGCTGGCTTTGAACTCGCGATCCTTCAGTTTCAGCCTCTAGCCGCTGGGGTTACAGGCGTGCGCCACCGCGCCCAGCTCAGCCATGTTTTGATGATTATCTTTGGGACTTGGCATTGTGAGGTTTGTTTCTCTTGAAAATTCTTACTTGAGTGCGTTCATTATCTTACAGGGATGCAAACTTGGTTGATGTAAGTGGTGGTTTGGAGACAGAATCCTCTAATGGAAAAGATACACTAGTAAGTATTTGTTTCTGGATGTTTGCCAGGCAAAATAAATTTTGTTTTGTGGTGCTGAGGATTGAACCCAGAGCTTTGTGCTTACAACACGAGTACTGTGCCACTGGACTACATCCACAGCCCCTGTTTTTAAATTTTTAAGTGAACCAAAAATGCAGTCAAGCCAACTTAATTTGATTCTAATTGTTCTGTGTTCACAGGAAGGTACTGGGGATACTTCAGAGGTGATGGATACTCAGGCAGGCTCCGTGGATGAAGAAAACGGCCGTCAGTTGGGAGAGGTGGAATTGCAGTGTGGGATATGTACAAAATGGTTCACAGCAGACACCTTTGGCATAGATACTTCGTGAGTACTTTTACTCTTGTAAGAATTTATTTCTAAAGTAAATCTCAGCATGTTCAATAGTTGGATAGTTTTTAGGCAAAATAAGTGCATATATTTCCTGTCTCCTAACCCCTATATAGTGAATAGGATATTGAATAAGGAATTGTTTTAATTCCCTTAGCATGTCTTCTACTTATTGAGGGCATGCCAGTGGATTTTGTCTCTTGATTTTGGGCTTACAATTTGATTGAGAAATAAAACTTTGCAGTTGGAAAGTATTATATAAGCAAATATGAGACAGTATCATTTAAGCCTTGTATTGGGTGTTTTGGATTTTTTAGAAAGGATTTGGTGTATATGGTGGATAAAGCCCATTGTCAAAAAATTGAGGAACTGGGAATATACCTCAGTGGAAGAAAGCTTGCTTAAAATGCACAGGACCTTTACTTCTAACTCATTCCCTTGGGTATCTTGTGCTGTCCCCTCAGCAAAACCTGTTTCTAGACATGTACCTCTTCTAATGAATTAAAATCATATTATGATTGATATAAAAGGGGGAGAATGAAAGGCTTCTTATTCTGGTGACTCGATCAATAGCTAGCAGGTGAACATTACTGACTCACTGTTACTGGCTCTCAGTAAAAGTTTTTTTGTTTTGTTTTGTATTTTGCTGCACTGGGGATTGAACCCAGGACCTCACATGTGCCATGCAAGCACCCTGAGTCACTTTCCCAGCCCTCAGTAATATTTTTTATGGCCCATATTATTGCTAATAAATTTAAATAATTCTATCTCAAAATAAGAAGGCTACATTTTTCTTTAGTTGATTCCCCTTAAATGTTCTGAAAAATACCTTCTTTTATAATTTATTGTATGCTTGACTGTTAAAAAAGTTAAAGTGAGTTTTAGAAATGCTAATGTACAATTAACATGTGAGTGGTGACCTAAGATAGTGTTTAAAAAAGAAAGAAAAATACTGAGGGATCAGGAAGAGTTGATCTTAGTTAAAAGATCACTAGGGAAAACACACTGCTCTGCAAGGCTGGCTAGTTAGAAAGGCCTCAGAGTCTAGTAATGGAAATTTACTGGAGAGATAAGTAGGAGCAAACCAAGAATGAATCAAACCACAGTTCAAAGTTCTGGTAACTTTGGAGAGACTACTTTGTACCTGAATTTGAGAAATTACACCTAAAGCCAACTACATGGGATGGATAATCTTTATGCCAGAGAGAATATAAGCTAACAGGATATGAAAAAAAAAGCTTCTCTGAAACCTAATTGTTTTTGTTTTAAAATAACTATGTATCTTTAGTGTGAAGCTTTGCCTTCCATAATTGAGTTTATTATAATGCTTAACTGGATCAGAAGTTTGAGATGGCCTGGGCAATTTAGTGAGAATCAGTCTCAAAAAATAAAAAGAGGTGGGGACATAGCTCAGTGGTAGAGTACTCTGGTTTTGGTCTTCAGTACTAAAAAAAAAAAAAAATCTTAAATTTCTTGAGTGGTATCTAGTAAATAGCACATATTTGGGAATCTTCTTTTTTTAGGGGAAACCCTAAGTTAGCTTGAGTTCAAGGTAAATGTGACATTATGTTTCAACTTAAACCATTTTTACTAAAGGTCTTTTGTTTTGTTCCATTTACTTTGTAAGACTAAGCTTCTAGGGGCTCCCCATACAGTGCAATGGTAGAGCACTTGCATAGCATACCCAAGGCCCTAGGTTTAATTCCTGGTACTGCAAAAACAACCACCCAGCTCTCTCATGCTTTTCCAATCATCCAGTACAATTACCTCTCACTTCCTTTCTTTAGTGCATCTGTTTCCCCTGTTATCTCCTATATCTCTGTCATATTCAGTCTTTCCTTCCCATTGTCCCACTGTAATCTCCAAAATCAAAATCTCTACCATATTCAGTCTTTCTCCTCCCACTGCCTTCTTATTCTCTGCCTTCAAAGAGGCAGGCCTTCTGCCAGCAAACTCAGCTTTTAGGAATTTTTTTTTTTTTGTACCTGGGATTAAACCCAGGGGCACCCAACCACTGAGCCACATCCCCAGCCCTTTTTTATATTTTATTTAGAAACAGGGTCTCACTGAGTTGCTCAGTGCCTCCCTAAATTGCTGAGGTTGGCTTTGAGTTCTGGATCCTCCTGCCTTAGCCTCCAGAGCTGCTGGGATTATGTGTGTGCATTTACATGGGATTATAGGTGTGGTATCATCTGGCAAGTTTTGGTTTATTTCACTTAACATTTTCCTCAAGTTCCATCTGTTTTTCTGCAAATGATCTAGTTTCTCTCTCTCTTTCTTTCTTTCTTTCTCCTTCCTTCCTTCCTTCCTTCCTTCCTTCCTTCCTTCCTTCCTTCCTTTCTTCCTTTAATGTTTAAAATTTTGGGTACTAGTGATTGAATCCAGGGGCACTTGCCCACTGAGACACATGCTCAGTCCTTTTTAATTTTTTGAGAAAAGGTCTCAACTAAATTGCTAAAGCTGGTTTTGAATTTACAATCCTCCTGCCTCAGCTACCAGAGCCACTGGGATTACAGGCATGTATCAACCATGCCCAGCAATTTAGTTTTTATTTATGGCTGAATAAAGCTCCATTATATACACATACCACATTTTCTTTTTCCATTATCCTTTGATGGACACCTAGGCTGGTTCCAGAGTTTTGTTTTTGAGAATTGCTCATGCCTTTTTTTTTTTTTATCATATCCTGGACACATCCTGTCCTAAACAGACTTCTTTATGCCACTTTGCCCCCTCCTCCTAACTTGAATTTTCTCATCCCTACCTGTAGTTCATCTGTCCAAAAATCACTCATCTTTTCAAATTCAGATCTTAAACCGTCCTTGACAAATTTTTCTAATTCCTAAACCTGAGTTTACTACTTGGGTCCTTCGAAATCTTATGGACTATATTATCATTTGTAGAATTCATCTGGTAATTAAGCAGATGTTTTGTGATTATTGTCTTCCTGAATAATCTTTTCATAATTCTGTCTGTCTTTTCCAGTGATGTTATTGACACTTTAAAGAACTGTGTCTTAGACTACTTTGTCTTCTGCAGTTGGTCTGGTGAACTCTTTATGTGCTCAAAAAAAGATATCTAACATGGACAAGGTGCCAGTTAGAACTTTTAGGTGCTGCATTGTCCACTGTGGTAGATAATGTTTTATTTATTTTTCTATGAAGAAGAATCCTGATATTTGTAGAAAATACAATCCTCATTTCTTTGTCGATTAATACTTTGCATTTTTTTTTTTTTAATTGCTGTTTGTTTGTTGGGACTGGGGATGTAACCCAGGGACACTTTATCACTGAGGTACTTCCCCAGTCCTTTTTATATTTTTTAAATTTTGAGGCAGGATCTTGCTAAGTGGCTGAGGCTGGTCTTGAACTTTTAATCTTTCTGCTCAGCCTTCCAAGTTCTGGGATTACAATTGTGTATCACCTCACCTGGCCATTTTACATTTTTAAGAGCAATTAATATATTAACTTTTTTTAAGAGAGAGAGAGAGAATTTTAATATTTTATTTTATTTTTTTAGTTTTTGGCAGACACAACATCTTTGTTTGTATGTGGTGCTGAGGATCGAACCCGGGACACATGCATGTCAGGCGAGCGTGCTACCGCTTGAGCCACATCCCCAGCCCTATATTAATATTTTTATATAACTGCACCAAGGAGAAAGAATTCATATTGATTTACGTATCATAAAGAAATGTGTGTTCAGAAGTTCACTGATTTGTATAATTTGGTTAATCCACAGATCCTGTCTCCCTTTCATGACCAACTACAGTTTCCATTGCAACGTGTGCCATCATAGTGGAAATACTTATTTCCTCCGGAAGCAAGCAAGTAAGAACAACTCTGGAGTATTTCAAAATGATTGTTCACTGTACAAGAAAAGGGATCTGGGCTTAGCAGACTCAGAAGACCTTTACATCATAGCTGGTAGAATCCAATTGCGGTGTAGGTCTGAATAATTGCTGTCACCCATTTTAGATCAAATAATAACTCTGCTTTTTAAAGCTGCTCTAACTCTAATTGTATCTTGTGAACCATTTTGTTGATTATTCCCTTGGTGACAGAACTGTAATTTTATAGATAGCTTTTTTTCCTTTTTGTTTTTTATAGATTTAAAGGAAATGTGCCTTAGTGCTTTGGCCAACCTAACATGGCAGTCTCGAACACAGGATGAACATCCAAAAACAATGTTCTCCAAAGATAAGGTAAAAATGGATTAACATAATTGCAATTATGCCATAGACTCAGATGGGACTTCTAACACTCTTTAACAAGTACTTTCTAGCCAGTTTTTATGAGTAAGACTATATAAATTCAGTTGTTATCTTGTTTTTTATTTTATATCATTTACTAATTTCCTAGTATGTGCTACTTGGCTTGACTGTTAGTATTGTGAATACTTAAATACTTTTGGTTGCCTTACAGAAACAAACAGCTGTCTAATAATCAGGTCTGAGGTAAATCTTCTCTGCCTAATTTGGCTTTTGTGGGGATTTTTGGTACTGGAGCTTGAACTCGAGGACATTAACCTTTGTTAATATTTTGCCACATTGCTTTTTCTCTCCATATCTATATTTTCCCCCCTAAGCTATATGAGGCAAAATTATAGCTATTATGCTTGACCCAGTATTCTGTTGTAAAAGTATAATTTAGTGATCATAGTAAAAAAATAATAATGTTGATGATGCAGTAATATTATCTAATCTTATTCATGTTTCTCAACATTATTGTTTTCTTAATATTCCTCTTTGTTTCCTCTCTCCAGGGATCTCACCTTCCATTTAGTTATAATTATGTTTTATCTTTAAGAATAGATCCTTTACCAGTTTATTTAATTTTTGACAGACAATGGGGAGGTGTCTGCTCTGACATTTAAAATTTTGAAGGGTCTAGATAATTATTTGGTATGATATTCCTCACTCTACATTTATCTGATATTTCCTCATGGTTGGCTTCAGGCTATTTATTTATTTATTTATTTTGGTACCAGGGATTGAACTCAGGAGCACTCAACCACTGAGCCACAACCCCAGCCCAATTTTGTATTTTTAATAAAGACAGTGTTTCACTGAGTTGTTTAGCACCTTGCTTTTGCTGAAGCTGGCTTTGAACTCACAATCCTCTTGTCTCAGCCTCCTGAGCTGCTAGGATTATTGACGTGTGTCACCAGGCCCACCAGATTAAATATTTTAGACCAGAATGTTACAGAGGAAATGTGTTTTTCAGTATATCAAAAGAGGAGGTGATTATGTGAATGTCTCTATATTATTGTTGCTTAATATCCTTCACAGTTTCCTCTATCCACGATCCAATTAAGATCACACCTTGGGGCTTTGGATATGGCTCAAGTAGTACTCACCTGGCATGTGTTGAGGCACTGGTTCGATCCTCAGCACCACATAAAAATAAAGATATTGTGTCCACCTAAAGCTAAAAAATAAATTAAAAAATAAAAAGATTACACCTTATATTTATTTGTAATATTTGTCTTTTATCTAAAACAAGTTCTTTATCCATTTATTTTACTTTTGATGAACAATGAAAAGTGTCTACTTTGACATTTAAAATTTTGAAGCATCTAGACAATTGTTTGTGGCGATGCTCGTGTAAACATATGTGATCATAGTAAAAAAAATGATATATATCTCATATATAACCATGTTGCCAGTTATATAGAAGTATAGCACAGTTATGTACAGTACATAATACTTGATAATAAATCACTGTTACTGATTTATGTATTATAGTTTATTTATCATAATTTATCTTAATTCATTGATTTATTATGACACTGGGGATTGAACCCAGGGGTGCATCCCCAACCCTTTTTGAGATAAGGTTTTGCTACATTGTCAAGTTTGGCCTTGAACTTGCAATCCTCTTTGCTCAGCTTTCCAAGTAGCTGAGATTATAGCCACCATGCCCAGATTTTATCATTATTTTAGAGTATACCTCTACTTTGGGATGGAGATGTAGCTCAAGTAGAGAGTGCTTGCCTAGCATGCACAAAGTCCTGGGTTTAATTCCTAGTACTGCCCCCAGCCTCCTCAAAAAGTGGATTGTAAAACAGTATGTTGTGTTAAACTGACAGCAGCCTCATGCTTCTGATGCCTACCCTAGCCCATTAATTGCATCATTTTCTCTTATGCTTGACTTAATCTTATATTGTTTTGTTCATGGCACAATTGTTAGGAACAATAACACAGGACTGTATTGTAGTCTGTTATTAGATTTCTTATACATTATCCCAGCTTTATCACACTGACTACTGAAACTTTTTGACATATCCCCATCAGATTGGTTGGTTGGTTGGTTTGTTTGTTTCTTTTTCTTTCTACAAGGGATTGAACCCAGGGGTACTTAACAGTCCCAGACCTTTTTTTTTTTTTAATTTTGTGATAGTCAAGCTAAATTGTTGAGGGCGGCTTTGAACTTGTGATCCTCCAGCCTCATCCTCCCAGGCCACTGGGATTATAGGTGCTAAGGATTGAACCCAGTGCCTCACACATGCTAGGCAAGTGCTCTACCACTGAGCCCCAAACCCAGCCCCTCTTAATCAACTTTTGAACTCTTACATTTGGGAGCAATATATATACTATTTCAGGCTTCCCTTGGACTTTCTCTGATTCAGCCTTTGAAGATATGTTTTCATGGTGTTAGCTGGTAGTGTGAGACTTTGAAGGTACTCTAATATGGGGAAAATTTGATAGCAGATTAAGGTCAGATATTGTTTGGCGCCACATAAGTAAGATCACATTTAGCAACTGAGAAAATGAAATCTAGAACTGGGTGTGATTGCGCATTCCTGTAACCCAGAGACTCTGGGGACTGAAGCAAGAGGATTGCAAGTTCAAGGCTAGCCTTGGCAATTTAGCAAGACCCTAAGCAACTTGGTGAGACCCTGTCTCAATAAAAAATAAGAGAGGCTGGAGATGTAGTTTAGTGTTGGATCACCTGATCCATCTTGTAATTGAACTGAGTTCAATCATTAGTACCACAAAGAATAAGAGAATCAGATCTTTATACTGTACTTTTACTAGGGATGGAAAGGAGGGAGGCCTGATTGGTGTGAAGTTTCTGAAATTTAAAATTTTATTTGGTGACTTTAGATGGTAGGGGATGTGAAAGAAAGGTGTCAAAAGTTTTTTTCTGAGTTATCTATGATAGGTATTAAGAGCAAAGATAGATTCTGCTTTGTATATTTGTGAGGTAATATACAGAGTTGCATATTTTAGTTCCAAAAAGTTTTGATGTCCAGAAGATGTCTCAAGTAAGTAGAAGAAATAGGAGCTCAAGCTGGGTGGGAGGGTGCACACCTATAATCCCAGTGACTCGGGAGGCTAAGATAGTAGAATTATGAGTTCAAAGCCAGCCTCAGCAATTTAGCAAGGTTCTGAGCAACTTGGGGAGACCCTATCTCAAAATATAAAAGGAGCTGGGGATGTGGTTAAGCACCCAGGTTAAGCACCCCTGGGCTCAATCCCAGTACCAAATAGAGCTCAGGAGACAATAATTTGGGAAGCATTTTCCTTTTGATAATCAAGGTAATATTACAGAATTTTCCCCTCCAACTGGATTGTAAGCCTTAATAACTAAGATTTGTGTATACTTGTTTGGAATTTCATAATCTATACCTTGTTTCCAAGCAATTAAATATTTGTTTGCTGATTAAAAAGTTGAACATGAATGTTTCTTTTGATTCTAAGAAGGTCTTGAAAATGCTGTTTTCTCTGTTTTGTGAGCAAAACTTTGAAAGCAATTATAAAAGTCTTAATATATTTTATTTTAAAAACTAGGATATTATACCATTTATTGATAAATATTGGGAGTGCATGACAACCAGACAGAGACCTGGGAAAATGACTTGGCCAAATAACATTGTCAAAACAATGGTAAGTAGACTAAAGTTGATTAGACTTGACATTTAGAAAACCACTGTTCTTTGTAACAAATTCTGTTTAGTCTCACTGTGAAATAATGTGATTACTAAGAAAATGTGAGTAATTTTATATTAAATTTTTGAAATTATGAGATGCAGGTAATTGTAAATGTTAGTAATTTTTTCATGTAAACTTTGTGAGTTGCCTGTTTTGTCTTAAGTGAATATCACTTATATTGACAATAGTTTCATATACTGAGACCTTTTGTTCACTGTATTTTTATAAATAATTTTATATTAAAATCGGAGACCATTTTTGTTCTTTGATTTGAAACAAAACAAAAAACTTTGTTCTAAACATTGTCCTTAGAATTAAAGAGAACTCCTGGGGAGAAATCAGTAGCAAGCTGTTGATAGTGCTTATCCCTGGGGAGTGGAAGGATAGGTGAGGCAGAGGGAAGATTGGCTCTCTTATGTTTCTCTTTTGTTTGAATTTTTTGATGGTCATATATTTTCTAATGAGAGGGAAAAACAATATTATTTTTTGGAACTATACCTATTTTCTTTTGGAGTTGGTGATTGATCACCTCTGCCATACTTTAAGTATAAAGTTTCCATTGATAATACTACTGTTCTGTTTTCTTTTAGAGTAAAGAAAGAGATGTATTCTTGGTGAAAGAACACCCTGATCCAGGAAGTAAAGACCCCGAAGAAGATTACCCCAAATTTGGACTTTTGGATCAGGTACATTAATATGCTTCTTGGGGCTGGGGAAGTGTCTCAGTGGTAGAGCACTTGCCTCTCACGAATGAGACCCTGGGTTCATCCTCAGCACCACATAAAAATAAATAAACAAAATGAAGATATTGTGCCCATGTATAACTAAAAAATATTTTTAAAAATATACTTCTTATTCTCTTTTTAATTTTAAGCCACATAGGTAGGGAATCAAATTTTGTTTATTTATTTGCCACATAACATTGCTAGTATGTGCCTATAACATGTGGACTCCAAATAAATGGGATTTTGTGTGTGTATATGTGTGGTACTAGGGATTGAACCCAGGGGTGCTCTACTACCGAAATATAACCACCACCTTTTTTGTTTTCTTTCTTTTTTTTTCTTTTTCCTGGGAGTACCAGGGATTGAACTCAGGGGCACTCAACAACTGAGCCACATCTCCAGCCCTATTTTGTATTTTATTTAGAGATAGGATGTAACTGAGTTGCTTGCTAAATTACTGAGGCTGGCTTTGAACTCCTGATCCTCCTGCCTCAGCCTCCCAAGTTTTGGGGATTACTGGCATGCACCATTATTTCCAGCCAAATAAACTTTGTTGATACATCTTTTTCTTTTCTTGGTACTGGGGATTGAACTCAGAGGCACTCACAACAACTGAGCCACATCCCCGGCCTTCTTTTGTATATTATTTTGAGACAGGGTCTCACTGAGTTGCTTAGCACTGCGCCCATTGCTGCTCAGCCTCCTGAGCTACTGGGATTACAGGCATGTGCCATCACATGCAGCATCATTTTTCTTTTTTAATGTTTTGATTTCTTCACATGTATTGCATAAATGCATGGTTCCAAATTATTCTGATCTTCCTGCTATCTGAGATTTTGCTCTTGAAAACAATGCAGTAAAGAAAAAATTATTGTGAAAAAGAATTTATATTGTTTGTTTAGCATAGCAGTAAAAAGAGAATTTTAACTCTTTGTTCAATGGCAGAGATCACATGTGGCAACTAAGTAAGTTAGATCTTTGGGCTGTACTTTCAAGTGTCTGATTTGAAGTGGGATTTTGCTATGTAGCCCAGGTTAGCCTGGCACTCATGGGCTCAGGTAATCCTTCTACCTCAATTTTCTTAGTAGCTGTAACTAAAGACTTATTTGCTATCTTTGAAAGTTTGAGTTTTCACATAAATTCAGGTTTTGTCTCTTGTAAAATGAGATCTGAGCATACTAGGCCTGATTTCAATCTGGCTTTCCAATTTGCCATGTACCCTCTACCTCTACTCCAGTTGATTGGTTAATTGCCATTCATCACCATTCCTTTTTTTTTTTTTTTTTTTTTTTTGCGGGGTGAGGGGGTGAACCCAGGGGTGCTTTAGTACTGAGCTATATCTCTAGTCCTTTTTTCTTTTTCTTTTTTTTTTTTTTTTTAAAGAGAGAGTGAGAGAGGAGAGAGAGAGAGAGAGAGAGAGAGAATTTTTAATATTTATTCTTTTTAGTTCTCAGCGGACACAACATCTTTGTTGGTATGTGGTGCTGAGGATCGAACCCGGGCCGCACGCATGCCAGGCGAGCGCGCTACCGCTTGAGCCACATCCCCAGCCCTTTATTTTTCATTTTGTGACAGGATCTCAATAAACTGCTGAGGCTGCCCTCAAACTTGACAATCCTCCAGCCGCATCTTCCCAAGTTGCTGGAATTACAGGCATGTGTGCCACCATGCCTGGCCTCTCCTTTTTCTTTTTATTCTCTTTTTGTTGTTCTGGAAATTGAACCCAGTGTCTTGCATATGCTAGGCAGGTGCTCTACTACTGAATGTAGCCTCCTTTTTAAATTTAGATATTTTTCCTTTCAGGATCTTAGTAACATTGGTCCTGCTTATGACAACCAGAAACAAAGTAGTACTGTGTCTACCAGTGGGAATCTAAATGGTAAGTGTTTAAATGTCTTACTGTTGAAATATTTTTAAGCTGTTGAATTTACATGTGTCTAGAATTGGGCATTCTTTGGGTTTTCTCTTAACCTGTGTATTTACTAAGACCCTTAAAATCTAAAACTCAATTTTTAGGAGCTAGACAAGAATTTTGCAAATGGTGATAGAGGAGAACTTTTTTCAATTTACCTCAGTTTGATCTTATGTGAAGCAAATTTAGTATACAACAAAGTACAATTTAAAGGTCAGATTTACTGTATTTTTAGTAGACTTCCCATCTGTATCTTCATAACTAACACTTAATTTAGAAGGATTCAGTTGCTCTCCACCCTTTTTTCTGCAATTTAGCTATTACTTAACAAGCTTCCTGTGTCAGTCAGTCTTCTAATTTTTCTTGCCTGAAACATGAATATATTCATATATCAATGCTACTATATGGATCACCTGCTTCAGCATGGTTTTTTTGTTTGGTAACCCATCTAATGGGAAATGTTGTTTATTACTAATGGTATTAATGAGAATTAGGGTGGCTGGAAGGTAGCTAGACTATTCTCTGACACATGATATCAT
Organism: Ictidomys tridecemlineatus; assembly: GCF_052094955.1. NCBI lineage: Eukaryota > Metazoa > Chordata > Mammalia > Rodentia > Sciuridae > Ictidomys > Ictidomys tridecemlineatus. The sequence goes on from NC_135490.1 coordinate 62,608,765, forward strand.
AACTTGTCTTCTGGAATGGGAAATCTTAAATATCTAGTCCTTTCTGCAATTATTAGATGGGTTGGAAATATCTAGGCGTGTTGTTTATCTTTTTACACCATGTTTTCCTGTTTACTTGTTAAAATTTGACAAATACATGGTGCCACTTCTGTTCTTACAGGTGGAGCCACTTTTGGAGGTGAATTCCTCCTCTGTCTTCTTTCAGCCTCTCAGACTTAAGTATTTTGTGGTTTGGAAAATGCTTTTTGCTGAGTTGTGGTAGAAGCTAAAACTAAATAATTTTAAAGCATTGTGAAAGTGGTGGCAATAGCACTTTAATATGAAATAGTAGTTCCAGTTTAATGTTAGTAATTAAAAGCTTGTATGCTGTCATATTCTGCATAACATGGCCAGAAGTTCCCTTGGTATTACACTTTCTGTTCAGAATAGATCTAAAACTTCTTTCTTAAAATAATTGAAATGGGCTGGGCATGGTGATGCACACCTATAATCCCAGAGGCTCAGGAGGCTGAGGCAGGAGAATCATGAGTTCAAAGCCAGCCTCAGCAAAAGTGAGGTGCTAAGCAACTCAGTGAGACTTTGTCTCTAAATAAAATACAAAATAGGGCTGGGAATGTGGCTCAGTGGCCAAGTACCCCTGAGTTCAATCCCCAGTACCCCCACCCCCCAAAAAAATGGAAATGACAATGTTTTAAATTTTATTTACTTTTTTATTTTTTAGTTGTTAATGAACCTTTATTTTATTTATATGTAGTGCTGAGAATCGAACCCAGTGCCTCACACATGCTAGGCAAGCACCCTGCCACTGACACCCAGCCCCAGTCCTGGAAATGACAATTTTAAAAACTTAAACCAGGTGTCGTGGTGTATGTTGGTAATCCCAGCTACGTGGCAGACTGAGGCAAGAAGATGACAAGCTCAAGGCCAATCTGGGCAACAGACCCTGTCTCAAAATAAAAATTTAAAGGAAAAGGGCTAGGGGTGTAGCTCAGTGGTCCAGCACTTGCCTAGCATACATGAGGCCCTGGGTTCACTCCCCAGTACTAGGAGGAGAGGAAGAAACCTTAATGGCTTTTTTGATTGATGATAATGACATTGTAACAGTTTAACATTTGACCTTTTATGAGAAATAGGAATAACATCTACTTTGTTCATAAAAGGAAATTCTGCATTAAGTCTGGTCCTGTGTATGTAGAATATGACCTACCCTCAATGTCTTGAATCTTTTTATTGCAGCAGAACTGCTGATAATTTCCAAGCTTGCCCCAAATTTACATATAGTACTCTATGCAGTTGTTTACGTAAAGGTGTTTTCCTGCAGTTCAAGGACAGTTTTTGCAAGAGGGAACAAACTAATTGAGAGGAATAATAGAACTGGACAAAAATTACAGAACTGGACAAAATTCCAAAGTACCTGTTTCAGAAATACACAAGGTAATATTCCTTGTGCCCTCAGTATAGAGCTGAATTTTTTGTTTAAAATATATAAATGTATCAGCTGGTGGTGTGGCCCAGTGGTAGAGCCCTCACTAGATTTACTGTTTTTAATCCCCAATACCACCAAAACAAAACAAAACCATATGTGTGTGTATATATGTATAAAATAAATTATCTGTTAATATTATTTGCCCATAACATCACAAGCCAGAGTTGTTTAGCCTGAATTTTATCCATGTACTTGTGCAATCTGAAACATTGACAAATGAGTATGTAACTAAAATTGCCTACTGAATTTAAAGCCTCCGTATTGTGTCATGTACAGTCATAATAATGTCTAGCAGCACTGGAGAGAAACACCTTTTTAGTACTTCTGTTTCTGTTTTCTATGTTTGATGTACTTTTGTTTTCTTAGATATTCAAGTTAAGTGCTTTAGCAAATATTGTGCTTTTATTATGTTTATGAAATATATTGTGCAGTTCAAACAAGTGAACATTGACCTAAAGTGAGGATATTTTCATTATAGATATTTGTATTGATTTGGGAGGGGGGAGGGAAACATCCACGCAATTGTTTTCATTCTTTTTAGCCGTAGGTGCTTGGAATCTGAATAAGTGCAAATACATTTGTGTTACATCCTCAAAGTATACTAGTATTTTCAGTTTTTTAAGAAAGGAAGGTTGAAGATGTAACACAGGTATCATTAGTACTAGGTTCATTTGAGATTACTGACAAAACCCAGTGTTCTGGGCTGTGAGACACCTCAGCAGATTGTTTCAGAAGGAGCGTGAAAGCTAATATGCTTTCAGGAAGGAAATCTTCCTGTGGTGTTACACAAATGCACATTGGGTGTGTCAGTCCCTATCCACATTGCTACTTCCATTGCAGCTCTGTTGAAAGTGATCTTGCCTTCTATTCAAAGGGGGAATTGCAGCAGGAAGCAGTGGAAAAGGAAGAGGAGCTAAGCGCAAACAGCAGGATGGAGGGACTACAGGGACTACCAAGAAGGCCCGGAGGTGGGGAGATCACTGCCCCACCCACCACCTTTTGAATATTTGGTGCTGGCAGAGTCCACCATAGGGAACCATATTTTCCATTGCTCAAGTGTCTAATGCTGAAAACCTGTCCTTTTTTTTTTTAAGCCTTGAATACTTTGGAAGGGCAAAATAATCCCAGACCAGGTATGCTATTTTATGAAATTGTTACTACAGAAAGGGAGCCCAGGCAGCATCTTCTGGTGATAAGCCTGGGAAATCACATTCCCTTATGGCACCTTGAGAAAGCTTGGATGGAGGAGAGGGAATGAAAACAACTAAATGCAAACTCCTTAACTTTATGCCTCTTTCCTCTCATGTCTCTTCCCTTCCCTTTGTCTAATTTTGAAGCAGTAGAATCCAGATCACTTCTTATTTAGACTGGCAATAGATAATAAGTGCTCATATCTGAGCTTCTGTTCAATAGTTTGTAATAATAACTGAAGGAACCCACACTAAATCACTCCCCGTTTCTCCCCTAATAATATGTACTGGCCAAATTTTGTAAACAACAAAGAGTTTATGGTTAAGAATCACCAGGAGTGGTCAGTCCCTGACAAATCACTTGCCATTCCCTATAGACTATAAGTAATGTGACCAAAACCATTTTGCCAAATAAAGCTAATCCCTTTAATTTCCCTATTTTGCCTCCAGAGGGCAGGATGGTCTGAGTTATGAAAATTAATTTTTTTTAAGAGAGAGAATTTTTAATTTTCCGAGGACACAACATCTTTGTTTGTATGTGGTGCTGAGGATCGAACCCTGGCCACACGCATGCCAGGCGAGCGCACTACCCCTTGAGCCACATCCCCAGCCCCTGAAAATTAATTTTGATTCGTGTGTTCCAGCTGAGATCTAAAAAAATCAGAGGCCTTTATTACAGAGTAGAATGCTGTTGAACTATAGCAGTTTTACTTTCTTTTTCTTTTTTGATACGGTGTGTAACTATGTTGCCCAGGCTGGTGTGGAACTTTCAGTTCTCCTACCTCAGCCTCACAAGTACCTGAGATTACAGGCATGTGACATCAAATTTTATTTTTCCTTTCTGCAGTGACCCTTTGTTTTCTGCTCAGCGTCTTCCCCCTCATGGCTACCCTCTGGAGCACCCCTTCAACAAAGATGGCTATCGGTATATTCTAGCTGAGCCTGATCCCCATGCTCCTGACCCTGAGAAACTCGAACTTGACTGCTGGGCAGGAAAACCTATTCCTGGAGATCTTTACAGAGCCTGCTTGTATGAACGGGTTTTGTTAGCCCTACATGATCGAGGTATGTAAGGTATTAATGATCATATAAACTCAGGGTTGCTGTGAACTGCTGTCACCTGCTTTGCCCAGTCTAGGATTAAATACACATCTCAGTTTGTTACCAGTACCCTACCCCTCATCTTTAACTAGACTCAGCCAGGATGTACAGCAATAATTTCCATCTCTGTCCTTTTCTTTCTTTTTTTTTTTTTTAAATAAGTTCTAGCCTTTTTATACATCTTTTTTTAAAAAAAATTATTTTTTAACTGATTTTTAAACTTAAAGTTGCAAAAAAATGACAGAGAATTTCTTTTTCAACTGTCTCCTAATGGTAACATTCAATCCTAGCACAGTTAATCAAAATAGGAAATTAACATTTGTAAATACTACAAATTGATTTTTCCTTATCCAAAAACCCCAAATTCTCTGAAATCTGGAACCTTTTGATTGCCAACATGAAGCTCAAAAAGTTTTGGATTTCAGGGGCTAGGGATGTAGCTCACTTGGTAGAGTGCCTACCTTGCATGCACAAGGCCCTGGGTTTAATCCCCAGCACTACCGCATACCAAAAAAAAAAAAAAAAAGTTTTGGATTTTAGATTTAGGATTTTTGTAGTACAGATGCTCAACCAAATAAAGTCCTTGCAAATATTCTCAAATCTGAAAATCTCGGGGGCTGGGGATGTGGCTCAAGCGGTAGCACGCTTGCCTAACATGCGTGCGGCCCGGGTTCGATCCTCAGCACCACATACCAACAAAGATGTTGTGTCCGCCGAGAACTAAACAATAAAACATTAAAAATTCTCTCTCTCTCTCTCTCTCTCTCTCTCTCTCTCTCTCTCTCTCTCTCTCTCTCTCTCTCTCTCCTCTCACACTCTCTCTTTAAAAAAAAAAAAAAAAATCGGAAAATCTCCCAAATCTGAAACAATTCTGGTCCCAGGCATTTTAGATAATAAGAGATACTTAACCTAATTAACCAAATTAAAGACCTTATTTAAGTTTTACCAGTTTTTCCATTAATGTCTTTTGCTTACATTTTATGACCATGATACTTTTTATTGGTTATTTTATCAAGTGTTCCTCAATGATGGTTTATCTGATGTTTTCTCATGATGAGACTGAGGTTATGCAATTTGAGGAAGAGTAAAGAAATTATTACTGTTCATTGCATTATCTCATGTGGTTCATGATGTTGATTTTTTATTGATTATATTAACTATAGTGATTTACTTAAGATAATTCTGTTGGCTTCTCCACTGTAAATTTACTGTCTTTCCTTTTATTATTAATAAATACTTTGGGGAAAATTTGAGATTATGCAAATATCCTATTTCTCCATAAAGTTTTCTTCACTAATTTAATACTTTTCCATGGATCTTGTCTGTAGTAATTATTTCTGTGGATATCTGCCATATGATTTTCTGTTTCTTCTTTTCCTTCTTCATTTTATTTATTTAATTGGTTATATTAGCAAGTACTCAGATATTTTATTTTGTGGGGTATAATCCAATACTTTGATTATTTTGTTGCTTACATTATTCCAGCTTCGTTTCTTCAGGTTGATTCTTGTGTTCTTTTTTTTAGTACCAGGAATTTTTTAGAACCCAGTGGTACTTAACCAGTGAGCCATATCCCCAGCCCTTTTTTATATTTTATTTAGAGATGATATTGCTGAGGCTGGCTCTTCTTGCCTCAGCCTCTCCTGCTGGGATTATAGGCGTGAGCCACCAACATTCAGCTTCTTGTGTTCTTTAGATAAGCGTGGGGTTTTTTTGTTTTTTTTTAAGTACTTGCTTACTTTCTGACTTCACAATATTTTCCTGACTAATCTGTATTTTCTATTCCCAGGCCTAGTAATCACTACTTCTTCATGGAGCCTTGTTTTCTTTTTTCTTTAAAAAAAAAATTATTTTTTAGTATAGGTGGATACAATACCTTTATTTTATTTTTATGTGGTGCTGAGACTCGAACCCAATGCCTCACACATGCTAGGCAAATGTACTTCCTCTGAGCCACAACCCCAGCCCAGAGCCTTGTTTTCTTTAATTGGAAAACAATGTTTACAAATTAATATCTCAGTGTTAGCTATTATCTTCATCTGTTTTATGTTGCTGTAACAAATACCTGAGCATGCTCACTATTATTGGGTGTTGATGCTTCTAGACACCCTCAGTGGTCAGAATTGGGAAATAATGTGTATGAATACTTACCTGCACATAACAAATGGGTGTACTGAATTTATATTGATGCTGGAAATTTCAGTCAAACAACAGAGGAGGGTCATTCCAGCCTTTCCCCTTCAGTTGTTGGTAACTTCTTTCTCTAACAATAGAAAACTGACTTAGATGAATAGTTATAGGTAATTACCTATATTATTTTTTTTTTAAAGAGAGAGTGAGAGAGGAGAGAGAGAGAGAGAGAGAATTTTTAATATTTATTTTTCAGTTCTCGGCGGACACAACATCTTTGTTGGTATGTGGTGCTGAGGATCGAACCCGGGCCGCACGCATGCCAGGCGAGCACGCTACCACTTGAGCCACATCCCCAGCCCAATTACCTATATTATTTCTCCTATTCATATGAATCGTTTCAGAAAATACAAGATTAAACAGGAACATCTTGTGATGTTGGAAAGTAAGGAAGTACTTAAAAACAAAACAAAACAAAAAAAACTTACCTGATATGTTGGTACATGTTTGTAAGTCCAGCTACTAGGAAGGATAAGGCAAGAGGACCCCAAGTTCAAGGCCAACCTGGGCAACCCAACAAAACCCTTTATCAAAATAAAATTTTTTAAAAGGGCTGAGACTGTAGCTCCATGAAAGAGTGCTTGCCTAGCATGCCTGAGGCCCTGGCATCAATCACCAGTAATGCAAAAAAAAAAAAGAGAGAGAGAGAGAGAAAGTTTTATTGATTTACATTCCCACCAGCCATGTAGAGAAAGACTTTATTTCCTTATAACCTTGTTTTGTTTTTGTTTTTGCAGTCAGGGATTGAACCTAGGTGCACTTTACCATTGAGCTACATTTCTAGCTCTTTTTAATTTTATTTATTTGTTTGTTTGTTTGTTTTATTGAGGATGGAACCCAGGGGCACTTTACCACTGAGCTATATCCCTAGTCCTTTTATTTATTTATTTATTTATTAATATATTTTTAAGATATTGAAGGCCCTTTATTTTATTCATTTATTTATATGTGGTGCTGAGAATCGAATTCAGTGCCTCACTCATGCTAGGCAAACGCTGTACCACAGAGCCACAACCCCAGCTGCCTTTTTATTTTTATTTTGAGACAGGTTTTAGAAGTTGCTCAGGGCCTTGCTAAGTTGCTGAATATGGCCTTGAACTTTCTATCATCCTGCCTCAGCCTTCTGGATAGCTCAAAATAAGAGACATACACCATCACAATTGGCTGCTGCTATTTTAAAAATATCCGAAATTGTTTTAAGATAAAGCGTTATATTTTTTCTTATTTTGCTAGACAAATACTCTGCCACTGAGCTACATCAAACCTTAGAAAGTTAAATCTTCCTGGGTGTGGTGGCACATACCTGTAAATCCCAATGTCTCAGGAGGTTGAGGTAGGAAGATCACAAGTTTGAGACCAACCTCAGCAACTTAGAAAAGCATTAAGCAATTTAGCAAGACCTTGTCTCAAAAAAAGGGGGGGGGGCTGGGATGTGGCTCAGGGGAAAGCATTCCTGAGTTCAATTCCCAATACCTAAAAAATAAGTTTTCTAAAGGATGGTTTATTCAAATCAGGATCCAAACACATTACAATTGGTTTGTTATATTTTAGGGGATATGCAATGTAATTTTAACCTGTTATCTTAAATATAATTACATTTAATAAAAACTAGAAGACCAAAGGCTAGGAATATAGCTCCCCACAGTTAGAGCACTTGCCTGGCATGCAAGAGGCCCTGGGTTTGATCCCCAGCCCTGCACAGAAAAAGAAGAAAAGAGACAGACAACCTAACATTTTCTTCCTTTCTCTTTTGTCTGGATCTTGTGTTGAGATTTTAGACTCCTGAACTAACATTTTGAACATCTGACCTGATTTTCCTGACTTTTATTGTCTTATCTTGAGTGTAAGGGGCTATGTCTCTAAATTCCTCAAAAAATAAGTTGAAGGCTTCTGTTTTAATGTCCATCACTGCAGCTCCACAGTTAAAAATCTCTGACGACCGTCTGACTGTTATTGGAGAAAAGGGCTACTCCATGGTTCGGGCTTCTCATGGAGTGCGGAAAGGTGCCTGGTACTTTGAAATCACCGTGGATGAGATGCCACCAGACACTGCTGCCAGACTGGGTTGGTCCCAGCCTCTAGGTAAGCTGGGGCTATATTGTGGACATCACAGCAGATAGACAGATTTAGACCTATCTGGCTTAGTTTTAAGACTGCTGTGTTTATCATAAAATTCAGTTTCTGAAGGGTTAGCTGATTTGCAAGTTCTGGAATACTTTTGAAAAATAGTTTATAAGCAGTTTACAGAATTGACAAATAATATAAAATAAAAAGGAGTAGAATCTTTTCCTTTTGCAAACCAGAGTTCACTTGTAGTCCTCTGATTTCCTATATATCTTTTTTATTGAGACAGGTAACCTTCAAGCTCCCCTGGGTTATGATAAATTTAGTTATTCTTGGAGAAGCAAAAAAGGAACCAAATTTCACCAGTCTATTGGAAAACACTACTCTTCTGGCTATGGACAGGGGGATGTCCTGGGATTTTATATCAATCTTCCTGAAGACACAGAGACAGCCAAGTCACTGCCTGATACTTATAAGGATAAGGTGAGTTTGCCCTCCTGCAATGGATTTCTGGCTTTGAGGATCTGTGTCAGTGGTGACTATAGATATGACCTCTGTTTTCTTGTGACTTACCACTTTCATATTTTTCCTACACATTTTATTATAAGCATTTTCAGACATAATAACAAAGTTGAAAGAATTTGAGAGTCAGTACCTGAATATCGTCATCTAAATTCTATCAGATGTTTCCAGTTAGGGGCTGGGTTGTGGCTCAGAGATAGAAGGCACTGAATTCGATCCTTAGCACCACATAAAAATAAAATAAAGATATTAAAAATAAAATAAAGATATTGTATCTACCTATAACTAAAAAATAAATTTAAAAAAAAAGGTGTTACCAGTTAGGATGTATCTGTTCATTCTTCAATCCATGTATCCATCCAGTATTTTTTTTTTTTTAATAGTTGTGTATGGATAGCATGCCTTTATTTTACTGGTATGCAGTGCTGAGGATTGAACCCAGGCCTCACACATACTAGGCAAGTGCTCTGACAATGAGCTACAGACCCATCCCTGTCTATTTATTTATTTATTTATTTATCTATTTATTTATGTTTATGACAGGGAAAATTGCAAACATCAGTACACTTGCCTCTCAGTACTTCAGGATGCATATAATTAACTACATATAAAATTTATATGAAACGAAATATACAATTTCATAGTGAACACTCATTAAGTTTTGAGTCTGACCTAAATTCCTATCAAGATTTAAACTCTTGGCTGGGTGTGGTGGTATAAACCTATAATCCCACCAATTTGGGAGGCTGAGGCAGGAAGATTGTATATTTGAGGCTGGCTTGGGCATTTTAGCAAGACCCTCTCTCGAGTAAAAAGGACTGGGGAGCTGAGATTGTGGCTCAGTGGCAGAGTGCTTGCCTCTCACATATGAGGCACTGGGTTTGATCCTCATATAAAATCCACCAAATAAAATAATTAAATTTGATCCACCACATAAAATAAATAAACAAAATAAAGATATTATATCCATCTATAATTAAAAAAAAAAAAAGACTGGGGATGTAAGTCAATGGAAAAGCATCCCTGGGTTTAATTCTCAGTACCTGAAAATAATCCGGTTGTGGTAATGCATGCATGTAATCACAGCAACTCAGAAGCCTGAGGAAGAAGGATCCCAAGTTTGAGGCCATTCTCATCAATTTAGGCCCTATTTCAAGATAAAAAAATAAAAAGGGCCAGAATGTGGCTCAAAGGTAAGCACCTTGGGGTCAGTCCCCAGAACCAAACAACAAAGAAGATATATACTCTTTTTTTTTTTTTTTTTTTTTAGTACCGGGGATTGAACTCCGGGGCACTAGACCACGCAGCTATCTCCCTAGCCCTATTTTATTTATTTATTTATTTAAATTTCAAAAAAATATTTTTTAATATTTATTTTTTAGTTTTCGGCAGGCATAACATCTTTGTTTGTATGTGGTGCTGAGGATCGAACCTGGGCCGCACACATGCCAGGCGAGCACGCTACCGCTTGAGGCAAATCCCCAGCCCTTTATATTTTATTTAGACACTGAGTTGCTTAACACCTAACTTTTGCTGAGGTTGGCTTTGAACTCAAGATCCTCCTGTCTCAGTCTCCCAAGCTGCTGGGATTACAGGTGTGTGCCACCACACCTGGCTGAAAAAAATGTATACTCCTAACATCAGTCCAAGAAGTTTTATCTTGCTCTTTCTAGTTCCCATCCCTAACACCGTAGATCCAATGAATATTTTAATTTTTTTTCTATCATACTTTAGTTTTTGCCTATTGAGTTTATGTAAATGTAGTTATGTAGTGTGTTCTTTTAATAACTTTATTTTGTTTATTTTTTAATGTGGTGCTGGGGACCAAACCTCACACAAAATTCTGAGGCAAGCCCTTTGCACTAAGCCACAACCCCAGAATTTTAGGTGGTGACATTTATTATTGTCATCTTAATTTTAGCAATTTGATGGATATATATCTTCTTGTGTCTTTTTTTTTTACATTTTATTTTTTTAGTTGTAGGTGGATACAATATCTTTATTTTATTTTAGGAGGTGTTGAGGATTGAACCCAGTGTCTCATGCTAGGCAAATGCTCTACCCCTGAGTCACAACCTCAGTCCTCTTCTTGTGCTTGAATTACCATTTCATTGATGACTAATGATATTTAGCATTTTTCTTTTGCTTATTGGCCATTTATCTTTCATGAAGTTTCTTTTTAAATATTTTGCCTCTTTTTTAATTCATTTATCTAGTCATTTGTTTGAAGTCATTTGTCAGATATTTTTTGTTTTGTATTACTAGAGGATTGAACCCAGCACCAAGCCACATGTCCAGCCCTTTAAGACAATATCTCACTAAGTTTCTGAGGCTGGCTTCAAATTTGTGATCCTCTTGCCTTGACCATCTAAGTGGCTGGGATTACAGGCATACCTTACTATGCCTGGCTAGATGTAATATTTATTTTTAATTTTTTAAATATTTATTTTTTAGTTGTAGTTGGACAAATACATTTATTTTATTTATTTTTATGTGGTGCTGAGGATCGAAGTCAGAGCCTCACATGTGTTAGGCGAGCATTCTACCACTGAGCCACAACCCCAGCCCTAGATGTGATATTTTAGTATTTATTTTTTTTTGGCGGACACAACATCTTTTTATGTGGTGCTGAGGATCGAACCCAGGCCACACGCATGCCAGGCGAGTGCGCTACCGCTTGAGCCACACATCCCCAGCCCCTAGCTGTGATATTTAAAAAAAATTTTTTTACTAGTCTGTATCTTTATTTTTATACTGGTATCTGAAGTTTTTGTTTTTATGAAGATTAATTTCTCAGATTTTTCTTTTATAGTTCTATTTCTTTCTGTGACCTACAAATCTTTGGGTACCATCAAGTCACGAAAATATTCTCCCATATTACCCTTTGAAAACATTATGCTTTTATGTTTAGGTCACCAATCTATCTTGAGTTCATTTTTATGTATAATGTGAAAGTCAAGGTTATTTCTTTCCCCCAATAGGAATATCCAGTTATTCCAGCACCATTTTTTAATCTCTTTCCTTTCTTCATTGGATTTCTGTGGTGTGGGGTTTTTTTTAATATTTATTTTTTAGTTATAGATAGACACACAATATTTTATTTTGTATATGGTGCTGAGGATCGAACCTAGTACCTCACACATGCTAGGCGACCGCTCTACCTCTGACCCACAACCCCAGCACCATTCTTTGGTGTTTTTGTGGAAATTAACTAGAGGTTTATTTCTAGACTCTATTACAGTAATCTATTTATTGTATTTTATGCTGGTACTGCAGTGTCCAAATTACTATGGCTTTAGAGTAAGTCTTTAAATTTGGTAGTAGATGCCCTCTAACTTTGTTCTAAAAATGAGCAGCCCAATATATCATTTTATTAATTGCATTACACCACTGACTCTCATCTCCCGTCTTACCATCTGGAACCCTGGAAGGTATACCACCACACTAATTCCTGGTCTGTAGTTAACAGCTTCGGTGGATTCTATAGGAATTGTTAAAATTACTCACTTTTTTTTTTAATATTTATTTTTTAGTTCTCGGTGGACACAACATCTTTGTTGGTATGTGGTGCTGAGGATCGAACCTGGGCCGCACGCATGCTAGGCAAGCACACTACCGCTTGAGCCACATCCCCAGCCCTGAATACCATATATATTTGATCTTCAGCAAATAGTTCATTTTTTTTTCTTTTTTTTCTTTTTTTTTTTTTTTTGAGTGAGAGAAAGAGAGAGAGAGGGAAATTTTTAATATTTATTTTTTAGTTATCGGCAGACACAACATCTTTGTTGGTATGTGGTGCTGAGGATCGAACCCGGGCCACATGCATGCCAGGCGAGCGCGCTACCACTTGAGCCACATCCCCAGCCCCAAAAATTATTCACTTTTTTAATTATATTATGAACATTTGATTTTAATGAATAAATAATTTGTAATATGTCTGTACAATAGAATACTATAGATCTGTTTAAAAGCAACATATGTTCTGAGGGACAAATGCTCTCTGGTGTATATTATTGAGTGTGAAAAACTCAAGAAACAAAACAAAATTAACAGTATTGTTGCATTTTATGACTTGTTTCTTTGCATGTTTTTCTTGTGTATATTTTTATTGTTTGTGTTTTTTAATTTTGGAGATACTCATATACTTTAGAGTCTCTGAAAGAGTAATACCAGGACACTGGAGTAGTGATTTTGTTTTTTGGTACTCAACCACTGAACCACATCTCCAGCCCTATTTTGTATTTCATTTAGGGACAGTGTCTCTCTGAATTGCTTAGCATCTATCCACTGATAAGGCTGGCTTTGAACTCCGGATTCTCCTGTCTCAGCCTCCCAAGCTGCTAGGATTACAGGCATGTGCCACCACACCCAGTTGGAGTTGTAAATTTTTTGCATGGGAAACTCAAGTGAGGCATAGTGAGAGAGAGATACTCTTCATTTTATATGCTTATATAGCTTTGATTTTTTAAAAAAAATTATTTGGTACTGGGCATTGAACCCCCTGGGGTACTCTACCACTGAGCTATATCCCAGTCCTTTTTATTTTTTATTTTGAAACAGAGTCTTGCTAAGTTGTTGAGGCTGGTCTTGAACTTGTGATCATCCTGCCTCAGCCTCCTGAGTTGCTGGGATTATAGGTGTGCACCACTGTACCCAGCTCGTTTATGAAGGCTTTTTATCATGCTTAATACATGTATGTGCTAAGGAATTATTAAATAAATAATGTATATATTTGGGAGTGAATAGTTAAATCAGCTATTGGAAAGAGATGACCCAGAGGCCACCTGTGGGAGAAACAGGAAACTAGGAGCAAGAAAGTGGTCCTTAAAATGTTATAGAATAAGGAGTTCAGGCTCTGTAAAATTGTTATTTCTTTCACTGAGATTGTTGGGGAAAACAGTATAAGTTAATTTAGGCTCACTCTTTTATGGGCATTTTTGTTGTGGTGAGAATGTGTACTTAAACGTATTTGTTTCTTCACAAATTTTCTTAGTAATGGCCTCTTTTTTTTAAATTATTTTTCTGAGAAGGTTAGGAGAGAGATTTTCTTTTCTTTTTTTTTTTTTTAAAGAGAGGAGAGAGAGAGAGAGAGAGAATTTTTAATATTTATTTTTTTAGTTTTCGGCTGACACAACATCTATGTTTGTATGTGGTGCTGAGGATCGAACCCGGGCCGCACGCATGCCAGGCAAGCGTGCTACCACTTGAGTTACATCCCCAGCCCTTAGTAGTGGCCTCTTTTGAAAATATTTAACAAAAAATTGATGGATGGGAGGGGCTAGGGGTGTGGCTCAATGGTAGAGCACTTACCCAGCATGTGTGAGGCACTGGGTTCGATTCTCAGCACTGCATATAAATAAATGAATAAAATAAAGGTCCATCAACATCTAAAAAAAAATTTTTTTTTAAATGGATGGCTGGTATATTAGTTCAAGTAGTTCAATGGATGAACGCATAGTAGTTCAATATCTAGCAAAACTCAATGGCAAATGTTTCTAATTTTTGTTGTAGAGCACAAGGACTTGGTGCTATTTGTGTGAGTCTGACTTTATTTTCTCCATGATGATGCATCTGATGCTTCAATGTGCCTTTTTTCCCCCCCTCGGTTTTCAAGGCCTTGATAAAGTTCAAAAGTTATTTGTATTTTGAGGAAAAAGACTTTGTGGATAAAGCAGAGAAGAGCCTAAAGCAGACACCCCATAGTGAGGTGAGTCATGGTCATAAAAACAACAGAATTATAAGGCCTTGAAGATTGAGACCTGTCCCTTAGTGATAAAAGTGAAAAGATGAAGCCCAAAGGAGAATACAGGGATTTGAGGGTAACATATCTAGGCAGCAGCACAGCAAGTGCCCAGTCCTGCCTACAGACTTTGTGCTCTTGCTGTGGTACCATGGTGTAGCTATTAGAGGGGTGATAGCGTTCTGTCAGGAACACTCTGTAAAGAAAAGAGAAGTGTGATAAGGACAGGAAATTAAGGAAGCAAGTGAGATGTCCTTATTCTTTATCAGAGATATCATGTACAGAGGAACATGGGCTAGGGGAGGGGGAGACGCTGGCTAATGCTCTAGAACTCTCTCTGCCTCCCCTTCCTAGGTAATAGATTGGGGACATAATTACTCATAGTCCTAGCACAGTCCTGGGCCAGCCTTCAGGGCCAAAAATCAAAAGGGTAAGGGGAGCAGGTGGAAGAAAGTTCTGGGCTATAAACATTTTTCCATTAAAAATGCTGTGAAGTCACCTTGGACAGTAGTAGAAAGAAGTACAGTTCCACTTATTTTGGGGGTGGGGGTATATATGTGTACACACACACACACACACACGCACACACACACACAGAGGAAACCATTAAGAGATCTAAGGACAACGAGATATTCCTGGTGGTTAAGAGAGCATATTCAAGATAATTGTAGGAGAGAACAAAGAAAATGAATATTTGAAGACTATGACAGATTTCTAAGAGAACTTCAAATTTAAAAAAAAAAAAAGAACTTGAAATGTTTCAGAGAAATAACGATTTACATGGAAGATAGATTACTTACAGGCACAATATAATGAGGAATAGGAAGTACAACCGTTTGATATGTGTAGCATAGGAATTCAGAAAAATAAGAAACCTGAAGTCCACTGAAGTGTAGCGCATGCGTACATTGAGTTTTAAAATATTCTATAAATATAAAATATTGTTATACAAGCTATATATTATTCTTAGAATAGATTATTGGCAGTCCAGTAACAGTACTTCTTAATTCTTCAAGTGAGTTCTTTTTTGTTTGTTCTTTTTTTAAGTTCTGAAGTAAAACCATGATTCTTATTTCAGATAATATTTTATAAAAATGGTGTCAATCAAGGTGTGGCTTACAAAGATATTTTTGAAGGAGTTTACTTTCCAGCCATTTCACTGTACAAGAGCTGCACGGTATGTATTATATGTTCATCCTCTGAACAGAATTTGAGGGAAGTATTTTCAATAGGTGTGATGATAGAGCTATTAGCTGGATTCATTATAATCCCAGCTACTCAGGAGGCTGAGGCAGGAGGATCATAAATTCGAGGCCAGCCTCAGCAACTTAGTGAGGTTATAAGCAACTTAGCAAGACCGTGTCTCAAAACGAAAATAAAAAGGACTGGGGATGTAGCTTTCAGTGATAGAGCACTTCCCCAGCATGTGTGAGGCCCTAGTTTCATTCCCCAGCACCAAAAAACAAAAATTAAAAAACTGTTCCAAAAACACTTGAGGTTTTAGGAAGTATTTGCTTGTGTAGATAAATATCATGCAATTAGTGTGTACTTTACTTTTCCTTTGAATACACTGTGTGGGATCCTTTTTCATTGTAAAGAATACAAGTTGCCAGGCACTGTGGTCTGTAATCCCCCCAGCTTGGGAGGCTAAGGCAAGAGGATTGTTGAGTTCAAAGCCAGCTTCAGCAATTTAGTGAGAACCCTATCTCTAAACAAAATATTAAAAGGGCAGGGCATGTCGCTTACTGGTAGAGCACTCCGGGGTTAAAAACCTCCAGTACTCACCCAATAAAACAAAAACCATTATACATGCATAAATCAGTTTAGAGTAGCTATTATACTTAAAAAAAAAAAAAAAAGATGATCCAGCATGAAGAGATTATCATTAGATCATTAGCACTAGTTTGTTTTAAAAGTTAACATGGAAATTTCTACTTTTTTTGGTTGTTTGTGGGTAGCTATCCTTGAAGAAGATAAAATAAAGAAATCTTAGGTTTTGTTTTGTTTTGTCCTAGAGATTGAATCCAGAGACACTTTACCCCTGAGCTGCATCTCTTGCCCTTTTCATTTTTTTATTTTGAGACAGAGCCTTGCCAAGTTCCTGAGAGTTGCTCAGATAAATTTGCAATCCTCCTGCCTCAGCCTCCCAGTGTCTGGGATTATGGGTGTGTTCCACTGCACCCAGCTGTTTTCACCTAATTTTTTATGTAACTTGGATATTGATAACTTTTAGCAATGCTAATGCATCTCATTTGTTCCATTAATACCCTGAGTATATACATTTAAAGTGAAAAATTTGCCATGTCATTAACTTTCCAATATTTTATTTATATTTTCCATGCCTGATTGAATTAAATTCACTCCAGGTTTCCATTAACTTTGGACCATGTTTCAAGTATCCTCCAAAGGATCTCACTTACCACCCTGTAAGTAACAGTAAAATGTCTGCATGCATCCTCAACATCTTTATTTCTTTCTGTGGCTCTTTTAATCACCCTTTTTCTTATTTCTCCTGCAGATGAGTGACATGGGCTGGGGTGCTGTGGTAGAACACACTCTGGCTGATGTCTTATATCATGTGGAGACAGAAGTGGATGGGAGGCGCAGTCCCCCCTGGGAACCTTGACCATTCCTCTTTTTTTCCAGACACAGACTTTGTGGGGAATAAGACCAGGGTTTTTATTTTTGTTTTCTAACTGTCAGATATTCTCCCAAAGATGCTACAGAACACAGCCTCTATTTTCAGCAAGTTAAAAGGCTGAGTAGGCTGCGGGAGACCCCTACCCTTCAACATTCCCTGCCCACTTCCAGTGACTCTTGTTTTGTGTGCCATAAACAACTTGTGACCCCAGGATCCCACAAGCTCCCTGTAAAACTGGTGCTCTTCCACATCCCTGCCAGCTGGGACTTACTACCTTACTGTTTTTTCTAAGGAGTAAATAATCTTGTCCAAGTAGCTAACTTATTTAAGACATTTCCTCCTGTGGGCATTGACTCCATCCCACTTGATTTCCATGGAGATGTTGAGCCTGTTTATGAGAGGAGCTTAAATCAGTGGCTGTACATTTCAAACCAATCTAAAAGCTATTTCCTTTTGGTGTGGGTTTGGTTATTAATTTTGAAATAACTTTTTCAATACTGGGATCTCTGAAACTCCTGGGTCTCTAGAACTGTAATGTTGAAATAAACTTGCCTGCAGCTTTAACATAATTAGAACTATTCCCCAATAAAACTTGTTTCCAGGTTTGTGAGGTACTTGGCTTCCCTTCAGGTTGGGTTCCTCTCAGTGACAATGTCAGAAATGTGGGTAATATGAAGAAGGGGAGCCAGCACTTGGAAGGAAGAGTTAGGTTTCTGATTTATATCTTAACCCCTCTTCTATTGCTGCTCCTAATCTCAACAGCCAAATCAAGTCTCCCCTTTGTCCTATTAAAATTACAATCTTGAGAAGAACAGGAGTTTACAAGGTCTGTAATAGTCTCCCCTCCAGCTCTTCTTTTTGAACATAATGTTGGGGGCTGGGGATATGACTCACGTGGTAGAGTGCTTGCCTCACATGCACAAGGCCCTGGGTTCAGTCCCCAGCACCATCATAAAACAAACTTTTTGAACATGATGTTGATATGTGCAGGTTTTTTTCCTGCCTTATATTCATTCCTAAAAAAGTGCAGTTTATAACTCCTTAAAGCTAAAAGATAAGAATGAGTCTTCCTTTGGGGATCTGTGTGTGTGTGTGTGTATTTTTTTTTTTTTTTTTTTTTTTTGGTGGTGGTGGTAGTACCAGGGTTTGAATGAAAGGGCACTTTATCACTGAGTTACATCCCCAGCCTTTTACATTTCTTATTTTGTGACAGAGTCTGAACTGCTAAGGCTGACCTTTAAGTTGTGATCCTCTCATTTCAGCCTCTTGAGTAGCTGGGATTACTGACATGTACCACCACAATTGACCCGTCTTTTTAAACATGTCAGTGTTGTAGCAAATGTAGTTCCCAAGATTTCCCAAAGACTGATGCATGTGAATTTCCACCTAGATTAACAAATAGAGCTGTTCACTAGGACATAGGTGATATGTTGCCACAGCATCACCATGTATCATGACTCTTGCTTTTCTGAATATCTTTTTATTTCCCTGTTAAGAAATTCCCCAAGTTGCCAGGCACAGTGGTGCACGCCTATGATCCTAGCAACTCCGGAGGCTGAGGAAGGAGGATGGCAAGTTCAAAGCCAGCCTCAGCAAATTGAAGAGACCCTAAGCAAATTAGACTTTGTCTCAAAATAAAAAATAAAAAGGTCTGGGGATGTGGCTCAGTGGCTAAGTGTCCCTGGGTTCAATCCCTGGTTCCGTAAATAAATAAATAAGAAAGAAAGAAATTCCCTAAGTTTCAAATAAGTATTGATATGTTAACACAATGACCTTGACTAAACATATTTGTCTTCTAATGAATCACCCAGGTTTTTTGTTTTGTCCATTCTGTATCTTAACAGGAAACCTAACACAGTCAGTATGGTTATAGGCTGGGGTCTCAGCCTATCAGATTCTATCAGCT
Organism: Ictidomys tridecemlineatus; assembly: GCF_052094955.1. NCBI lineage: Eukaryota > Metazoa > Chordata > Mammalia > Rodentia > Sciuridae > Ictidomys > Ictidomys tridecemlineatus. Next base: position 62,627,605 of record NC_135490.1, read on the forward strand.
TGGTCTTAAAAGGACAGACCTGGTTATAAAGTTTTTAGATCATCAGAGTTTGAAGGACTCTAAGAAACTGAGGGTGATATTATTTAGAGGAAGCTAGAGGTAAAGTTTTTGTAATATATGACCATATATAAGTTATACACCCACTCTTCTAAATTATAAGATTAGGTTTTTGTATATTTGACTTTCATAAATTGGAGATTATAGAAATAGTGAATTTCTTATTAATACTTCATATTCAAAAGAGTTTGTGGTGTGTGTGGTTGTGCATGCTTCTTTGCTTTTTTTTTTTTTTTTTTTTTTTTTTTTAAATTCTCAGCGGACACAATATCTTTGTTGGTATGTGGTGCTGCTGGGGATTGAACCTGGGCCGCATGCGTGCCAGACGAGCCCGCTACCGCCTGAGCCACACTCCCAGCCCTTTTTTGCTTTTTTTATTTTTTGGTACTGGGGTTTGAGATTGCTTGGGCACTTTACCACTGAATTACATCCCCAGCCTTTTGCATTTTATATTTTGTGATAGAGTCTGAACTGCTTAGGCTGACCTTTTAAATTGTGATCCTCTCATCTCAGCCTCTTGAGTAGCTGGGATTACTGACATGTACCACCACCACTGGCCCTGTCTTCAAATTAACATGAGTTCATTTGAAGGCTTCAATGACTACTTCTCATCTGTTTTGTTTCACATAGTTCACAATCATATCAGTGACAACTTATTTTATTTAAATGTAAATTTAAGTGGGAAAATCTTTCCCTAGACATCACAAAGACATAGTTAACATTGTTTGAAAGAACAAACTGTAATCCATTTTAAAACCATGGTGTTTGTTGAAAGCTCCTTTCTTTACTGTCCATCTGTTCTCTTGAAACCAGTGCCCATATTGTTTCAGCATATCTTTAAGCCAGTAACTGTTTTCTCTTGGTTGGTGGTGAGAGATTGTATTGTAGAAATACTCCTCTACAATTGTCCTCCCTCTCTAAAGCTCCTGGATAAACACCAATTTCATCTATGCCAAAAATGGACTAAGAAACAATCAGAATAAATTATAATAAATATCAGTTGTTAAATTTTAATACCTCAATAAATACTAGTGTTCCCACTGCTGCTATTTTATTTAATAAATAAACTAAATCTCTATTTCCAGATGGTGCAAGTCATCCATGCTATTAAACCTAGAATGGAAATGCTTCAGGTGGTAATGGTTGATTTTTCATTCTATTTATATGTAGTAAGATAGTCCTATTTCAGTTTTTTTGTTTTGTTTGGTTTTTTGTAGATGGACACAATGCCTTTATTTAATTTATTTTTATGTGGTGCTGAGGATCAAACCCTCAAACCCAGTGCCTCACACATGCTATGCGAACACACTACCACTGAGCTACACCCCCAACCCCTCAGTTTATAATTTCTCTCTTTGGGGCTCGGTTGTGGCTCAGTGGTAGAGTGCTTGCCTGGCATATGTGAGGCACTGGGCTCGATTCTCAGCACCACATAAAAATAAATAAAGGTCCACTAACAACTAATAAAATATTTATTTAAAAAAGTAATTTCTCTAAATCCTGGAAAAGGGAATTTTCTATCACCATGTTACCCCTTCTTCCATGAAAATTAAATTTTTATGAAAGATTCTGGTAACAAAATTATCAAATTATCTAAATCTCCTGTAGTTTCTTTCCTTTTAATGAGATTTAGTTTAATTAAAAGTCTTTGTCCTGGACTCTTATAATATCAAGTTGTAATCTACTTTTTATAGAATAGAACTTTAAAACCAGTACAGACTGAAGTTTTCATGTTAGTTGTGATTCTTTATTCTGACTGGTACATATGAAATAAGTAGGGAAACCAGTCTCATTATTAGTTTTATATTTTTCCATTGAGGAAACTGGGGATATACTTCTGAAAGATACCTTCTGTGGTGAATTGCTTATTCTTTGGTGTATCCCTGTGCCTTGTTGGTGGAAGAGCAAAGAGCCCATGTGTAGGGCTCTGCATTGTTCACACACTCCTGCAGGGAATGGAGTTCTTGAGCCCATAAAACCAGTCCCTAATTTAGCAGCTCCCACATCCATACCAGCCAGTAGGACTCAAAGATATTTTTAGGTGTGTGTATAAGGGCCCAAGTATTTTTCTTGGGAACCTTCTTTTTTCGCAGCTAATCAGTAAATAGAGTTAGAAGTTTCTTCTTTATCATAGAGACTCATATGATTTCTAATTTTTTTTTTTTTTTTTTTTGGTGGTGGTGGTCCTGGGCATTAAACCCATGGGCTCTCAACCACTGAGCTACATCCCCCAACCCTTTTATTTTTTATTTTGAGATAAGATCTCACTAAATTGCAGAGGCTTGCTCAAACTCAAGATCCTCCTGCCTCAGCCTCTCGGGTCCCTGGGATTACAGACAAGTGTCACTGTGCCTGGCTGCTTTGTAAGACTTTTACCAGTCTGAGTCGTAGTATTATACTCTTCCACCCCCTCTGTTATTGTCAGATGAAGATCTTAAACAGACTTGCAGACTTTCAACAGGAATTTTCCTGATCCGTGTGCAAGCCAGGGCAGAAACACATACTGGAATAGCAGGCTGGTATTTAACAGCGGGCTTCAGAGGCAGAGTTGGACTCCAGTCGTTTGCGCAGGTGATAGGCAAAATCCATCTGGGTCTGTGATAAGACTTGGTTGATGATACTCTTTGGCAGCCACCCCTGGAGAAGATAAGAGAATTTGGTCATCTTCTGGGTGGTGTGCTATTCCAGACACCTTGCACTCTATCACACACATGGGCTGCCTGGAACTTCATCTTCCAACTCTGTCTATAGGTGCAACCTTGGAAATGACCAGGGTCAAAGGATGGACTACTTTGGTGCCTTATTGTCATCACAGTGTCAGAAGCACAGGATTTGCTGTCAAGACAGATATTAAGTTCTGTCTTCCCAACAGTTTTATTTTTTTTGATACAGGGTCTTGCTAAGTTGCTTAGGACCTCACTAAGTTGCTGAGGCTGGCCTTGAACTTGCAATCCTCTTACCTTAGTCTCCTGAGTTGCTGGGATTATAGGTGTGTGTTACTATGCCCTATGCCCTGCCTAAGTTTCCTTCTCTCTAAAATGATGTTACTATACAATTGAAATTTGATAAGTGTCAGCCACTGCAGATTTTGAGATGGTAGGATAGCATATGGGCCATCACTCAAGTCCCTTCCTAAGCAACTGTACTATCAAAAATGGAAGAGGCTTCTTTCTGTTATTATATGATTGGGAAGAGCTCACTTTCCTTACTATCTCTAGCCCTGAATCAACTCCCATACCCCTCACCTTGAGGTCAATACTGAGCAGCCAGGTGAGTTTGGTCTTGGAGGGACTTCCAGCCAGCGGATGAAGCACCATGCAAGTGGGACCTTGTTCAGCTCTGGTAAATGAAAAGTCAACCAGGAGATGAATCAGTTCTTTCTTATGCTGACTATACTAGTCCCATTTCTGGAGTACCTTGTCTTTTTTTCTAATTCTCAGCAGGAAATACCCTTCTTCAAGGGTACTGACTTAACAGTTGATGTGGTTACTAACTCTTTAGAACAAGTTGGTTGTAGCTGAAGCAGAACCTGGAGGCCTCCTATTGTACTTGTACCCTTTGGTGGCCAGACTGCAGGGAGGTCAAGGAAAGAACGCAGGGTGGTAGTATCATTAAGAAATTTAGGTGTCTATGGTGTTCTTTGGGGTGTGAATTATTTCAATATTTTAACCTCCAGTACCTACATACTTTAGAATACCAGCTGAACCTCAGTCTTACCCCTTGCTTTGGAAAATATTATATTAAGGTTCAGAGACTGGAAAGATCAAATAAACTGGTTAGCTGTTGACATAGGGCCAATCTTGTCTTTTTCCCTCTCTTTGCGAATCTTATAAAAGGAAATTGAGGTTGGGGACCAAGGATTAATTTATTGGAATTGTGGAGATTCACTCCATCACATATTAAAGTGAATGCCCATCAGCCTGTGTAAGAGGGAAAGGAATTTTGGACGTGTTTGTTTTTGCAGTGCTGGGGATTTAGCCCAAGGTCTTATGCTTGCCAGACGAGCACTCTACCCACTAAGCTATATCCCCAGCCAGAGGAAAGGATCTTGAGGCTACTGCTAGTATTACCTGATAACACCTTTCTGCTCAGGCATCTCCCCAAAGTGTGTGGCTATGCCAGCTAGAACACAGGTAGAGCCTCTGCGTTTGGCACAACGCACATTCACAAAGTCACGGGGCCCCACGAGGTTTCCTGCTGCTTCTGCTGCCAACTCATGGGTAATAACTGTATCTTTTCCAATCTTCTGCAAGACCTACCAATCCATAAGGGAACCAGAATCATTAATTAGCTATAGCTGAGGCTAAGCACCACCCACAGCTTGGGAACCTTTTTTTGGCCCACATTTCAGACTGGGCCCTATTAGGTCCCTGCCACCCATACCTGGGTTTCCCTCACCTTGATCTCCTTGACATTTGGGTTCCACTCTCCCGTCGCCTCCATGCGTTCCACAAGTTCTTCATAGAGCCTCTCCATGGGTTGGTCTACTACCACCTCCAGCCGGAACACCTTTCCTACATCTGGAACCACCTTACTCAACACTTTGTCTCCATTTGCCTGCCAGAGAAAGTAGGTAGAGGTTAGAGTCTAAGTCGCAAGTTATATCAGGCAAGAAAGGGAGGGGATCAGCAAAAGGAAGTCCAAGCTAAGCGCAAGGATACCTACCTGGACTGCTATCAGGCCTGGATAAAGATGTAATCCCTGGTTCCACAAACTACACAACTGCCAGAGGCTGGAACAGGTTGCCTGCCTGCAGCCCTCTTCCCTCTTTTCTTTTTTGGTACTGGGAACTGAACCCAGGACTGTACCACTGAGCTACACCCTCATCTGTGTGTTTTTTTTGTTTTTTTTTAAGTCTGAGTTGGACGCAATACCTTTATTTTATTTATTTTTATGTAGCACTAAGGATCAAACCCAGGGCCTTGCACGTGCTAGGCTAATGTTCTACTGTTGAGCCCCACCTCAGCACCCACCCCCCCAAATCCTTTTTTTTTTTTTTTTTTTTTTGAGACAGGGTCTTATTAAGTTGCTTAGGGCCTCGCTAAGTTTCTGAGGCAGGCTTCAGACTTGTGATTTTCCTCCCTAGTTGCTGGAATTATAAGTATGCACCACAGTGATTAGTTGACACCCCCCCCCCTTTTTTTTTTTTTTTGAGATGGAAGTGAATGTTGGCTAGGTCCAATTGACTTCAGAAGCTCAAAGATCCTGAAAGACCTAGGAGTGGAAAAAGTCTATGGCCAGTCATATATATGCAGTTTTGAGTGGGGTTTTCAGATTTTTTAGTTCAATATCTTGTTTTAGATGTTAGCTTGGTTTAGTCATTACACAATGTAAATATCAAAACAGATTAAGAAAGTTGACCATGGTTAAATAGCAAATTATATACCTGAGATTTGAATCTCAAAATATTTAAAACCAAATTCAGTGGTCTAATGGTTCAATCCTTACAATGACAGTGTGACTTCCCAATATTTGAATCTACCAACCCTGATGGAAACTGTAGTGGTCAATTTTTCATTACTTAGTTAAGTATCTTGTTTTCACACCAGAACAATGTGGGGCCAGAGGTCAGTGAACCCCTAGCTAAGAGTAGTGCTAAGCCTAGATCCCAGACCCCAGGTTCCTTTTTTTTTTTTCTCTTGTACTGGGTGTTGAACCCAGGAATTCTTCACCACTGAGTTGCATTCCCAATCCTTCTCATTTTGAGAGCGGGTCTTGCTAAATTGCTGGGGGTCTTGCTAAGCTACTGAGGCTGGCTGCAAACTTGAAATACTCCTGCTTTGGTCTCTTGAATTGCTGAGATTATAGGCATGTACCATGGGGTCCAGCAGATCCCAGGGTTTTTTTTTTTTTTTTTAAGTTAAGTGGATCTTGTATTTCGTTTATTTATTCATATACGGTGCTGAGGATCAAACCAAGGGCCTCACACATGCCAGGCAAGTGCTCTACCACTAGGCCACAACTCCATCCGGATCCCAGGTTTCTTGACTCCCAATCTATTAGCCTCTTATCTACATTATTCTGAGAACTTGAGCAAGGAGAGGTTTCACCTGAACCTTGAGTCATGGGTAGCATGTCAGCTTTTGCTGAAGATAAAGCCACCAAGGTCTCCAGTGATAGAGCCACTGGACTTTAACACAAGCCTTGTTACTGATTGGCTTCCAGTTAGGGTGCTGTGCTCAGCAGAGAACTCCAGACAACTAGTCCAGCCCACATTATCCCTGTAAGCTCATTAACATTAAAGATTCTGATTCCTCTAATGCACAGCCAGTCCCTGCTGCATGGTTTTTCTAAATGGGTGTATATGTATTTGGAGGGTAGCTAAGAATATAAGGATAATGTTTCAAAAAATGAGTATTATGAGGAGAGAAGGTTATCTAAGGACATTCTTGGAAAAGGAGAAATCTCAAAACTACTTACTGCCCAGTAACTATTGCATGAAACAGGAAACCTGGGAGCAGTGGCCCCAGCTCGTTTCAAGGATGGTAGTGAAACAATAAGGAACTGCAAAACCACCCTTACCTGCTGGGTTTCCTTCTTCCAACCCTCCTGGTTGCTGAGAATGCCCAGGGCCTTCTGCATGGCTTCCTCTCCCTGCTGGATATAGGCCAGCTCTTGGTCACTTATCTCTTCCAAACAAGAACCTGGATATATAGCCAAGGGGGGAGAGAGAATCCTTTCAGTGTCCCAGCCTCCCACCAAGTTAGCATCCTTTTGATTTCTGGATATGCTTTTTTCTTGAAGAACCAAGACTAAAGCCAGAGGGTCCCATCTGGTGACCAGCAGTGGATCTGGTCTTGAGAAACTCCGGGATGGGAATATTCTCTCATAGTGGGAAAGGGTAGGAGGGCATCAGAGCCCCATGCACATTTTCACCTTAGGGGCCTCTTCCACTGACAGAAGCCCAAGGAGCCTCAACACTTACCAAGCAGAGAACTCCGACGCCGAACTTGGTTAATCCACACATTGGGGGTAGGGTTCCCCAGTGTTCTCCTCAGTTCTTGGCCAATGGCCAGAGCAGCTTGGTGTCTCAGCCCTACAGGGAGGGAAGGAAATTGTTGCCAAGGAGCTGGAAAGCCCCTTAGGGAGGCACCATTCCACCCCGACCCTCCATTTTTCACAGACAATGAAATTGTCTTGGAGATCCAGTGACTTGATCAGAAACGCAGATTCCTAGTAGAGAACTGAACTAGGGCCAGGTCTTCAATGCATAATTCAGTAATTATACTTCAGGGCCCAGAAATCTACTTTCCATCTGGGGTAGTCAAGCTTGGCCTTGTCAAGACGGGCTGTATACCAGAGCATCTGGAGAATATTTGTTTAATCAGAAAAATCCAGCTACAGGAGAATACAAGAAACCCATCCCCTGGCCAGGTGTGGTGATTCCCGCCTATAATCTCAGTGGCTCAGGAGGATCTGGAGTTCAAAGCCAGCCTCAGCAAAAAGCAAGACACTAATGGGGCTGGGGTTGTGGCTCAGTGGTAGAGCACTCAACCTAGCATGTGTGAGGTCTTAGGTTCGCTCCTCAGCACCACATAAATAAATGTATTCTGTCCATCTACAACTAAAAAATATTAAAAAAAAAAAAGCAAGGCACTAAGCAACTCAGTGAGACCCTGTCTCAAAATACAAGATAGGGCTAGGGATGTGGCTCAGTGGTTGAGTGCCCCTGAGTTCAATCCCTGCTACTTGAAAAAAAAAAAAAGAAAAGAAACTCATCCCTTGATATCTGATGTCTGTGTACTTACTAGCAGATAGGACCCTTTTCATGAGGATGCTGCTTTGGGTGCCACCAGATTGTGAGCCAGGTAAATCCAGTCAATTTAGTGAGGGCAGCCTCACTTTGGGCTGCAGGGCTTTTAAGCAGTTTCCAACCTAATTCAACTCAGGATGAGTTGAAAGGTCTCCTCTACATAGGCTTGTGTGACCTTCCATGGCAGCAGGGGATTTTTAATTTTGTTTGTTTGGTTCTTCCTGGCTGTATAATGATAACAAGACTGACATGACCTCCCCCGTCCCTTCTAACTTCTCTCTTTACCTCACTCTTCTGCTGTCTTACTTCTCATGTCCCTTCCCTGATAGAGTCTCAGGCTTACCAACATTGCTTTCTGGAATCAAGATTTATTTCTGCCTCTACCACTGTGGCCAAGACTTTTCTGGTACCCTTGATATAAGCCAGAAGGAAGGCATAGTCAGGAATAATTGAAGCTAGTTGCATAAGTGCACACCAATAATCCCCGCTGTTTGGAAGGCTGAGGCAGAAGAATTGTGAGTTTGAGGCTGGCTTGGGCAATTTAGCAAGACCTAGTTTCAATTAAAAAGTGGGGGGTGGGGTGGGGGGTTGCTGAGGATGTAGTTCAGTATACTGCTTAGCATGTTTGATGCCCTAGCTTCAATGCCTAGTACCAGCAAGGAAAAAACAAAAGTAGTTCAAGAACAATGAGAGCCCTGGAGGGAAAACTAGAAATTACAGAATCTGGGCAGGACATCTAGTCCAATTCTTCAGGTGGGACAACAGGTCTAGAGGGGGAAGAAATTTGCCCAGGCTCACTCAGTAAGAGGCACAACTGGGATCAGAGCCTTGGTGGTCTTTTTCCCTCTTCATGCCCCTCTCCATTATTTTTCTTACTAACCAAGTTGCCTAAGAGCTTTTGGTAGGCGCCTTATGCCTTCTGCCCCTGGGGACTCACCCTTCATGTTGCGCATGTATCTGTAGGAGCTTCCAGCACACAGCTTGAAAGTTGCTAGTAGCATTGTTTTCTGGCAGATGTAGCAGTGCTGATGCTGCCGCCACCTCTGCTCTCAAAGGTGGCTTTTTGTTCCTCCACCTCTGGGTCCTGCAGCTGCAGCCTGGACCATTTGTTCTGTGCCTTAAATGCCTCCGGCTGAAGGCTGTGCTTCATCATCAGGAGATAAGAAAAAGCCATCACTCACTGTGCAGAGGACAGGGTCAAGGATACAGCGATTGCCTCATGCTGCTGCTCTGGTCATTGCTGGGGAGCGTTGGGGGGGAGTAGAGTACGCAAAAGGGAGTGGAGAGATTGGTGCCAGATTCAGTGGATGGAAGGGAAAACAGGTGGTTGAGATGGGGCAACTTACAATAGGACACACAGTGCTCAAAAGTTTTTAAAAGTGCTGTGAAGCCCTTCTGACTCGCAATTCAATAGGTCTGGAATTGAGGCAAAAAAATGTGCCCTGGCGATTGTAGAACAGGTATGTGGTGGACTGCCCACTGCACTTTGAGAAACACTGAGAGAGTGGACCTGGGAATCTTCCAAGAGAACAGCACAAGTCAAAGCTGCTGGAGACTAGACTCCTGTTCTTAACAGATGAGAAGTTTGAGTCCAGAGGGCAGAAATGACTTGTGCAAGGTCAAACAGCTGGCCAGCAGCAGGACTGGGAGCATAACCCAAGTCTTCTGGCCTTTGAACATCTGTACATGCTTCCTTCTGTGCCCCCCCCCCCTGCATTCAGCTGTTCATTTTTTTGTTTATCCATTGATAGTTCCCACCTCTGCAATCCCTATTCTGAGTTATGCTAGAACAAGGATGACACCTTGGGCTGAGTGGGGGTTTCAGCGTGTAAGTTCCCAAAGCAGAGAGTAACCTGCACCTGGGCCACACCCTGCCCTCTTTCTCATGCTTCCCCTGAGCAGCTGAGGCTGGGCAAGCTGTGCTGTGTGGCTTGGAATGTGGAATGTGCAGAAAGATGGGATGTTTGTCCCAGTTTTCATAAACATTTTTTTGGGGACTGTGATGCTAAGCAAGGACTCACGGGACCCCAAGTTGCCTCTGCTGGGCCACACACCATCACTCAGCACAGTGAGGGAGATTCTCTCCAAGCCTGTATGCTGCTGATAAAATCTTTTCCCTTCAAGGGTGACCATAAGGCTGCTATTAAGCCAGATTCACCTGGTAAGAATACTGTGAATAGAAAGACTCACACTAGATTTGCCCCTGGCTTAGGCCCTACCTCCCTTGAGAGAGTTCTATATCCTGTCACCACTGCTCAGAGGCAGGAGAGAGCCTAAAAGCAGAAGCAGCAGCTCCAGTAGATCCACTGTCCCCATCTGCCTTACTGTAGAGAATGATAAGGCAAGATCTGCCCAGATTTCAACTGTGATGAAGTGGTAGGAGAGGTCCTATGAGCGGTGGCTGGCTGGCAGCACCCACCCCATTTCTCAAGGCCCATTGCAGCCCCTCCTTCTCTGCTAAGCCTCCTTTAAGCACCCCAACCTTCAAGAATGGTTCATTCCTGTGGTGCACACCACAGGAGGGAATGACTGAGACATCATTGTTTGCTTGTTTTCTCTGTGGAATTGTTATCCCAGAGGCAGGCACCATGTCCACTTCCCCATTCAGATCCTACCCCTGGTCCTAGCACTCAGCTCCAGGGTAGACAAAGAGTAGATTATTGCTTCTCTGTTAAGTGACCAATTGGGGAAGCAGCTAGCAGCACAGGTGCATCTGTCCTGCGTGGGAGGCAAACACTCTGCCAACTGAGCTATAGCCCCAGCCCCAAGTGCATCTTTTGATTTAGGAAACCTGCCTTGGAGGCATTGTTTCCTTGAAAAGTTTCAGGGAAGCTGTTTGTCTCCATCTTGGTCTCAGGCTGTCTGCCTTTCAAAGGAAAGATGCAGAGAGTGTGCTGGGCAGGCTGGAGGGCCAATACCCCCAGCTTCTCTCTATTCACCACTCAGTACACGTGCAGCCTCATGCACACGTTTGCCTTCCGTCAGGGGAGGTGGTGGGGAGTGGGAAGGGGGTTATGGAATAGGCCACGCAGATAATGTTCAAGGCCCTGCTGTTGCCATCCTGTGAAGAATTATGGTCATTTTGAGGAAGGAGGAGGTGGTGTGGGGAGGCTGGAGCACTGAGGCCTATAACTGTTGCTGATGTCAGAGGTTGCCATTGACTCAGGGAGGGCGGGCTGAGTGACCTCCCCCAGTGCCAAGGCCCTCTTCCTCTCTTCATCCTTTCCAAGCCAAATGACTAGTTAACTCTTGCTGTCCCTCCAAACAGTAAGATGGGGAGGGAGGCCTAGGAATCTCCTCTGCTTCTGGAAATCACTTGAATCCAGTTCTGCCTTTGGATGAGGGCAGAGCTTCCCAGGAAGCTCAGAGCAACACAGCAGATCAGAAAGGAGGACAGCCAGAGACCTGGCTTAATGTAAAGTGCCCAGGTGGAAGACACCAGGGCCAAGGGGGAGAAGCAGGGCTTTGGAACAAAAAAGGGGATTTCCTCATTCATTCAGTCAATAATCCTATATTGAACGTCCACAATGTAGCTCTACAATGAGGACTCTATGAATTGGACCTTATGATCCAGCATGAATAATTGTACTGCAGATAAGCTGTTTGTGAAGTACCTAATTCCAGGAGGAAGGGAGAAGTACAATGGAAGGCTTCTGGGAAGAAATGACGTTTGAGTTGAGTCTGGAAAGTATGATTAATAGCCAGGTTTATGCTGTGGGTTGTAGATAGAGGGTACAAATGTGAACTTTATATGGATCTTTTTTTAATATTTTTTGTTATAGGTGAACATAATATCTTTATTTTTTTATATTTTTATGTGGTGCTGAGGATTGAACCCAGTGCCTCACACATGGTAGGTGAGCGCTTTACCTCTGAGCCACAACCCTAGCCCCTACATGGATCTTTAAACTCTGTGAGGGTGGGGATCATTTCCTACCAGTTTTTAAATCCCTAGTGCTTAGCATAATGCAGTTTAATTAATAGCTACTATATACATGTTTAGTAAATGTTTGAAAAGCAATGAAACTGACACTTTGTAGATTTTCAAGAGATCCTGGTATTCTTTTATTTTTAAAGGGTGGCCAGCTTGGAGATGAGAGTGAATCCTGGACTATATGCAGGCTCCATGCCTATTTAATATTAGAAGAATGGAGGGCTTCCCAAAGGAGTCACTTCGAAAAGGCAGCAGAGTTCAGGCAAATCAATAAGGAGTGTTACTTCAGGCTTGAGATAATTAAGGGTTACCTGCCCCCATATAGTATATTTTCCTGCATTTCAGCTTTTACATTCCTTAATTTAAGTTGGTCTCCAGTATTTCACAGGTATCATCCTTATTTGCAGAAAGGAGGCTGCAAGTTCACTGAAAGCAGGGAATGTCCCAGTACATCCTAGGAGTCTGGCAAGACCTGGGGACTATGCAGATCATGAAAGTGAACGCTGAACACTCTTTCTGACTGAGGCACTATGTTGAGGGATGGGAGTGCTGGTGATTGAACCCAGGTCCTTGAGCATGCTCCACCACTGAGCCACACCCAGCCATGCCAGGCTCTATTCTAAGCTCTTCACACACATATATAAACTCATTTGTTCCTTGCAAAAACCCAGGAAGTTGGTACTATTATTACGTTTTGGGGGGTACTGGGGATTGAACCCAGGGGCACTTTACCACTGAGCTATATAGCACCAGCCCTTTTTTATTTTGGAGATGAGGTCTTGCTAAGTTGCTTAGGGACTCACTAGGTTGCTAGGTTGGCCTTGAACTCATGATCCTTCTACCTCAGCCTCCAAGTCACTGGGATTATAGGAATGTTGCACCACCCTTGGCTTATTACTCCTACTTTATAGATGATGAAAGCAAGGCACTGAGAGGCTATACAACTTGGCCAAGTTCAAAGAGCTAAAAGAGAAGGAACTAGGATGCAGAACCAGGCTCTAGTCTGTGCTCTTGGTTATACTGTTTAACTTTTTGAAATCATGTTTCTCTTTCTAAAAAGTAGGGCTAATAGTAGCTTCTCATGGAATATGCTTGGCTAGCATATAATGGTCTCTCAGCTAATTTTAAAATGGTTGGGGACTCACTCAACTATTAATTTATGTTAGAGTCCCCTGTCTCCCACTTCATAGACCATTTCAAGCAGATAAGCTAGACTTCAGATTTCCTTTTCCAGAGATTTTGGTAGAAGATTTCGGTCTTTTGTAATGGCCTAGACCAGAAGAGCAAACTTGTGACCTAAGAAAAATTTGAATTAGCTGCCCACATACACCACAGACACAGAAAACAGAGCAGTGCTTTTCTAGGGGCTAGAAAAGGAAGGAAGGAGTTAAGTATAGTGGGCAAGGATGTGTGAAAATATTCTCTGGATGACAATAGTGGTTACCTAGCTGCAGTCAGTTAAACTTTTTTGGTGTTGGAACTATACACTAAAAAGAGTGAATTTGGGCTGGGGTTGAGGCTCAGTGGTAGAGCGCTTGCCTAGCATATGTGAGGCACTGGGTTCGATTCTTAACACCACATATAAATAAATGAATAAAATAAAGGCCCATCAATAGCTAAAAAAATACGAAGAGTGAATTTTACAGCATGTAAATTATAACTTAATAAACCTGACCAGGAAAAAAACTTGGGTCTTAGAATTAGTTTCACAGACCATCTGGATTCTTGACCTTGAGATCTGCCCAGCTTACAGCCCTCTTTCTTCCACTTGGCCCCAGCTACTGGTTGCTTAGGCCTTGACACACCACTCAGTTCTCATATTTTCAAAGCAAGAATATTTGAGGCTACTTTCCTCCCTGGTTTTGGCCAAATGGCAGCAACCACTGCTGAGTGGCTGGAGTTAGGCCTTTGGTGGTAGTGGGGGATGGTCATGGGTAAGGACAACTGTAGAAGGACTATGGGAAGAAGAGAGGCAAAATAATGAAGTGAGATGGGAGAAGAGAAAAGAAGTACTTGGTTTTATTGTTTCCCAGTAACTCTGGCAGAACCTGGGGGTTATACAGGCAGGGAATCCTCTCCACGGTAGACTGACATGAGCTTTTAGAGCAGCAGATGTGCTCCATTTTCTAGGGTTGGTTTTCCAGTTCCTTCATGAAGAGAGGATAATGAAATCTATCACAAGCTTTTTTTTTTTTTTTTTTTTTTTTTCACCTTCTTCTTCCCTTTTTGTGATGTTGGGAAATCAAACCCTGGGCCTTGCACATGCTAGGTAAGCACTTTACCACTGAGTTACATTCTTCAGCCCTTGTTTTTTGTTTTTGAGATGGTGGTCTTGCCATGTTGCCCAGGCTGATCTGGAGCTTCTAGGCTCAGCTGATCCTCCCACCTCAGCCTGCTGAGTAACTGGGACTATAAGCACATTACACCACACCTAGTTTAAGATTTACTTTTGAGTCAGGTATAGTGGCACTTGCCTATAATCCCAGCAACTGGAGAGGCTGAGGCAGCAGGACTGCAACCTTGAGGCCAGCTTTAGCAACTTAGCAAGACCCTGTTTCAAAATTAAAAAAAGGACAGGGGATATAGCTCAGTGGTAAAGTACCCTATGGGTTCAATCACCAGTACCAAAAAAAAAAAAAAAAACAAACCCCAAAACAAAATAAAAATTACTTTTGGTCTTGAGCCATATAGTGGATACAAGATTTGCTTAATTGGGCAAAGCAAGTACCCATGAAGCAGTCTTTTGCTGTCAATATCCAGGGAGACCTTTGGAGGGACGACATGTAAGATTGAGGTGGGTAGTGCAGTCCAGTTCCACCTGAAAGGCAGTTAGGAGGAAAACAGGCAGAAGAGCATCTCTACTTTCAGTAGCTCTGAGAAGCGCTCCCAACCCTAACTCCATGTTTCTCTGGGATGCTTTTCCTGACATTTCTACACCAATTATCTCCAAGCTCTTCACACTTGAGGGCAGTGGCCTTCAGTAAAGGCAGCCCCCTACAGCATGGAAACATCTCCACATTCGTTGTTAGAATCTCTACTAATAACTCAACTTCTGGTTGCTCAATGGTCCAGGTGTCCTCACCTTTTGGTTCCCTACTGGTCACTGAAACATCCTAGTTGCCCAGCCTAACTTTCTAAATGTTCCCCTTCATCTGTCTGCCCATCCATCTATCCATCCAATCTTCAGTTCAAGAAATATACACTGGGGCTGGGGATGTGGCTCAAGCGGTAGCGCGCTCGCCTAGCATGCATGCGGCCCGGGTTCGATCCTCAGCACCACATACAAAGGAAGATGTTGTGTCCGCTGAGAACTAAGAAAAAAATAAATAAATGTTGAAATTCTCTCTCTCTCTGTCCCCCTCTCACTCTCTCTTTAAAAAAAAAAAAAAAGAAATATACACTGAGATCTAATATGACGCCAGGCATCATTCTAGATGACTGGAAGCAGATAATAATCAAGTAAAAATAATTGGGGGGAGAATAGGGATTGAACCCAGGGGTGCATAACCACTGAACCACATCCCCAGCCCTTTGTATTTATTTAATTTTAAATCAGGGTCTTACTAAATTGCTTAGGACCTTACTAACTTGCTGAGGCTGGCTTTGAACTTGTGATCCTCCTGCCTGTCTCCCAAATTGATGAGATTATATACATGTGTCACCATGCCCAGCTCAGAGGCCTTAAGGTTAGGGGATCAAACCTAAGGCCTTCCTTATGGTACAGCAAGTGCTCTGCTACTTGGCTTCACTCCCAGCTTTATGGGTACTATTTTAAAGAGGTATTCAAGGAAGGGGAGATCTGCAAATAGGATTCATGCAATTATCTGAGGGAAATGTGTTCTGAGCACAGAGAATGACAATTCAGCTCCATCCAGGGCACAGGTGATCCGCAGAGATTGAAATGAAAGACAAAAAGTGAACATGCACTTTTTTCTTTCCTAAATATAATAAGCATATAAAATTTATTATAAACTGAGCTGGTGTTTTTAAAATGTTTCTGCCATTCACAGAAATGTATTTTATATTGCCATTTTCTGTGTACATGAGTAAGTTTCACACACAGCCTAACTTTATTACATATTATATACTCTATTTTACATTCTCTTGCAATTAAAAAAAATCTGGTTATAAATTCATTTTATGACCTAGTAGTCTGCAATCTGGGTTTAAACTAGGTTGAGCATGTTCAGACTCTGGCAAAAACCTTCCCTCTCCTGGGTTTACCACAGTCCTAACAGGTTGTGTGTTGTCTTCAGAAGTCAATTGCAGTGGGAGAGCACGTGTGCATTTAAGTTTGTGTGTACCAGGTGATACTCCAAGGTGACAACCCATACTAGACATCTTCTATTCTTCCTTTGAGTGCAGTTCCCTCAAGCTTAAAACTGGAGGGTTATTTCAGCATTAGAACATCAATCTGCAGTACCTACAATCAGAATGCCATCTTTATACATCGTGGGAAATTCTGGCTCGTAAAGGCAAAAGGAAATTGCATGGAACTCTCCTTTAAGAGCTTTTAGGAATAACCCTACAGATACACACCTACTCATGTACATATTATACATACATTTCTTTGTTAGGGGTGGGGAGTGGGAAACTGTTCCATTAACTATTTTTGTTTCAGCTGCAATTCCTGGGGCACATTTTTGAGCTGTGTAGTGCTGATGTGAATCTCACCTATGGAACTGAGACGAGAGTTGGGGAACTGTCCATAAGTTACCATTGAATGACATCTTTTGCCTGGTGTGCTTGCTTTGACTGCAGGTCCACACCTGTGGTCTGCCCTATGCTCTGCCTGACCTTTACATTGTATGAAAATGTGATCTTCCAGTCCTCTTCACCCACGAAGAATCATTGTGATTCACCCTAACTGGGCTTTCCTGAGAAGCCTCCACAATGAATAATATGTGGGTACTTGACTTTAATAAGTATCCAAGGTCTGTTGGGAGTTAATCAGAGTACAGGCATGGAAGAGATATTGTGGTTTAAACAGCTGAGAGTATGAAATCTAAGGTCAAGGGCCAAGGGAGGGAGAAAAAAGAAGATGGAAGAATAAGATACAGTGGTACACTTAATTAGTTCAGAATAAGGATAGGTCAGAAATGGGCCTGTGGTACTTTTCTCCCTTGAAAGCAGTGTTATAGGAGCCAGTAAGACGACATCTTTTTTTTTTTTTTTTTTAATGTTTAGTTGTAGGTGGACACAATACCTTTATTTTGCTTATTTAACTTTTTTTTTTT